>NC_045671.1:63356623-63659123 GCF_009829145.1 Chiroxiphia lanceolata | reverse complement strand
AGGATTTTGTCTTCTGTAGTACAGGCTTCGATTGGTGCTGCTTATGACAACCGAAGAAACTCAACAGTGAAACAACGGTATGTAAGCTGTCTTAGGTTTTCTAGGACTGCTACACGTGAACTCCATTTTAATGAGTGTAATGATCAGAAAGTCTGTGTAGCAGAAAGCCAGTGTTAGAGCAAGGAAGGAGAGTGTTACGCCTTATCTGAGACCCAAGATGCTCAGATATTGTGGGGTGAGGAGGCAGAAGCTGCCTTGCGTATTCAGCAGTAAAAACTGGTCATTTTCCCCTTCTTCTAACCCAAGAGCTACTTTCTCTGTGAAAAAGATTGCTACAGACAATGTAACTAACAAATGACATCAAAAGTGAGAGATGATCTGTTCTACTGGCTTCCATTCCAAATACAGATGACTACTTTGGGTCTCCAAGACCAAACAGCACCTGTCTCTTAATTTCTATCGTCTTATCTAATAACAGAGAGCCCAGTTTTAAGGTATATTCTTTCCAGCTAAAAATTAATATTTCATATATCTTGCCTGAATTTTTCTAAATGTCCTAGAAGACTACCACTAGCTGTGAATTAAACATTGTTCCATACTAAATTGCCTCTCAGATAATTCCTCTTATTCTTTTCAAAGTATATTCCATTTTAAATTGCTTAACTTCTCAGTACAGAATGCCAGACAGTTGAGAAATACACTTTTTTCCAAGGCTAAAGATTTTAGTTGCCACGATTAAAAATTGTCCATTTGACCACTACAGAGTGTATGTTTTGGTACTATTCTTCCATCATGCATTAATCTGGCACACGGGATACACCTCTAAGGACTGCTAACCACAGAAATGAGGTCAACTGAATCCAGCTGTTGACAAAACACAATAATGGGAATAATCAAGAGAACAAGGGAACATGTCTGAGAGCCTCTCAAAGAATCTGAGTTTTTATTTCCTATTTGAGACCATGTTGTATGCACTGTTTTTAGATATTTCAATAGTCATGAAATCTAAGTGGTAGCCATCTGATAAATCCATCCAGTAGCTTAGTCAATTTGCTGGCTTTCTCTCACTCTCTTTTTTCTTTCTTGTCTAAAAAAATTGTGAATTATAGAGGAGGAAGTGCTTGATTCCTCTTTAGTATATATATTGCTGCTTACTTATAACTCTTTAATTCTACTTGTTTTGATTTTTGTGACATCTTGTCATGATTATAAATAAATTATGATTCTGAAATGGCATCTGAGCATTTTTTAGCTGTTGGCAGCCTTCTTAGAGCAAACTTACAAGAAATTTAAGGGTTGAGTTTGCATATCCCAGACTGGGAAGTTGAGGGTGAATTGTAATAGATAGTCCACATGAAAATCCTGGTTCAGCTGGGACAGACAGAAAGCTATCGCTCACATTCTATGTATTAACCCTAATAAACACCCAAAAATTGATTAAATGTGATACCAATTGTTTTATTCAGCCAATTAGGAATGTCATATTTTGTTTCTGTTAACAGCCTTAACATGTACAGCATTAAGTTTGGAATGTTCCCTTTGGTTACTAAAAATTGGAAAACTGATTGTGCTTTGTGCTAATGAGACTTGTGGTTTCTGAAATACCTAAATTTTGTTTAAGAAAAACAAGGGGTGAGTCTTTCTAGTAGCATGTGTAGTTCTTTACTCTAAAGTATGTTTTGCATAAGTGACACTAAATTACAGATGTGAACTGGAAGATCTTCCCTATTTTCATCTTGGATTACAGAGAGCAAAGATGGTGCAATTGTGTTTAGAGCAAAATGCTTGAATTTCTTTTATTGCAACTGAAACAAAATTATTTGAATACCTCTGGGCTGCTGTTCAAGTGAAGTCCCTGTAGGGGATTTTAGTTTTATAAACTGACACAGACCTACTCAGCACAAATTCAAGCATTAGTGGGATCGCTCAATCTGCTCCATGAGGTGTTGGTTACAATGGACCGTGCCTGAAATGTTTCTAACCAATGCACAGAGCATGAGGAACAAACAAGAGGAGCTTGAAGTTTTGGATCAGTCCGAGAAATTTTGCATTATTGGCAGAAGTGGAACCTGGTGTAATAAGTCCTGTGACTGGAGTGCCACGTTGGAAGGTTACAGGCTCTTCGGGAGAGATACTCAGAGCAGGTGAGGCACAGGGGTGGCACTGTGTGTAATGGAAGACTGGAATGTATGGAGCTCACAGATGGTGACGGCAGGGTTGAGAGTCTCTGGGAAAGGATTAGGGGACAAACAATTAATGTGGTTGTCACCGTGGAAGTCTGCTATAGACCACTCAGCTCAGAGATGATGCTGATGAACTATTTGAGGAACTAAGAGATGCCTCTAGATCAATTGCCCTTTTCTTTCCAGTGTGACTAACATTCGAGGGAAGACAACTGGATGTGGGAAGTCTGGAACATTTGACTTTCCGTCTAACAGAAGATTGATTTGGTGTATCTGCCTTGGCTGTTTATGCCAGAAGAAAATTATCAAGGGAAAAAACCAACAAGAACAACAACAACAAAATCAGTAACTTCTGATACTGTAGTGTTTTAGTGGTGTGGTATTTAGTCCAATATAGCAACTAAGTTCCACTGAGCTGCTCACTCACTCTCCTCACTCCTGGTGGGATGGGGAGAAGAATAAAAAAAACTCCAACAAACCAAACCAAACTAAAAAAAAAAGACAAACAAACAAATAAACCAACCAAAAAAAAATCAAAAACCATGGGTTGAGATAAGAACAGTTTAATAATTGAAATAAAGTAAAATATCATCATCATCATCACCATCATAAGAAGAATAAGAGAGAAAGAAAGTTGAGTGGTGCACAGTATATTTGCTCTCCATTCACTGGCCAATGAGCAGCTGGTCCCCAAGCAACAGTCCATAGCCCCTTGACAATTCACTCCAGCTTATATACTCAGAATGATGTGGAACATCCCTTTGGCCAGTTCAGGTCAGCTGTCCTGGGCTTGCTGCTCCCTGGTTTCTTGTGTACCTCTTCACTGGCAGAGCATGGGACACTGAAAAGTCCTTGACTAAGCACTGTTTTTCAGCAAGTAAAATATCAGTATTACCAACATTACTGTTGTAGTGAGTCCAAAACACAGTACTATACCTGTGACTAGGAAGAACGTTAACTCTATCCTAGCCAAAACCAAGACAAGTGGAAAATCACATGCTAAATGCAAGATTTTATTTTCTCAGTAAGGATGAGATTTTACTCTGTACCATCACTTACTGTCTGGTGAAAATAAAAGTGATGGATGAAACTTCTGCATTATGAGAGATGTGAACTGTCAAGAGTTTGTGGAAGAGGTGTTTAGTGTGCTCTGTCTTCTAGCATGCAGGGTTAAAGGTAGCCATGACTGTACATGTAGTTGCAGTAAGACCTTCTTAATACTCAGCAGTTTGCCAAGTTTTCTGTCCATTTTTTGGCCTCTGGAAAGAAAGTATAAAATGCCCTTGCCCTCCCTTTTCAGTATTTGCATCTCATACAACACTGTTTTTTTTCCCCAGCTGCCTGGCAATGATTCTTTAATATTTTAGTTTGTTTGGTGTCAAACTTTGTCAGGATGGGAATCTCACTCAGGCTCTCACATTGATAGCAACTAGGACTAGCTATGATCATGCATTTCTCCAGCTTTATTAAAACGCTATGAGATTTTTGTTGTCTTTTCCCCCTTTATTTTAGGCTTCTCTGGCATAACTTAAAAATGTTGCTTTTAAAATAGCAAAGGCAGTTCCAGAAAGCAAATAAAACCCTCAAAGTCTTATCAAAATGTAGCCAAAATCAAAGTAAATAATTTTTCTGTTCGGGTAGTGCACGTAAATCCCTGTTTTTTCCAAAACATTCATGTTTGACATTTTGCAAGGACCCCACGATTTTTCTGTACTCACTGTCCTGTGTTACAGAACAATACAAGAAGGAGACAAACTTTGTCTATCCTTCTGAAGCTGGAAAAATCTTCTTTGGGGGTGATACCATGTCCAGGAGAAGCCAGGGAAAGGCTGGGAACAGCAGTTTCAGAGGAAAAATCTTACTGTAACTTTTCGTAACTCTTCTGTAACTGCTGAAACTCTTTAGGCACATTCTAGTCAAGGGCAAGAGACACAACAGAAGTGTATTTTTAAAGGTCAAATTATTAGGTAGTTTATCGTACTACACTTTAGATCCTGACCATAGTGATGGTTCTCCTGGGGTTTCATGTTAAACAGCAAGCTTTTGTGGCCTGCAGGTACAGAAAAAAGACATCTACCCTAGAACATGTGAATGGTTTTTTTCAGGAACATGCAGAAAAATCACTCTTTGAATGTGTTTGCTTCACAGTTGGAGGAGCTGCACCATCCTGCAGCTCCCAGGTAAGTTCAGCAGCAGTGCTTGGACACATGCATCATTTCTCCCCACAGCTCAGCAGTGAATTTGCAGGCTTTTTTCTGTTGGCAAGGCAAATACTCTTCCCTTTCTCAGGTGGAAACATCTCCGACAGGATGAGAAGAAGTCAGAACCCAATGTCACAGCCACTTCTGCAGCCTGAAAGACACTTTCAGATGCATCCATGTTCTCTTATGGACCAAATATTAGGTGACAGAAGTGAGTGTTGAGCTGCACGTAATAATTGAGGAGTATGAGGCAGAGAAAATGTAAATTAAATCCTTTACTGTGACATATAAATGCATGTAAATTTGCATCTCAGATGATTTAACGCTATTTCTAATGAAATGTCACCATACCAACAAGGAAATTGACAAAGCAAGCTAACAGAAATGCTGGAGTTTTCCAAAAAAAGGTGAAAACTTTGGAAATGTCATTGCTTTGTTTTGGTTTTCTTAAGGTACCTGTCCAAGAAAGTATCCTGGTATCTTTGTTCTTTCGAGCAAAAATGAAGTTGCTATTGGAGTCACAATACACACTTTGACCTAAGAAGGAGCAAAAGAGGAATATGTTTTCACTAAATGCCTCTCAAAATATCTGCCCAAAAAAATCACATAAAAAGAATTACTGAAGTCTGTTACACTACTAAAAAATGAATAAGTGTAAATGAGAAATCAGTAAATTTCAGTGGATTTGTCATAGACGAATTGTTCCATCAAAATCTGTTCTAATTTTGCAATTTCCATATCATGAAGGGGTAGCTTATGGTAGAGATAAGAAAGAGGACATTAGAAGAAAAGGTAAAGACAGTTGGGAATTAGGCCCAATATTAAAGAGAGTTCTTATGGTTGGAAGAGTTACTCTCTACAAATGACATGAGGAGATCCAGATTTATTCTTTATTACTGACCGTCACAAAAAGTTCGTTTCTTTTTTACAGGCTGTCTTGCCAGATGTTCTCTCTCTGTTGCCTTTTACTGGAGCTATAGGTCCTCCAGTTAGTATGTACTGGGCAGTGATGTTGATCTGAATCTGAATCTATCAAAACTAAATCTGTTTTCCTGATCTGTATCAATTTAATAGTTAGAGCATTTGTAACACGAGTTCTTATTAGAAATGTTACTGTGCCTGATACATACTACTTGCATTCTAGATTTTCCAGTGAAATGTTTATTTCTTTATACCTTTATCTAACAGGTAAACTCCATGCTCTTACTATTTCCTTATGGAAAACAAGTCATCAAAGATGGAAGAAAACTGGAGGGAACTATGTGAGTTTCTAAGTTAATATAAGTCTGAGTGTAGAATTTAGGAGACTGGAAAGTGCCTTGGAAGTCTTAAATACTGTGCATCATGAGAACACAGTCAGAAAAAAATACAAAAGTAAATCATTGCAGATGTACATTTACCAATATTTGCATCTATTAAGTGATTCATGCTTTTTTGCTCTTCTGTCCAACATTTCATGATGGGCCTGGCATTTAGGCTGAACTATCTAATGAATATCCAGATGGCCTCATCCTCATATGCCTTCAGCCTAATTCTGAAGCAAAAACATTTGGAAGTATTCTTGAGTAGATATTGGGAATGTCTCTGTATTTTGTCAGCAGAAATGCAAATTATTTACTCATTCATGCAAGTTGCTAATAAGGAAGAAAATAGTACAAATATAAAATAATTTAGTCAATGGAAAAAATAAATTCATATGAGCAAAATAAAACTAGATATTGAATTTTGTAAAATTTTTATTAACAGAGAAAATTTTATAAACAGACTTTTAGCTGTTGCAGGAGTGACTGCTGGTCCAAAAAAAGCCTTTAGTGTAGGTTTAGTGCTATAAATTTGCCTTTGAAGAGTCTCTCTGGTATATATTCTATTTCAAGAGTCTGCAGTGCCAAAGATATTTAAGTAATTCAGATTTCCTAACCCAGCATATTCTTTGTCAGGTTTTAAATCGTAGTACACTTTGATTCAAAGAACTTTAACTGCTGAACTCTGGATAACTGATCTTATGCCTTGCTGGACTTAGTGGTGAGTAACTAAAGCAGACTTGAAATAGTGAACACCTATAGAAAACATTTTTGCCAACTGTCTTTCTGCAAAGAACACTCATCAAGGATTTCTGTGTGGGTTTTGCTCTGTGTTTTTTTTTTTTTGCTTGTTTGCTTTTTGGTGGGGAAGGTAGGGTTTATTTTGTTGTTAGAGTGAGTCGATGGGGAAGAGAGTGGATGTTACTCTAAACATACGTGCCAAGTTTCCAATGTGGGAAATCATTCAGTGCCCATCAGCTCACTTTAACACTGAATACTGTCAAAATGACTTCAGGAACTCATCAGTGCCGAACTCTTATTATCCCTAGAGAGCATTTTTCTTGTCAGTGCATGAACAAAACTTCTTGTTAACATGTGTACTTTAAGTATCCAGCTCCAACACTCTGTCTTTTCAAAAACATCACTTTGCATCTGACTTTCCTGTAACCTCATTCACCATTCTTCAGTGCAGGTTTGACATCATTCATATTTCGTTGTGACAAGCTCTCTAAATTCTAATACAGAATACTTTTAAAAAATGTCCTTTTATATGATGATTATTGAGTTTGGGAATCATCATTAGTTTGCTGCAACTTAATTCATTAAGATGAATAATATATACTTTTTTGGTAAATGACAATGAAATATGAAGTCTTTTTCCAGGCATTAGTATTTCTCTGGAGACAATATATCTTTTTTACCTTTATATTCTTGTTTATTTTCACTGGAAATCAATCCTAGTGGACGCACCTGCTTTGCACTGCATGGTGCTCATTCAGTTGACTTGCACTAGAATCACTTTTGTCAGATTTTTTAAGTTCTTTCAGAATCAAATTGTGTTAGGAAACTACATGTTCAAAGGAACAAATGAGTTTCATTGGATTCTGATGAACAGAGACAAATATAAATGCAGAATAAACAGTGGTGGTGCCCATACTACAAAATATTTCCAAGGGTACAATGTGCATAATGGTCAGTTTCTTCCCTATACTATGATGTTCATGTTGCAAGAAGGGCTTGGAATATTTACCTGGTCCTGTCTGAAACCTATGAGTGCTGACTGTAGTTCTCTTCTTGTTTTACTTCTCAGCCTACACCATCATGTTTTCTGCAGTGTGCTGGAGACGGAGTATTTTTCAGTCTAATTACACTTGCAGCAGCAATATAGTGAGACACTCAAGTGCTCAACATCAAGTAATGAGCAATTCCATTGCATGCCTGTATTTTACCCTGGCTTCTCTTTTGTCTTGCTAAGACTTTGGCACATACTGTTGTTTCTGTTGGGTTAACAGCAGCCACAGTAGCTAAGTCCCATTAATAACAAAATTAACTTGAGAACAGTATGTCAGTAAGGATGACCTACCATTTTCAATCAACACCTGAGGTACTAAAAATTTTGGCAAGGGAAATATGAGCAGGCAACAGACAGGAAACTTCATATCACGTTTAGACAGAAAGAAATTCACCAATGATAACAGTGTGGTGATGACTGAGGACTTCATGCACTACAAGTGAACACGAATGCAGGCATCATCTGAATGCAGGCATGACCTGAATGGTCTATCCCAGGAGGGGCAAGGGAAGCAAAAGGTTGAAGGGTTTAAATGAGAGAGTGAGATGGGAAGAAAGACAAGCTAGCGGTTCCTCCAGCAGAAGCAGGGAGGACAGACAGAATCACTGCATCTTTCTGCAGGAAAAGGAATGAGGATTTTCCCTTTTCTCTAGCCATAACTGGCACCAAACACGTGTCCATAACATTTAGGAACGTGAACTGTCAACTTCTGACAGCAACTCAAAATGGGACAGAATTAAGTATAATAAAGAGCAGTATTTTCAGAATATTGAATGATGATCCAAGCAGAACAGGTTCAGATGTGATCTCATAGTACCTTCAAGCCCATCTAACTCTGGCTGCTGCATGATTGTCACGTTATTGACTCCACCTTCACTCTGCTCTACTGCTTTCCAGTGTTCAGACGGGTATGGCCACTAGGCAGCATGGAATTGGAAGAACACAGGTGCAGCAAAGCTACATAATCCAGATTACCTGTCTAACAGCAGTGCAGTGGGCAGAGAAAGAAAGGAAAGGAGTAGAATTATGTTTTCAATGGCCTTGTAGAGAATGTCTTATGCAATTTCAAAACTGCATTCTCGGTGACTTATGCTGACTTTATTCAAAGTCTCTGTTTCTGAGCAGGGTTTGCAAAGCGATCACAAGACACTATCATCTGACTCTGTATTGACCATTACACAGTGAAATGACTGTGTAAAGCAGAAAGCAGAGGAGGATCTGGATTTTTCCTTCCAGATTCACTGACTGCCTTTTTTTTTTTTTCCTTCCCCACTCCTCCCCCAGTCATAGCTGATGCACTGGCTACTGCTAAAATGATTTAAAATATTTAAAAAACCAAACTCAATAACCTTTGTTAGGGCTTATGATGGAAAAAAAATCATTTCTTGCAGATGACTTTTTATAATAAGATTCAGTACAAGGGCTACAACATTAAGCATTGACGCAATGGAAAACGTCCTTGAAAATTTCTGTCTCACTGTAAGGGGTGTTAAGTGCAGCAGTATTTTGACCTTATGTGATAGGAGATTTCTAAGAAGAAACTTATTAACCAGAAAATAATTTGGAGTTTGGGATGGTATTCAGAACGAAGTGAAAGACCATGAACTGCCTACATGGTAAGGATATGAATTGCATCTTGTAGGAAAAATAGTGCGTGGTTATACCTAGTATACAATATCATAAATGTGTTTAAACAGAGATTGCACTGATTTAATTCTGATTAATTAAATCCTGAGATTTCACTGAGAGCTTTAATTCTCATTTAAAGATTAATCAGCATTTCTAGAATGAAAGTTTAATATTCTTTTCCTGAAAAACATGGGCTATGTTTGTGAGCTATAATGCTGCAGTACTCAGAGCAG
This sequence comes from Chiroxiphia lanceolata, assembly GCF_009829145.1. Taxonomy (NCBI): domain Eukaryota; kingdom Metazoa; phylum Chordata; class Aves; order Passeriformes; family Pipridae; genus Chiroxiphia; species Chiroxiphia lanceolata. The sequence goes on along the minus strand of NC_045671.1, from coordinate 63,649,784 downwards.
CTGCCTTCCAATTTCCCTGGAAAGGCTGCTTGCAGCTGTGCTCTGTAATGTCCCACGTTGAGCAATGGTGTGGAGCATGGGGATGAATTCTGCTGTATCACAAAGTTTCTCTCCTGATAAGCTGTATCTCAGCCAGAAAAAGAAACAGTGTGAGGGCTTGTCCTCTGGGCCACACCTCTATTCTTCAGGCAGCTTTTGCTCCAAATTAGTGTAGTTTCTTGCTAAGTGGTTACCTAGATGACTCTCTGACCTGGGCACAGACTGTGCTTGGGACTTGTTTCATCCACAGTTGAAACATCTTAAGGGCCATACAATTGTTCCCAGTGTGCTGTAAAACTACCCACTGAAACAGCATTGCCCAAATAGCACAGCATGAAAGTCCAGCTGATAACATAGTTTTCCACAGTACCAATACCTTCAAATTGTCATGAGAACTATAAACATCAAGAACCATGTGGAACTCTTTTATATCTCAGCTGAAAAATGAGCCCTTCAATACTTTGTGCTAAGCTGAATCATTCAGTCGATAAGAGAGCTACCTATTGAATCACTAACTATATTCCTACAGGATCCCTTTTTCCTCTTATTGCACTGGCCAGGATCTGTCTCAGCATTGGAAGTTAAACATGTGCTTAGGACTTCCTCAAAGTTAAGCACATGCTTAAAGATCCTTTCATGTGTGGAGACATCTCACAGACTGAAAATCAAAGTTCAGAAATACAAGTTTGTATCCATAAGTTGCATTGCTCCTAGCTATAATTTCATATAATTATATGGAAGTGTCTTATCAATAATTCAGTTGTTCCATTAGTTTTGTGCTAAGATGTTAATAGAGTTAACTGAATTAATGTATGCATAATTTATCAGTCTATAAGCTAAATAGTTTAAAATGCAATATTGAGACTTACCATGGTAATAGCTTATAAAATGTGCAGTCTATAATGGATTACAAAATGTGCTACCTGCATTGGCTCTGGAGCAGCTGGAGCATGGAGCTGCTGTAAAGAACACAGAGGAGAAACTACTGCCCCCAGGGCCTATAGACAACAAGATGAGGAGAACTGTTGATGTCAGGCTGAAAGATGCCTGTGAAAAGTTGTGTTTGGAAAATGCAGACAGAGTATTGTATTCCAACCTTACCATTGAGCTACACTGCCTTCAGTTTAATCTGAAGAGCTATGCTTTCCCTCCACTTTTTTTCAGAAAGAAATCATAGTTACATGGCTGAGCTATGAATCCCTCTTAATCTGAGGGAGGCACTAGACATTGACATCCAAAATAACCACAAACTCTGCCTGCAGTGTATACCTCCTACACAGTGGTTTTGCACTTCACAGGATCATGTCTACAGAGGAAATGAATGAGACATATGAATCACAACCATGTCTTACACTAAGTTAATTAGTGTGAGCCGCTGGAGGTAAATAATTCCAAAACCTGAGAGGTCATTAATTTCAAAACCTGAGGTAGGAATTTAAGTATACGTGTTTTCTTTTTTAAAAAAGCACAGTCCTGAAGTTTAAAGGTGACTTGAAATCTGAATGTTCACTGGACTTAAAATTGTTTTGCCATATAGTCTATAACTTTATTCTGTTTCCACATTTCAGATTGTGATCCTAGTTACTAAAAAAAAAAACAAAAGGTGGGGGAACAAACAATTTCAGAATCTTAAAAAGTTACATTTAAATTTATCTTAAAAATGCAGGCAGACATTTTAAAGGCATGAAAGATGTTTTTGTGAAAGGGTAGGAACAAATACTCTATCTACCCTCAATTTTTTTGTAGTTTAGTCCTAATGAAATCTCCTGCTGCTTTCTTTTTTTCTCTCTCTTTTTTCTTCATTTCTGTCTTGTTATATTTCTGAAGAAAACTTTCATATAGCTTTCAAGTCAACAAGCCAAGTGCATATTTTGTAGTCTGAGAATACTAACTAGAAGCCACTGTCTAATATAGACCTGCTAAAATGAACCTGCTTCTCTGTTTTCTGCTCATTGAAGTACTTGCTTTTAGTTCAACTGGAGAAGAAGTTTATGAGACAAATGCCATGGTATTAACATGTAGTTATTTACTGTGACTTGCAGTGGTGTCAGTTATTAATGGGTTTTGCAGACAGTAAGAAGAATTACTGGAGAAGTTTACAATGAAACTATCTGTGGTTCAGATATGCACCTCTTTCATTTAAAAATACCCATTTAATAATTAAATACTAAAACACCTTGCCCAGTTGGTTTTGAGCTTGTTTGAATATTTATGAAATTAGGTGGCAAGGATGACTAGAACCAGATGCAGGGAGATTAGGGAGATCAGACTTTAAACACAAGTATACCAGTGGTGACCACAGGAAACCATCTAGAACCCTCAGCAGCACTTGCCAGTATCACTAAGCAGGATTGGCACAAGTCCCTCAATGTCTTAGTTAAAACCACATTGTAAGTTGTGCATCTGTTGATTTTAGAAACTAGACAAAGTGATCTACAGAGCTACCTTAAAAATAATGAGAATAACCACAAGTGCCTATTCTATCAGATCTTTTACTTCTATACTAGGCAGTTGTTTTGATTCCTATTAGTACTCAGGGTCAGAGGTGACAAAACCCAGAGGAGCTGCATCTCTGGAATAGGCCAGAAGCTGATTGAAGAGATCCTGCTGCCTTATTTCTGCATAATGAAAGGGAACACAGATTATTTATTTGTAGTGAGAGAATGACAGTTCAAAAATAAATTTAGCTATCAAACAAAGTTAGCATTACCTATCTACAGTTTATTTTTTTATTTTTGTGGCCTGATACAAAAAATACACTCCATTTTTTGGTTATGTCTGAGAAGAGAGTTTGAAAATTATTAGTTGACCAAACATGAAAACTTTTACATGTATGAAGCCATAAGGGAGAGACAGGCCATACTTGCAAGTAGCTATAAAGTATCAAGTATATGTAGATTTTTCATTCTTCTGAACTATTCTGTGTTAAGTAAAAGTAGGCTATTCTATTCGCTTTTTTTGATGATGCTACTACAAGAAATATGTCTAGGTAAGGTGATGTTTCAGGCAAGGTAAGTTAGCCAGGAACCATATAAAGGCAATATTTGGATTCATTAGCAGTTGAATCCCTTGTAAAAGTAAAGGAATATATTGCAATAGCAGAGTGTTTATCCCATCCCTTCAATAAAAGGAAGAATTCTGATGTACTTTGAAAAGCTAACGTCCTAGTACTGGGGATTTCTATTAAATGATGCATCTGTTCAAAGCTACAGCTTGTACTGCAATCACCATAACCTGAGGGAAAACATATACATCCTTTATTCTTGTCCTCCATAAACAACTCAGGTAACTGGCCAGCAAAGGAGTTCCCATTTAATTGTGGTTGTAGGAATAGATACATTTCCAGAAGAATTTGTAATGGGAAGTTTCACTAGGAAGGCTTTCTGCCTAGGTGGTGGCTCTTTCTCAAAGGCAATTTCAACGCTTCCCCCCCACTCCCATCGCCGCATAGCAAGACAAGTTCTCAGCCTTGCTCCCTGGTATGCAGAGAGATAATGTGTTTGCAGACATGTACAGGGCCTTCTTGAGCCAGAGAGAGTGGGGGAGGAGAGAGAGAAAATACGAAAAGCCTTGGAGGAGAAGGGGCTTTGCCTTTTACCCCTGGGGCTCGATGTGTGCACTGTCGTATCTGAAATAAACCTTTTTATTTTAATCCTTCTATTGCCTTGGCATTCTTGGGTAGAATACCTGAGTATGTTTACCTTACAGTGGTATACACCTCTTTTGTGAGATGTTTCTGAAGGGAGTTTGGGAGCTGCAGATTCATTCAAACCTCCTGGAACAAACAGTAGCAGTTTTAGAGTTTTATGACAGACACTGGGTCTAGTGCTGGCTTTTTATGAGGACAGGTTGGGGGAAATGATTTATGGGATTTACAGACCCTTTGCCTTTTATTCACCTATGATTTTAACAACATGAGCTCACAGTACTTTATACCACAAGGGGCTTGGTATTTATTGTTATGCTATTTCATCAAACTGTACAGTCATGGAATCAGATATATTGATCTTATGACTTAAAAAATCTGCCCTAAAAAAAATCATTCTTCCCTTCTAGAACCTTATAGCCACCTGGAGCAGAAATCAGGTTGTGCAGTGACACCTTCTGATACATCCTACAAGTAATAAAATTTACTAGTAAAACAATAACTTTTATTTTAGAAAGAAGAAGATGGAACAAGAGACTGCATAAGAATGGCATCACCGTAATTGTGGCATCACCATGTCTTCCTTAAGGGCAAAGTGTGCTGCTCTTTGCCTCTATGACTTTCTTTGGGTTTTGTGAAGGGATGTTCCTAGTGTATATTTTGTATGAACAAGTGATAAATACCTGATGCAATACACATTGTCATTAATAGAATGGCTGAAAGTATAGGTAAATTCCAGAAATCTGTAGCAGAATTTAATTTATAAGAGAAAATTAGCAGGTTGCACAGTACACTATATTATTGATATATCTGCTCCTTAATGTGTATATTAAATAGTCTTATACTGAACTGAAAGTAAATCTGGAGTCTGAATGCTCCTCTTTGAGTTTTGGCCACTTAGTCAATATTTTTGAAATTTCAGCGTGTTCACAATGATTCTGTTAGTTTCTGATGTCTGAATGAAGAATGTGTTAAATACTGCAGATACACAAACTGAGGATTGCTATCTCCTTTAATATGTCTGGGTAGAATGGGCAATATTTAATACTGTTTTCAAGAAAAATTAAAACAACTTCTTTTTCTGGAAATTTTGTCTTTGATAGCAGTTTAATAAAAACACCATTACATTGATCCATGGACTTAAAAAAATAAGGAAATTAATTTGTATGCAGCCAACTTCCTTGGTGTCTTATACATTTTCTCAAGTAATCTATTTCTAAATTGCATTACTGATAGTTTTCTGAAAATATATGTAATATATCAGAAGTTTTATAAAATGTACTAATAAGAAGGAGATCACATATTTTTACTTTGCAAATGGAACGAAGTTTGAATGTCTAAACTGAATGGAGATTTGTAACTGTAATGTAACATTTGTTAAACTGATAAACCGAACAGATGCAGGAGCCAACCTCACACAGTGTCAGCATCAAGGACATTTAAGAAAAGCAACTATATATAGCTGAAATCAAATGGAATGGACCCTGAGACAGAGAAAATGATCTTAACCTGTGTAACAGAAAATTTGAACAAAATTTGGTTGCTTCTGTCAAAAATGTTCCTGTGGAGCTAGATGGGACACTGTAAACCATTTCTGATAAACCTGGTAATTTCCTAAATTGCTTTAGAACTCAGTGACATGGAAATATGAAAATAGACACGGATCAGTCAAGTTTGATCAAGAAAGAGTATTAGAGTCTTTACAAAGGCTCCACACTGCTTTTGATGCAGCCCAGGACACAATTTCTTTTCTGAGCTGCAGGTGCACAGTGCTGGGTCATGCCCAGGTTATCACCTACCAGCACCCCCAAGTCCTTCTCAGCAGGGCTGCTCTCAATCAATTCATCCTCCAGCCTGGTTTGATACTGGGGGTTGTCCCAGCCAAGATACATCACCTTGCACTTGGCCTTATTAAACTTCATAAGGTTCCCTTGAGCCCACTTCTCAAGCTCATCCAGGTCCCTCAGGATGGTATCTCATCCTTCAGTAATCTTACTGAATAATAAAATACTGAGAGTGAACACTTTATACATGCTGTTTAGATTCTGTTCTTCCCCTTTGAATTTTTTATTTGAAACACCAAGGCGATCAAACTAAAAAAAACCAAAACCAACCAACCCAAAAACAACCCCCAAAACCCTATAAGGAAATACTGGGGTATGATGTAAACTTCATTTTGATCCCCTCTATATGTGTATGTTTGTATTCCATCTAGTGTATAGAAAATGTTCCTAATGCAAAATGTTTCCTAGGCAATTACTAATGTTTGTCCATCACTGTTTATGACAACCAAAAGTTTGCGTTTCACAGTGACAGTACTTGAGCGCTTTTCTATGGCTACAAAATTCTGTTCATGTAAAGGAAGCTCTTTTCAATCCAAATTTGGAGAGCAACATGTAAAGCTGACCCTTAATACTATGCTTTCCTAAGTTTTCCCTAGTTTCTTTGATATGAGTTATTTCAAATGTAATGAGATCATCATTGTAAGTCAATTCAACTTTTTTAATCACAAGCACCATTCTCCCACTTGGCAATGATTATTCTGATTTTTTGGTCTGTACTTCAGGCAGTATTGACACCTTTCAAGCTGTCCACAAGAGATCATTTACTGATTTTCATGTCACCTCAAAATGCTTCTTTCACTAATCTGACATTTGGCATTTGAATAAAGTGCTTCACTCACCTCACTGATACCTTACCCTTATACTTGATCACTGTTGATCTATGTGCCATATTAGGAATCTGTTTCTAGTGTGATAAGCCACTGACAAGTTTTTCTTTTTGAAGAAACTTTTATTAAAATAACCTTATTTGATCCATTTATCTCATGTATAGTAGATATAAGTATTTTCTGTTACATAGTTAATATTTTTATGCATTTAGAATTGCACTTTGGCCTACAGCTCCAGTCAGAGGTTCCAAAGGGTACGGCTGGATTTGGACAGTCAGTTTCCTGTATCTGTGTCTGCCATGTTATAGCAACACTAAATATAACAGTCCACGAGGGAGGATCTTCAATAAAACTAAAAATTACTGAAAAGTACCATCATGACCAGCAGGCACATTGACTTGGATATTAAGTGTCTTTTATCTGTATCAGGTAGCAGCGATACATAAGCAATACATTTCATTCAAAATAAGTTATAGTCATAAAATTATAATGGCGTTAATTTTAGACACAAAAAATGGACACAGATAAACATATGGAGCCTGAGCAGCGGGTAGGGAAGAAGGGAGCCCTGATTCAATTACTGAAAAGTGTATAATACACAGATTTTCCCAGACTCATAAAAAAAATGGTATCCTTCATAAGGTCTCTCAAGGGTGCCTAGACTTGTGAAGCATCCTGTGTCTTGGGCTCCTGTGCTACATACAATATTCCTTGTGACTTTGTGGTGCTTTTGAAGCCTGCAATAGCACAATATTTCATTAAGAATTGCAACTTATGAGAAATGCTAAGAAGTTCTTGACTTTCATTTATCATCTTCTTCAGCAAACATCTGAAGGAGCATCTATAGCTAAACTTTCAGAGAATGAAATAACTAAGATTCATATATCCAAAAGTTTTAATCTAGTTTGGACTGTTGACCTTTATTTATTCAGTCATTAGGGTTTCTCATCTTAGAACATGTTGAGCTACAAAAACTGCTCTTAGACCTAACTTTGAGAAAAGGAATGCAAACCTCTTTTACAGTAACCCCCTTTCTGAAGTAGTGAAAAAATCTAAGGAAATTATTCCACTGGGGAACCTTGCTTAGGCTGTGTGTGCTAAGACTTTCTAAGTCTTACTTCAGGCTTAGTACAGGGTTTTGAGCTAAACCATGGGTAGCACACAGGACAGCACCAAACCTGGCATCACCAGGCATCAGAACAGGAAATAGTCTCCACTGGCACTTCAGGTTTTCAGGATTACCCCCAAATTAAAAACCACTACAGCTGCCACTGAGACTGGATATTACTCAAGGATTGCAAAACATTGTTTAGAAATCTTAATAATACGACTTCATCTTCTAAATTCATAAGACTCCATTTACAACCACTCCAACAACCCCCTGATTCACTTCTGCTGTTATTAAGATAGAATTAGTGTTGGAATGTTGATTTGAATATCAAATTAATTATGGTGAAAAGAGCTGTCTATAATATTGCTAAATTATGATGTATACTGTTCATGCAGTAGCATTAACTGCTTCAGGGAACTTCACAGATTTATTTAAGAGAGAAATTTTGTAGTAACAGTAATACCGTCAATCAAATAATTTGTTTAATCAATATACACAGAGGTAGATGCAGAGTAAAGCAGTACAAAGTCAAATCATATGCCACCTTTTACAGCTATCTGACTTGGTAGGTTTATCTTTATAAATGATAGGGCCAAAGCCAACAATATAACATTCAGGTAATTCTTATATCCTTTTGTTCCCATCAAAAGGTGTTGCAACTAGATATTCTAAGTTATAGAAGTTGTTGTTTCTAGAAAGAACTAATCACACCAATTTAGTAAATTTTTAAATAGAAATTTATATGGCATCAAATTCAAAGCTCTTATACCACAGCATCTTAGCAGAGAAAGCTTATTTTACTGTAACACTACCCTCTGGTCAGAAACTATGTCAATACATCTCACCTTTTCTCCACCATAACACTACGTATCTGATTCTGTTGATGTTTGAATTAATGTAAACCAAAATAATTTCATTGAAATTTGTGAAGATCATTAGTGAGAGAGCAAAACAGGGAATCAGTTCCTTCACCTAAAGGTCTGTCTATTGCTGTCTCATTGCCAAACACTTTTTTAACTTCACTGTGACTCCTAATAAATGTCTTAATCTTTTCCTCTTGACTCCTAAAATCCCACTTTTTAAATGTCAAGAGATCTCAGTTGATTCCAGGAAGTAACACCATCCACTGTCACCTTGCTTCCTGTTCATCTTTAAGGCCAGTTAAAAAAAGATCTTTTAGGTGGTTTTGGTTTTGGTTATTTTGTTTGTTTGTTTGTTTCTTTGCTTGTTTAGGATTGTAGTATGGTCCTATGCCTATATACACAACTGCAATAATCATACGGTTCACTCCTTTAATTTTGAGATCAAGCTTTCATACTCTTCATTGCCTAGAATCTTTCTATCCTTTTTCTTCTCCTCGTCAGAAAGTGAGTGCTATTCTGCATCAGAAGTCTAAGTCAAAGGTCATATTCTAGCCAACATTAGAGTTGTATGGTAGGGTCAGAATTAAAACCTCAAAATTAAAACAACATCAGAATCATATGTTTTGGGTGGGTTGGTGTACCTGATGTAATCCCTAAGAATACTATAGAGCTAGAACACTGTGTCTTCGCTCAAAGATCTATTTTTTCTATCTATCTTTGCAAAGTCATGGTATATCACTTTAACTGTCTCTGGGCTAAACAAACAATCTAAATGAGAAAAACAAGCATGCATAAAGCTCGGTACCTTGAGCTAAAATAATGGAACTTCTGAGTCCCTTCAGCAACTCCTCTACAATCATTTTCCTGAATAAGGTTGTCTGATTTGTAACCTCCTTGAGCTCAGGTTAAGGCTTAATAGCTGTCCTAATAGTCTAATCCTCCTTCACAAGTCAGCTGCTTTGTTCAAGGCTCCTTGCAGCAAAGGAGTTTCTTGGATCCTGTGAGTTTTTCTTTATTCAGCTGGCACTGCTTCTTTGTTTGGAAAGGGAGCATAAAAGCCATGAGGTGTCTACCATGAAGAGGAAACAGTTGCTCACAGATCCTGGATTGACAGCTGTGAACTTTTTGCGTCATAGTCCCTATCTACTTGTTTCAAGGGCTGCATCAAATGCATACATTCACATAAAGGCTAAGCTGTAGTCATGGGAACTTAATTAGATAACATTTCCTGTTGCTGACCTTTAAAGCCATACAAATAAGTCCTTCAATTTTGAAACATATCAGCTTTCACTCTCTGTCACCATATTAAAAATTTCGTAACAGATATATTGTTTTCATTCTTCACAAATATGTCTCTAATAGTAATTTGAGGCACACAGGGAATTTTAGCAGACCCATAGACCCATTTTAGTAAATTGCATATTTTCTTGTATCACTCTTCGTTTATACCGTTAATATTTACTGACTTTTAAGTATGTTTAATAATTTTGTCTGGTTGGTTTGGTTTACCTTTTTTTGTTTTTTGATTTTATTTTGACTAACAAGAATGACTCCAAAGAAAGCATCATGAATTGATAACAGAATTTTACAACATGAGAATATATAGATTTGATAAATCAGCCTCACTAGTTTTTACACACAATCTGTATTTGTAGTACCACAGAGAAAACAAATATGCTGCAATGTTTTATTCAGAAATTGCAGGAGAAGCACAAAAGAAATGTATATCTTCTTAATTTAAATATATTCTAATTAGGTAATTGTTAATTATTCTTACTTCCCAGAATAGCAGTAAAACTAGCACCTAAATTGAAAGAATTTTTTTTAATGTTTTCCTTGTCCTTTAGTAATTCTTCAAAGTACTGCCTGAGTTTTACTGGCACATCATGTTTAGTAGTTTGGTTCCTGAATGTAAAACTTTAGACTATGAGCTCTGTTGAAAAGACAGGGGAAGAAGGGAGGAACATCCATCCTTCCTACTCCTTACAAGAACAAAAGGAGAATCATTCAGAGGAATCATTCCAAGGAGGAGCATCACCTCCAGCATTTCCCAGCACAATAAGCAGAAAAACCTTGATGGACAGCATGAGCAGGTAGCTGGATGACGTGTGCACAGTAGCAGTCCTCTTTTTCTTGTCCAGTAGATCAACTGCCTGAAGCAACATGACCATAGAATGTTGGGTAGGAATTTTTTCTTGGTTAAGGGGAGGTAAACTACCTGAGGTCAGGCAGATTTCACTGGGGTAATAAACTTCGTTACTTACACACAGGAAACTATTAAGAACACTGCAGTTATCTACAATCATAGTCTCCAAAAGAGATGTTGTGCTCCTGCAGATGCTGCAGTGCCAATGGGTGAAATTCTTTGAATTTTCTGTGTGATTGGTACGTGCAAATTTCAAATATAGAAGTGATTTAGGAGTTTATAAACCACTGTTTTTTCAATGATGTTTAGGCTTTTAAGTGCTTAAGTCACGTAACTCCTGAGCTCTTAGGTATTTTACAGCTTCTCTTTCACTGAAATGATTTCTTTGTTTGGAAGCAGTTTTTAAACTGTACTTTTAAAAGTGACTTTTCAACTTCAGACATTCATGTCAGTATCTGTGGACTACTCAGACTTATATTTAGTTTTCCATTGACATACGCTGGACTATTGATTTCTTCTCTTTCATTTTATTCCTGGCTCAGATTCTCTAGAGAAATAACTAAAAATACAGAAAAAATACATGCAAAAAATGAGAATATATTCCTCATGTATGGGGACAATTACATCTGAGGAACAGCACTGACTGCTGAAATTGAAATTTCAATTCATGTTAAAAGCAGCCTTCATCATCTAGGAAGCATCAATACAGGTAAGTGGGGGTTGGGAACAGCCTATAATGAACATAGCAGAAGAGGAAACCATTTGCTCTTCTATTGATTAAGAGAGTCAGTCTGGTGCAAAACAATTTTTCTGTTCACTTTTTGCAGAATTCTCTGTAAGTCGGTAGGTCTGTGATGGGTGAATTTAAACTTGAAATTTAACAAAATATTGTAATAGTAAAGAAATGACTGAAATGTTGTCATTCATTCAGGACAGAAAGCTGGAGTTCAGAAGATTTTCCTCAATAAAATACAGTCAGTCAATGAATAAACAAATAAATATTGTTGGACTACCGCAGCTGTATTAGGATTATGCTACCTGCAAAATGGTTGCTAGCTGACATTAACTGGAGTGAGTTTGTTTCTAGTGCCAGACTGTCTGTCTGGCAGCTGTGGGACGTAGGGTCATCTTGCTCCTATGTGCAGAAAGTCTGAAAAGAAAAGTGGTCATAGTACCCTGCCACAGTGCTTCCACAGTGCTTTCTGAGGTTTAAAGAATTAATTGGGTTTTTTTATCAATGACTAAGGGGCTCCATGGTGTCCAGCATCTATTTCAACCATAGGAAGTATACTTCCAGTTGATAAAAAAAAAAATTAAAAATGGTTTGTATTCCTACTTTAAGATATAAAAAATAAATCATGCTTGATGGGACATTTCTTAGGCAGAAATAAATGTGCTTCTCACTAAGAAACTGGAAAGCAAGGGACACTTCTGTGTCCGTACAACAGAAACTTGGAACATGTTTAGGCTGCAGCTGGACAGGTTGGCAAATGAAAGCTGGAGAAATAACAGCAACAAGCATTTTTTTAATACTTTACATAGATTTGATTAAAAAAATAAAAAAGAACAAATATAAGTAATCCTCTGCAGCCCACACCATTCTTTCTTGTGAAACTCCTGTCCTGGTGTGGACTGCAATCCATAACCAAAGCCCAATCTTTCTACCAAGAGTGTAAGCAAAAGGGCAAGTACAGTGACTAAGGGGTATTCAGCTAAAGAGAAGTTTCACAGATTTCACAGAATATTCTGAGTTGGAAGAGACCCATAAGGATCACTGAGTCCAACTCTCAGATGAATGATCCATACAGAGATCAAACCTTGGTGTTATTAGTACTATGCTCTAGCCATCTGAGATAATCTCAGGGTCATTTTTAAATAAAAAGAAACATTTATTGCAGGAAACAGAGAAGACAAAGCAAGAATAAAACAGTAAATATAAGGACAAGTAGAAAAGTGAAAGCTCAAAACTGGATCTCTAGGGCATTTCACATCAGTAGTTGAATTGAAGAATGAGCAAAAACCAGGGAAACTAAAAGTGTGCTTGGGAAATTTTGTAGGGTTTTCAATGAAATAGATAAAAAAGTTAAAATAGCAACTTATGTCGAACTAAAAAGCATTTTTTAAGTTCTGAATTAATCTCCTCTGACCTTATTCTTCTGATAAAGACAGCTTTTAAAATGGAGGGTTAAACACTAAGTTGGAAGTGTATTTTTCTCAAAATACTTAATTTCACCATTTCTTTAATGAAGCATTTGATTTTGAAAATGTCAAAACATTTTACTTGCAGGTTTTCAGAATAAAATGTTTTGACATTTTGAAATCTCCCCATGTCTGACAAAAGCATTTATGGAGTTCAATGATAATTCAGATTTTTAACATCTAACTTCCGCCCCCCCCCCCCCCCACCATCTCACCCTCAGAACGAATTTTACAAAAAAAGAACAAAAGTCCCAGATCTTTCTGAGCAACAAATAAATTGCTCATTAGTCACACAGCAGTGACTAAACAGCAGCTTCTGACAAACACAAGTAAGGACTCCAGGTTCTTCCTGTAACACAGCTGCATTTGTGGTAGTTCAGCAGGGCTGTAGGAAAGTGTGCTGTGGCTGCCAAAGGCATGACTGAGATTGGAATGGTGATGCTTGGCATCTCTGTTGGTGAGCGTTAAAGAACCACTCTCAGCCCACAACAGTGTACAGCTCTGTGTGTTTCTCCACAAACATCAAACCTGTGGGAAATGTAAAAATACAAAATCAGAGTACAAAAACCATCTGAATTGATGTTAAAAACAATCTCCTCCTGAGTATCTCATTGGTACAACAGAAGACATCTAAGAACCTTACTTGAACCTATTGATGCTTAAAATGTTTGTGCTCTTTTCTCTTGCAACTCTTTTTGCTTTTATATGTTTATAATCAGGTTGTTCAGAGCTGCGGGCTCTTTGAAGTTCCCACAGTGGTTTGATAAACTATCTTCATTGTGTCCTTCAGAACTCTGACTGTTTCATTGTGCCCTACATCATCTTACCTCTCCAGAAAAGAGTCTTATGTTTGTGTTTTGAACCATCTTTTTATATTTATCTACGGAAATGTGAGGGGGAAGATGTAAAATGGCAGTTTTCAAAGGATTACCTTGTGGCCTATCCAGTGGAAAAGATAGGTTTTCCCTCTTCCGACTTTCTCACGTTTGATTCCATGTAAAACCTCTAAACAGTCCCTGTAGTGTTGATTCCATATTTCTTCTTTCTGATATATTTGAGTTGCTGTCATATAACAACAACAATAACAAAAATAATGGTTATTATAATTCATAATAATTTTAATGATAATAATTATATTATTTTCTGGAAAACTAAGAAACAAAACCAGTAAAGATTCGCTATGCGATTAATTCCATTTTAGGATGAACTGTTAACTGGGACAAGAACTGCCATGTAAGCCTCTCCATGCCCCCTTTTATTTGATGAATAAAAGATAGCACTAAAATCAACAGATACTTTAAGAAAAGGACAGTTATGGCTCATAACTCCAGATGAAGGGTCAGGAAATTAATCTCCACCCTTGCAGAAAAGACCAAGGTGCAGAAAATGGGAATGACACAGTTATTTTCCTGCTGATCGTGTAATGGGTTCAACATGTACTTCCTGTTATCCACCACCCCGAGGCATTGCAAATATTGTATAGGGTGAGAAGTGGATGACAATTAGGAGTGACAAAGATGAGCTTGACTCTGTGAATCTAGGCCTGTAGGCCCTGTTGTTCTGTTTTGTTTTGTTTTGTTTTTTTTTTTTTCTGAAGCACTGTGTGGAGCAGATTATTCAGTTAACATGGAATTGACTTGTAATGATTACTTCCATGTTTTATAAATTATATGAAGTGGGATAATATATGGTAATAGCACAATTACACATTGATGTCTTTACAAAAAAATGTCCTAATATGGCAATTATACTTCAGCAAAACAAATTAATGTAAAGTGACTCAAATTGCATTCTCTCTAGTAAATGAATCATAATGCTTTAATGCCTTCAGATAATCTGCAATTAAATAAACAAAATATTAAACCCAAATGACCACACAGAGATGCTAGAGTGCTCAGGGAAAAAAGACATGAAAAGAAGGCAGGGAAGAGAAAGAAATAATACACTAAGAGATAAAACACTGTACAAAGTTTAAGCAAAACAGGACCTAAATTGTAGTGCACTTTTCACTAAAAATTTCCTAAAAATATTTTATTATACAGCCTAGTGACAATTAGTATTTACTAGAAAGTGAAACTGCTACCTTTTTAATTATGAAATATTAATGTAAATCTAGAAGTGTAGTTCCGTGTCTACAAATTAAGCTGCAAATCTCATCACATTCTGTTTTGCTCAGCTTGAACTTTCTGAGTTCTGTGAATTGGCATAAAATGATTTAGGATTTCATGACAAATTTTATCCTTTGTAATTCATTAATTACTTAGCATACTCTTAGTAGTTTATACTGTAGACAGGAGAAAGAAAATAATCTGGAGGAGTGGAATTTAAACAGAATTAAATACACTGGAAATTATTGTGTTTTGATTTGACCCTGATTAGTGATTAGCAGGCTCAGTGCTGCTATTTTCTCAGCATGAAAAGAGCAGAGAAGTTGGTAATGCATTGGCCTTCATTTTTATCTTCAGCCCTCAGAGTACACAAAGAATAGAGACTATTTTGGTTGTAGTATAACATACAGACATGTGCATCATATCACTTTGCAGATGTCAAGTAATTTGTGAGATCTTTTGAATATGTTTTTCAGCCATTTCAATCATTTAACAAACAGATCTGGCTCAAGTGAAAAAAACTTCATTGAGACTTGTAAATTTACTAGTATCAGGCCATTTCTAGCTCCACCAGAAAAGTAGTCTAACAGGTAGAAATTTTCTATTGGCTCCTATTTTTAATGGCAAATTGTTTCCACTATAGGTCTTTTACCGTACTGGTTTTATGTAGTGGTAGAATAATCATGGCATTTCTCATGTCCCTATTTTGTTGTGGACCACCCTGCTACAAAGATGCTGATCCTTAGACTAATGTACGACCATATAACAGATGCACAGCAAATAAGTGATGAAAACATGAGCTGGTGTACAAGTCTTAGTTCATGGCTTCCAGTACAGAGCACTGTGGCCACAAACTAAATAGCAGAATGACCACGAGAAAATATTTTTTTTTCATTGTATATTTAAGTCACTTGTGATAGAGGCGGTTTTAAATGCACAAAATATTAACAAAATAAATAATAAATAAATAAATAAATAAAAATTAATAAGTAAAACAGTTTCTCTCCCAGTGTAGTTATAAATAGTCTTGCATAATGAGGCTTTTTGAATTGTTTTAGCAGAGGAACAAATACAGTTCCTAAGGGAGAAATCAATTGTTTTCATTTAAAATCCTGAATCCTGTCCCCCTGCTCCACCCACCTCTCATATGAACCTCTGCATAATTATTAATTATATTTCACCAATTAAAATATAATGTAATGTATAACTACAACGTAAGCCTCTTCAGTGTGAAGAAGAAAGTGTTTAGATGAAGGAATAAGCAGTAAAAAACGTATTACGATATAAACCTTCTCCCTCTTTTCACTTTGTCGTTATGGTAACAAGAGATCCAAAAGTGTTATATACAAGACATGGTACCAGAATAATACAGAATTATTTGCATCTAATGTAAGGAAATATGTTTTACAAGTACCACACAACCATAACGTGTTAGTTCTATGTGCCCATTCCTTAATTGTGAAGTAACAAATAAGAGTGTAACACCCTGTGCATACCTATTTTTAAAAAAAACCAACAAAACAACCAAACTACAAAACCCAAACTAAAAAGTGTTCCACAGGATTATTCATAAAGATCACATTGTGGTGGAATGACAAAAAAACTGGAGACTAATAATTCCGTCGTATGAGTATAAACTTTTTGTATACATCCAGAAGTCTTAACCAACATTCTACAAGAGTATCCCATGTCAAGGACAAAATCCCACAAATTCCTTATTCCATTCTAACCTGCACAGGATGCACTGTTTGCACCACTAATTCTGAAGTGGTAAATTTGATTTCTTTCTTTCACCACAAAAACCTTCTGAAGCAACTAAATGAAATAAATTAGTTATATCCAAACAGGTGAGTGTCATGACACTCTGCTGAAGAACTGGTGAAAATAATGGAAACATGTTTCCCAGCTGAGGAATTATCAAGCTGGAACAGTTAACTATTTAAGACATGAAGCAGTTTTATTCCTCTCCTCAAACTCAGTCAAAACACCAGATCACCACAGCAATATGAAACATTCCAGGATCTTTTATCACATGTAAATAATAATACAGCAAAATCTGCTCTGCAGACAAGTTCATGGTAAACCAAAATGATAGTTTAGAGAGCAAGAAACAGCATGAACAATATTCTTGAATATCAACATAAAAACACCCAATTAACAGAATGATCTGTTATAAATAAAATGAAAAAAGCTGCTGCAGCTGACAGAAAAGAGGTTAAAAGCTCCAATTGCAACTTTCTGATGACATGGAGTAAAGTGAGGAGAGGTTTAAGTAACATTATACTTCATGCATGCAAAAAGTACTAAGAAACAAGAAAGTATATGGAATTTAATTTTATTCCTTGTGATTAGTAGATCATGAAGAAATTAGTGTTTTTAATATATTTCATTTAACTCCTGCAGAGGAGGGAAGCTTCAAAAGCTCTCTGTAAAGTTTTGATGAGAAACACACTCTACTTTGAAGTGAAACACAGAAGAGCTGTGTTTTTAAAGACAGTGAAAAAAAGGAAGTCTGGTGGAGACTGATGGCCAATTTACAAATTACTGTATCCCCGAGAAAAGCCCAGGTTCTGTCTTGGGATGTGGAATGAAGCATTACTTGTGTTTGATGAACAATTCTTACTACTAGAGGAAAACCTGTAACAAAATCAAAATCTAAAAACCAATCCATATTTTGCCTTCATAGATGAAACCTGCATTTACATCCACTGTAGTTTTCCTTAGTCATAGACCAGAGAAGACAGCCCACATTCTCAATAGCTTACACCAATTGTCCACAGGGCTTTATGAACTTTAAAATGAAAACAAAGAGAGAAAAAATTAATAAGTAAGGTTTACATGCTGACTATGGCAATTTTTATTCTGAAAAAGATATTAGGCTTGTCAGCAATGGGAAATAACAGTCCTGATATGAAATGAGGTCTTCCCACATAAGAATCTGTATCATAAGAGTTAATCATTGACGCTGTCAGAGCTAATTGACAATCTTCTGCCCAACTGCAGCAAGGCCATCTGGGATCCACTAAAATGCAGGGCACCATCAGGACAATAGGAAAGGTTATCTAGCCAATGGATTGACTATAAGGATTATCCATTTGTTAATACTGATTTTTGTTGGTCTTTGCTTGTGAAAGGAGTCATAGGGAGCTGTTACACTGAAACTCTTCTGTGGAATGGGTTAGTACCTCTTAAACTCATGACAATGGATGCAGAGCTCAGAAAGTGAAGGAAGTGGACATCTAAAAGTCTGACCCTGACTAATTATATGTTACATTGGTACCTGCCTGGCTTGAATTTGATGGAGAGATTGGAGTTGAGCAGTGAAGTCAATGACCCTGATGTACGTATTTAGGATCCAGCATGATTTCAGGAACAGACCTGCTTTCTGAATGGGGGCTAATGGAGTGCCTTTTTAGAATCTTGAAAGACAATTAGGCACCCATCATCATATAGTTTGATTATACTGTGTTACAAACTAACAATGTAAGTGAATCAGTCCTAATTTCTTACAGTTAATAAAACACACTTCCTAAATCATCTACTTTTTCTTTTTTCCCCCCCCGTGATCAAAAGGTATATTTGCCTTTGTGCCATCTGTTAACTACAAGAGTTCCCAAAATGAAGAGAGAATGTAAAATAGGTTGGGAATGATAAAGTTCACTTTTTTTCCCTTTGCTTATATTATTTGAAAGAGTCAATTCATTTTCTATTAATTTTTATGAAAGACTTAGCTGGGAGACCTTTGAAAATGTCTATGACTCACTGAAGATTTCTTAAGAAGTTTTCCAAGTCCTCTTGTGATTTTTAAGAGCTGTTTTGAAAAATTTGAGGTTTTTTGTCCATCATGTAAAATGACAGAGAAGACAGGTCTCAGAAAACATAAAAAGGATCTCTTTCCCTCCTCCCAGTGCAGAGGGGTTATTTTTCCACAGGAATTCTATGAAATTATGCAGAAGAATGAATCTATTGTGCAAATGACATATTTTAGAATTTAAATTAAGCAGATGAGGATCATGATAGAACTTGGCTTTGTGTCATCTTTGTAAATGAACACTCATTCATAATGTATTTTGATGAGGATAGCATAGAACCATGGAATAGTTTGAGTTGGAAAGGACCTTTAAATGCCATCTAATTCAACTTACCTGCAGTGATCGCGGACATCTTCCAGTAAATAAGGTTGCTTAGAGCCCCATCCAACCTGATCTTGAATGTTACCAGGGATGGGGCACCTATCACCTCTCTAGACAACCTCTTACAGGTTCATCATGTTCATCACAAAAAAAAAAAAAAAAAAAAAAAAAATCTTCCTTGTGTTCACTCTGAATCTACTCTCTTTTCATTTAAAATCATTACCCCATTTTATATCATTACAGGCCCTGATAAAAAGTTTGTCCTCATCTTACTTTTAAGTCCCCTTTAAATACTGTAAGGTCTCAATTAGCTCTCTCTGGAACCCTCTCTTCTCTAGGCTGAACAATCCTGACTCTCTCAGCTTTTCCTCATAGAGGAAGAGTTTGTCCCTCTGACTATTTTGGTGACCCTTGTCTGGACTTACTCCAACAGGTCGATGTCTTTGCTGTGCTGGCAACCCCAGAGCTGAAATGCAGCGCTTCAACTGAGGTCTCACCAGGGTAAAGAGGCAGAATCCCCTCCCTTGCCCTGCTGGCCACGCTGCTTTTTGATGCAGCCCAGAATACAGTCGGCTTTTGAGCTGCAAATGTACACTGCCAGCTCATGTCTAGCCTCTCATCCACCCGCACCCCGAAGTCCTTCTTGGAAGGGCTGCTCTTGATCTGTTCATCCCCCTGCTTGTCTTGTTATGAGGAGTTGCCTCAACCGAGGTGCAGCACCTTGCACTTGACCGTGTTGAACCTCATGAATTTTCCATGAGCCCACTTCTCCAGCTTTTCCAGGTTCCTCTGGATGGCATCCCGCTCTTTAAGGCTTGTCAACTGCACCACTCAGCTTGGTGTTATCTGCAAACTTGCTGAAGATACCTTCATTCCCACTGTCTATGTAATTGATGAAATCAAGTGTTGCATACCAAAGTATCCAACTGTTCAAATCTTATTCAGTGTGACTGTCCAAAATAGTGAAGACAAACGAAGTAAAAGAATGATCTCAAAACCTGTAGTAATCTAACCAGTTGGTATGGTCCAAAAAATTTTTTTCTTTCTCCCAATGAAACTGAGATACCAGATTCTTCAGGGTGATTGTTCGGTTTTGGAAAATAAGTAGCTGAACTTAAAAATTACTCACTTCAATATGCAGAAAATATCATAGAGTAGTGGTTGTTGAGTACTTCTTCTCTAGTCTGTCCTTCCAAACTGACAGTTCATTCATCTTCCACAATTCTGGAGTCTAGAGAGTAAGTCATATGAGCAACAACTCACAAAAGAATCCTGAGGGGAGACCTTATGGTTCTTTACAACTACCTGAAAGGAGGTTGTTGAGAGGTGGGGGTTGCTCTGTTCTCCCAATTAACAAAAGGTAGCACAAAAGGCAACAGTCTCAGGTTACATCAGGAAAGGTTTAGACTGGATATTAAAAAAAATGTTATGGTTTCCAGGCATTGGAACAGCCTAGCTCTGGAGGGGTCACTGGGCATATTTAAGACCCACAGATGTGGCACTTAGGGACATGGTTTAGTGGCTGGCTTGGCACTGTTAGGTTTATGGTTAGACTCAATGGTCCTAAGGGCCTTTTCCAATCTAAAGAATTCTATGATTCTATTCTATGACCTCCTTGCTTCACTACTCAGATCTATGGGGTGTTTGATAGAAGCAGGCAACTAATCCAGGTGCTTTGCTTTCCTTCACAGCCACTGTCATATACATCCCTGGGAGAGTCTACAGCTTCAGCTTCTGACTGAAGTGTTCTTACTTTTGTCTGAGCTGCTTTTTTGCACTCAGGTAATATGGACAACAGCTACAGAAGATAGCTAATCAAGCTTGAATAATAAAGGAATGGGAATCTGGGACTTGGTTTTGTTCCAACTGTTTATCCATTGTTCAGTTAATTTGATAATACCTGAGTTTCCTTTTCATAGACTGTTGACTAATAACAAACTGCCTATTTTGGAAATCTTTGCTCTTCTTGTTTCAGTTTGGGAACAGTATCAAGATACAAATAACACTTTAATGTCATGAGACAGAAATTCATCTGTAAAAGTCCTAAGGTTTAATTACAAAGCACAATTTTACTTTTGTTTTGTCTTTTTTTCCTCATTGTAGCTATTTCACAGAGGTATGATATAAAACAGTCAATCCAGATATAAGTTGAGACTCTCATATGATCAAATAATTAAACATGGGTATGTTTTTTTATTAATTTTGTAATGTATTCTACTCAACGGGATTTGCTCAAGCAACAAATTCTTTAGTTCATTCATTGTTCAAAAAACACTAAATAAACTTCAAAGGAATAGTTCTCTTCCAGCAGAGTCAGTTGTGAATATATGCATGCAGCAATACTGAATATGTATGTCTGTAACAATACAAACTTTTAGTAACTTTTAGTTATCTTTTTGCTACAATTATTTGGAAATTGGAGTTTACAGTACTTCATTGGCTATTTACATAAATGATCCAATCTGAAGATGTAAACGATACTGTATTTTAAGGAACTCATTAATCTTGTTGATTTAGAAGGGTTATAATCAGGTGTGGCCAATTATGCAATTTAAAATGCCGTTTAAAGCGTTGAAAATACATAAAACCACATTTTATTTTTGAATGTGAATGAGATTTGTTTATCAGTATTTCAACTTTGCAAGAAGTTAAGCTGAAGAGTTTTTTTCTAGGTTAGTATATATTAAAGGCCAGTAAAATTATCAGATATGTTGTTTACAATGCCCCTGCCACGAAGTTAGTCATGTTTTGTGTACATATGAGACAGTAGGTTTGACAGACCTTGAAGAAAGCCCACAAGGTCTTTATGAATGATAAATGTTGGTTCAGGCTATAAAACCTCCAAATGAACTCTGTTTGGAGGCTTTGCAGTATGAGCTTTTACAAAGTTGGTTTGTTTCTTTTACTGAATTTATTCAGTGTTGTGTCTGGTGGTGGGAATAAAATTATAAAAGTTATAAATGCAAGATGGTGACTGGAGAAATTAACTTTCCTATGAGGTTCTGTAGCTGTATCTTGGGCTGATCACTGTCCTTTGAGACTGCAAAGTACAAAATCCTGGGGGAATAGGATCATCAGATGTTGATGAAACATCTTATTTCAACATAGTGCTTGATACATAGTCTGATTTAGACAGAACACTTCATTTTAGAATCTCAGAGAATTTCACCAGCAACAGTTTAGTCTTAGCACACCTGTTAGGAATATTGTATCTATTTCATAAATTTTACAAAGGAGAACAGGACAGGGTCAGTGACTTACCTCAAATGACTGGTGAATAAATGGGAAAAAGCAGAAATAGAAATAAGAAATATTGATTCCTACACTCTGATGTCAGGCCCAGGTAAGAGCAGATAGTTTTACAATGCATTCACAGTTTTATAACAACTTTTCAAAAGTATTCTCTATTTTTAACGGGGTATATTTTTTCATGAAGAATGTTCAGTTTCTCAGGAAAATGAGATTTTCTATTTGAAAAAGCCAAGCTTTCTACAGTGAAAATGTTTCAAGTTTTTATTTTTACTGGAATATTTTGAAAGGAGTGGCCATTTGGTGACTGCATGTCCTTGTTTTCCTGTAAGACATATTTTCATGGTCTAATTCTCCCTGCAACATATGGGGTAACCACAGACTTCAGGGATGCTCTACTTCGAACTTTTTTTGGAAGGGGTCACAGTTCTGTATCATAGATGAATTAATCTAATTTCTGAGAACAGGCATTAATGCAATGCCTGAAATCGCTGTTTTATATTTATGGAATGAAACCTGTTTTGGTATTAATAGTTTTTGTAGCAAAACTTTAAAATCAAGACAGAATCATTGTATTTTAATGAACATTTTTTAGGAAAAGAAATCCATCATTGCCAACAATAGCATTGCTTTTCTTTTCTGCTCTCCATT
Source organism: Chiroxiphia lanceolata (assembly GCF_009829145.1). NCBI lineage: Eukaryota > Metazoa > Chordata > Aves > Passeriformes > Pipridae > Chiroxiphia > Chiroxiphia lanceolata. Next base: position 63,626,968 of record NC_045671.1, on the reverse strand, counting down.
GGTAAATATCAGCTGTGTCTCTCTCAAATGATCGCTTTAAGTGTTCCCACATTTCATATAATGCATTTTTATATGAACTGTAGAATTGTAGATTTTAAAAGAGTCCTATATATTTCAATTTACTCTTTTGCTATAATTACTCTTCTACTCTTTTCAGACATTCTCCATTTTAATCTTCGCTTATGCATTATCACAAAAGTCAGATTTGTTTTATTCCCCAGTTCCTCAAGTTTCAATTTATCCATTAATATTACACTACATCTTGCACTTCTGATATGATGAATCTTACAGAGAAATACATTTAAAGACTGCTGCCGTAACATCAGGGAACTCACTTCTACAAAATTTGACATCTTGACGATTCTGTCAGGTATCACTGGCTTCCAGATTGTTACAGAATTGATTGTTATTGATTTCAAAGTGTCACTGACTTTAGATTCTGGCACCATCCCTCCCTACAAAAAAAAAATAAAAAAATTTTCCTAGCTATTCTTTCTGATCTTTCTCACAACATGCTCCATCTAAGGGATTCTGATTATGAAATGGATTCATATTGCTCAACATAAATGGAGCTTCCTGATTAACTGTTAGATATTCCTGTCAGATATGGTTCACGGGCTTTCAGTATCAAAGACCCTCCCATTCATTTTGCTGGCATGACCTTATTTCCTTTTAAAATTATATTTCTACCTATAACAGTAGTGCAGAATGCTTACCTATTGGGGCTCTACTATAACAGCCTTGGACAAACCAGTTCCACTTAATACAGCACATCAAATGTAGACCACATACATATTGGTTGCCATGTTATCAAATATTCTCTGATTCTCCATCAATGCAAATATACAATATGAATTATAAATATTGCCTTGACTAACTCAAGCTCAGCACTAAGATAGAGTAATTAATGTAATTCGATGACTCCACATAACTACATGGTAAGAAAAAACTGAGTATATTCATATCTTGCTCCAGTGAGGATGCATCTAAGGTCCTTCTAGGGTAGAGCTGTAGTCTGAATCAGGATCAGACAGAATCACCCAGGTCCTTCAGAAAAAGAAAAAAAATAAAAAAATTAGAACAACCAGACTTACTGTCACTTGATTTTCCATTGTGTTTCACTAAATAGGAACCTAAGAAAAACCCCTGTGTTTGTGTGCCTGGCAGTGCCTTTGTTTTATGTTCAAAATCTGAGCACTGCTTGCTTAGAGATTAATAAAAAATCATTCATTAAAAAACCCCAAATCTATAGTCTCCAGACAATTCCAGTCCTCACAACCCTCTTGTTGCAACCCTTTTCTTGCCAGTGGTGTGGGTTTTATAGCATAACACTCATGGATAAGAGTTGGGATACACAATTCTTCTTTTAAGTTCACATTTTTGTTAAAAGCCATCATAGCCCACCTTTCAACTAACTTGGGACTACAGCACTCATTTTAGTGGTTGTGTCTGTGCATGAAGTGCTCTGAGGCACTCTGTTTGAAAGACATAATACAGGTGCTGTTGCACTTTATTGTATTATTCAAAAAACGAACAAGAGAGGTACTGACTGGCTGAACTGCCAATGTTAAATGATTACCATGAGGGAGCTTTGGGGCCTTTTAATAAACTATGTGTGATTTCCATAGATATATTGATATTAAAATTATGCTTATGACAGGCATCACATTGGGGAAAAAAAAAGGCGAAAGGATGAAGGCTGTTTGAGATTTCCTCTGCTGACATGTCAATAGTTAAGTAGCTTGGGGAAAATGAAGTGAGAAAAATGTCCATGAAGAGACAATAAATGAGCAATGCACATAAACACATGAACACATGAATAATGATGAAGAGACATAACGAAGTGTGCTGGAAAAATGAAAAATGTGGTGTGAGATATTCCAGAAAAATTGGATTGAATCTGATATAAGAACTAAGATTACAGGGCAATTTCAGCAGTCATGTTTGCACTCAACATTAGTGGTAGCAGAGCTTGCTGCTATCTACACATATTACATATGTAGCATAAATTGTGTCACCCAGTAGGAAACGAGTGAGGAAACAGGATGAAGTAAATGTCAGTAGCAGTGAAAGTAATATTAACATTCAGGTCTGTTAACCTGCAAAGGGGTTTCCCTAGGGAAGCAGTGAAAATATCATCACTTTCCTCATTTAATACTAGATCAGAAAAATCTATGGGGCTACAGTCTGCTCCAATTTTGTTAATATCATTCTGGTTTTGAAATTTTCTATCTTCTTCTGCACTGATACAAGCTAAAGCAGAATCTGTCTCCTCGGGAGCAACTTATTTTAGCAAGGATTAGTACTAAGAGAGAATATACAATCCACCAGGTCTTTTCTCATTTTCAATACCTATGGGATAATCTTCAGACAGGATTGAGTCTCTGAAAATAAATATTGTGATAGATTTGACCATGTATTTATATGACTTAAGTTGATATTTTAGGGATGTCTTGGAGCACGGGTGGTATGGTCTGGTACACTAGCAGAAATATGGCATTTTCAAACAGCATTCAAATTTTCAGTGAAAATGGATATGATTTTGAGTCCTTCTGCACTGGTCTGAATTTTCATAAGTCATATTTACTCTGTCTGTGGTACGAATTGTCCTGAGATCATGAAATACCTCCCATCACTTTTCTTCCTTATTTATTAGTTGTTGCTGATTCTTTTTCCCAGCAATTAGATACAGTATAAATCAAAATTTATTAGTATAGCTAATTGGACTTTAGCATCTTGCAGACATTTCTATAAGGACAGTAATGACTTTTAATTTGTTTTTTTTAGTATGTATTGGCTTGCTCTCTTCTACTGAGGAGAGCCCTTCTTTAGGAAAAACAAACTCTCACACAGTGTGAATAAAAAACTTACCTTGAGAATGAATCCAAATAGAATCATATCAACCTATTACATTTTAAGTAACCAGCTGGCTAATGGCTTTGGTGGTCTGTCTGATAAAGGGTGCTGATATTCAGAATGAAGCACTCTAGTTAGAACACTGGCTCTTACTTAAATGTGACAGCACTTGCTGCTGCACAGCAAATTTACCTACTCAAAAAAATGTAGAGAGGAGGCTGTGTTTTGTTAAAAAGTTACCTACTCTGGAATGACATTAAAGGAAGGACAAAAGAGGTATTCACTTTGATACATAACTGGGAGTTTGATTTGCTTACCATGCTTAAAAAGTTTTGAGTGCAACTGCTGCCTGTGGCTGAGAAGGGCTCTGCTCTCTCTTATCATTAAGTTCATATATGGACATAAATACAGCTCAGATGGGATTATTTGAATAAAGGTAGAGATACATAGACTGCTCAAAGGTACAAATGCACCATATTTGGGTCTGCAAGGTTAGTATTCAGTGTCTGCACTGGTAGTTAAATGGCAGCTCTCAAAACCTGGATCTGCTGCTCTTTGCTATCAGCACCTTATGAGGGCATAGTGCAGTGGCTGTAGTCTTCTATTAGTTGTCTTTTCTTGAGGCTTACAGGTTACATAGCAGCACTGTTTGTTCCCAAAGCTAAAAAAGAAGGCGTTATATTCTTCTCAAATTCTGTAATTACTCTGCTGATATGCACTCAGAGATCATTCTGGATCCTATTTTTGAAGGATTTGGTCTTAATTGCAACTATAATGAAGTTGTGAGTTAAGTGAGATCACAAAGAAAACTGAGATAAACACAGAAAATATATTCCTGGCGAAATAGACATGAGTTTATTGGAGTAAAGTAAGAAACAGGACACAGAGCAGGTACACTGATTTTCATAAATTACAAAGTCATTGTGACCATAGTCATTCTATAGAATTCATACCACTTCGCACAGGACTGAACAACTACACAGGTGTCAGAACAATGAAGCCTTAAACAGTACACTTTCTCAGTGCTTCTCTTCCACCTTTCATAAGAATTCACCTTCTAATCCAAAATACCTTCTCCAGAATTTCGTTGTGTGTGCTATTAATTACATAAAATAGAGAAAAAAATCCCTGTTAGAAGGCAAAATATTACTATTATAGAGTTGAGAAATGTGAACTGTTTGGATCAGTATTCAGACTTATTTTAAACAGAATGTCTTTTGAGGTTTTCCCATTTCAGTTCTCCCACCTTCTGGGTAGCCTTCCTTTATTTGTCTTACCTTAATTAATTTTGCCCCAGGGTTTAGTTATTAAGCATATTGAAGGTGTTTGGCAGTTACTCTCCCATGTTTTCAGCAAGATGAAATTTGCAGCACATTACACTTCTTGATAAGAAGAGATAATTAGCTCGAAGGATTTGCTGACAAGAAAAGCCCAGATGTGGTGTGTGTAAGTTTTCAATCTTTCTTCCCATTTTAGCTGTGAAGGAATTTTCTCAACTATACTAATTGTGTTACCATTCTGATACAAGCTTCATTAAAGCACTTTTAGCCCTATTGACCAGAGCTTAGAGGATTCACTCCTTTTAAACAGTCCAAGAGAGAGAAAGAAAATCAGATGAGAGATTGTACATGATTTCGTCTACTGTGTTGCACAAAGAGACAGAAATTGGTGATCCACAAAGAACGTAATGTTTCAGGCAGGAATTGCCCCTTCACATAGTTTAGATTACTGCCTTGCTGTTGATGAAGTCCTGTTTTGATGATGTTTAGCACCACTACCCACTCCTAGAAGACCCTGCTAGGTTTATGAGATTATGGGGTGAACCAGAATACAAGATGGGGGGCTGGACAGTGCGGGACGTGAAGAGGACCCACATCTACCAGCCTCTGTCTCCTTGGGCAGTTTTGCCTTGGGTGCTGGCATTTCATTTCCTAGCTGAAAAAGTTTACTGCGGGGGCAAGCTATCCCAGTGCAGTTTTTCTGGTTAATAGGAGTAGATATATTTGCAATTCTGTGTGCAAATTTTTGTTTTGAAGTTGGCTTTGACTTTCATAAAATGCAAGAAAATTTTGAAACTGTAGGGAAGGAGGAGCTTCACAATTTTTTATCCTGCTTTACTGCTTTTTGCTCCTCAGAAGCTTGCCACAGCTCCCCCACTATTCTTTTTGCTGGACCTGACTATGCACTTGGCATGTCCACAAGCCAGCTGAAGCCATTTTTGTGATCTTAACTGCACATGAACCTACCCACACAGAATCTTCTCTTCTCAGCCTGCCTTGTCTTTTTTTACTTATCTGTACCTGAGAAAACAAATAAATCCTTTATCCGGCATTATCAGCCTTGTCAGAATTATCCAGCCATCAGCCACACTACAATTAGACAGCTCTGGTGTGTAGGACTCAGTCCTAGTGTTCCTGACACCTCCTACTCCCTGCAGTGTCTTTTCTAAATGGTGTCAATGCTGAGAACAAAAGAGCACTGCTTTCAGATCTGAACTGGCTTCCAACAATCTCGAGTGAAAGAACAATTTAACCCATCAAAACGTGAACACTTTGGTAAGCAGACACCTGACAGATGAAACTTACTCACACTGCCACAGATGAGAATAACTTGAACTCTCTGGGTGGTGGATGCCCAGTACAAACATCAGTTTCTGTAAAGACCCTTCCACTCTGCAGGTTAGTTACCTTAGCTATCTGCTAGAGCCTGTGCTCATTCACTTTCCAGACAGTCTGCAAGTCCTCTGTGTTTAAACTTTCCTAAAAGCTGTTTACTATAAATATATAAAAGCTATATTACTGATTCTATGTTCATTTGGGTTATTTTCAAGTCCTTATATGGGGATGGCACCAAAGCAGGTGATTCATATCCATTTAGCCTATTTAAAAGTGATTAGAAACATATCTGCATAGATTTCAGTAATAAAGCTCTCGCTAATAACAATAATAAATTTCAATGAGTTCTTGGGTCTTTAAATATTGCACACAAATCTTGCTAGATTTTATTCCAGTATAGTTTGCTATATTTTTAGACTGCATTCAAAGAAAACCATTTTTTTTTGGTTAGGAAAAGAGAAATAAAATTCTTTTGCTGTGTTTTAAGGCTGCTTTCCTTTGCTTTATTGTAGTTCTGTTAAGTGTTACTTTGGCATTTGACATATGCAGGTCTTCATCACAATCTGGACACTTCTGTCATTGGAAGCTACTATGATCCCAAGTTGCTATGGAAAAGAGTTTGATGATAAGATCTTTTAATGAAATATAACAAGGCAGACAGGGAAAAAAAAAAGCCAGTTGGAGAGGATTGCATTACAACAACACAACCGTTTTTCAATACATATCAAAGCAACATCTGCTGTTCTCTTTAAAATTGTGAAAAATTCATTTGATTAAGATCTGAGTATCAAATTACTGTTAGATTACTTTAAAAGTAATTTCCATCTTAAATGTGTCTGTTTTGTGGCATAATTTATGACTATGTTTTGAGGTGTTGTGGTGGGGGAAAAACAGTTATAAAATGGTAAAACCCCAGGGGGTTTTTACCATTGAGGTTGAACCAATGAGCGTTTCTGCAAAATATAAACATATCACTCAGACCGGAAAAGAAGGGTAGTTGTTGTTGTAGTTGCAGCTGTAGTTGTTGTTGGAGAAGTGGCCATGTTCTGAGGCCATGAGGAGAAGGGGCAGGAGTACCCCTTGGGGGCTATGGTCCCCCCCAGCCCCTGGCTGAGGGGCTACAGGGACTTGGAACAGTGCTAGTCTAGGCTAAGTGTCTGTAGTTGAGAAGCTGGAAGTTTTTCTCCACCGTGAGCAGCAGTAAGAGCAGCGGCAAAACCAGCACTGGCCGGAGACAGTGGCAGAGAGATAAGAGATAAGCAGCAGAGACAGCATGCAGCCAAGGAAGACACAGAGTTGTCTGAGAGAGAGAGAACCAGCAGCAGAGAGAGAACTAAACTCTACAGAAAGAGAGAGAGTTTGGGTAAGAACTGAAACAAAGTCCCCAAACCCTTCTGAGACCTCCTAGATAAGAGGAAGATGATAGACTCTTACTTAAGAAGAGTCTTAGAGTGCTACAGCACTGAAAAGAGAAGACCTGAGATGCTCAGGGCTTCCCAGAACTGGACTGGGATGGCCAAAGGAATGCAGAGGAGGGCTTCGCCCCCCTGCTGCTGTTAAGCAGAGCACAGGAGCTCTGCAAGGGGGCTTGAATCCCCTGAAGATAGGCACCATCACGAAGGCTCCTGTACTTCGTGGTATGACGTAGTGAGGTGACCCTTGTCCCGGTGAACACAGCCTATGGAAGAGAAGACCCTCGCTTGAAGTCGAAGGGCCGAGAGGGGCTTGGATACCCCCTCGTGTGTACTGGCAGAGATCCAGTTACAGCTGCTGCATGAAAGAAGAGAGCCTGCTGCCCTAGAGACACTGCTGCTCTGAGGGTGGAAAGGATCTCTTCCTTCTTCCCTCCTGGACCTTTATTTGGAGAGAGAAGAGATTTGATCCATTGTAAATACTGTTTTATCATGGTAGAGATAGTTGAGATTGTGTGTGTAATGAAATGTAATATTTATGTGTACAGTCATTGTAATATATATATTCCCTTCTCCCCATTTTGAGTCTTGTGTGGTGTCTGGAAAACCCATCTCACACTGGGCTGAGATGTGGGAGGGGGGCTTGGACTAGGGAATTAGATTTTGGGGCTCTCAAACCACAACAGATGTGATGATTTTTATTAAGACCATTTTTCAATTTCCTTTCTTTTATTGAAAAAGGAAAGGTACAGAGTGATAACACTCATATTTATTTCTTTTTACATCTTCTCTCTCCTAACACAAACACTTACTGTATAAAACAAATAGATCCATGCTGCACAATACTTCTATAAAGAAACTTAAGGCAGTAAAAAATCATGTGGTTTGGACTTTACAGAATCAAAATATTCAAAAACTTAACACTCACTGAGATTCAGTCCTGTTTCAGCATCCTCATACATGATACTATAACTGTTTTGGTTCCCTCCTACATAATTTCAAATCAGGAACTTAAAGATAAAGAAAAGAAAGTTATACAGCAGAAGGAAGGGTGCACACAATTTACTACTACTGTAGGAAAGTACCATAAAATGCACTAAACCCTTTGACTGTGTTTGACTTATTTTAGCAACAATCTAGCTCCATTGAGAAGCTTGCCAATGCCATTTTTGTTCTGCAGTTATCGGTAGCTTCTCATGGATGGCAGAGACCCTTTAATACTTCTGAACATATACAAAAGCCCATGAAGTTCTACATATATATATATGTGTATATATCTATATATATGCATACAGATTATCTGCAGCAGCTATCACAAGGTTATCTTGAGATCAGAGGGATCGATACTCTATTCTTTTGCAATTTGATTGCATCATGGTTATTAGAGTGGCTGCCCTTTTGACCCCTTTCAAATTGTTTCAGTGTGTGCTTTCTCTGATCCTAAGCCAATAAAAGTTCCAGAATTTTACTGTCTGACTCCTTCACTCTTCAGTGACACCTGACTTTACTTTCATTCCCCTAATATTAAGGTACCAACAAGAACTGAAAGTATCTGAATCATCATAGCCATGTTACTGGGTTACTAGTCTTGTGGTAAAGAGCCATAAGCACATCTTCAGTCTTCCTCAAAGCATCTCAGGTTAAATCACCATGACGATAAGCACTGTTGCTTAACAACACGCGAACCCCAAAGGGAGTAGCTGGTGTGTTTTCTCCTATTGTTTTGCAAAGCATTCAGCTTAGGAGTTTCTATACGGCTGCCATGCTTTCTTTTCCTAAAACTCCTTCACCCTCACCAAGCCGCACAACAACCATTAGCCAACATACTCCAACATTTTCTGAAATAGTTCACACTGATAAACATTATCGATTACCAATTCTGGAGTATTTTGTTCCTCTAAGTCCACCATGTAAGACACTAAGAATTCAACTTTAAACTGAATATTATCTTCACGAAGACAGTTTTCTTACAGCCTGCCTTTTGATGTGTGTATAAGATGTATGTTATTGTCTGAAGGTAAAATGTATGTTGAAGTACTTTAAGTGGTAAAAGATAACTGTTAGTGTCCGTACAGTTTTAGTTTCAGTATGCAAAGAAAAAGGCCCTAAAGGCAGAACACACTAGTGTAGGTAATGTTTTCACTGTTAGCATGTGGGTTTCATCCTGTGTGAACACGTGATTTCTTATGGTATGTTCAAGTGTAGCACCTGTCAGGGCAACTATTCTCGCAAATTGCTGTCAGATCAGTTTATTAAGCAGTAAGTCTTACGTTTACCTTCTATTGTATGCAAGGTTACATTTCACTTCAAGGAGTTTGGGTACCCCAGACTGAATTCTAAAATTAAAAAAAAAATCACTCAGTTTCATGTATACAGTTAGAAGAAACTGCTAAAAATTACAACAGGTTCCATATTCATTTACTCTCAAAGAAAGAAAATCCCAAATCACTCACTTTCTCACAGCTTTTACCCACCAATTCCCTTATTATATATGCAATTACTAGAGTTCCATAATCAGAATTACAGATGGCTTTCCACTGATCTTTTGCATAGCATTTCTGCTTTAGGTGTTTTAGACAACTCTTCCTTTTGGTCTTAAATATAGAAATATTTCCTGCAACTGGGTCATTACATCTTGGCACAAGTACATGGACTAAAGATATTGTAACTAATATTTCTGCAAAATAAGCACACAATGCTCAAAAAGTAATTTAAACTTACAGAGTGTTTTTTTTTTTCTTTTAATTTTCAGAAGATTCCAGGGAGAGGAGCATGCATCAAGACAGGTAGGCTCTTCTCAAATACATTTTTTTTCTGATAGCTGAACAAAAACGTCATTGCATGTGTTGGGTGGCTTTTCTGAACTAAATTTGCACTGAAATATGGAGAGGAGAAGGAGATACTTTAAAATTATACAACTCGCATATTTTTAGACACAGGAAGATCTGAAAACAAAATTATTTTACAGTTGCTTCTTCTGTATTTCAGTGTTCGTCTACACTGACCATTATGTTCCCAGTACTGAGAGTACTTTTTTAAACACTCATAGCATACCTTTGTCTGTCTCTGCAAATGTATATGAATGTGATGCTTTATTTCTGTATCTGAGTTGTGACAGCCCTTGGCTTTCAATCCAATTAACTGAGTCATACTGTTATAAAACTCCAAGGAGAAAAAAATATCAGCCCCATAAACTTAGAAATAACAGGATTGTACTCTTTTTCTTTGAAGGATGCACTTCTCTTTCAACTCTGTTACTTCCTTAATATTTTATAGGTTCAAAATGAAAGAAAAAAAAATGATTTTGAATTCCACTGGGCGGTATACTTAGGAAGAGCTACATGCATATAGCTTATAGCAGTTTTCCAGATATACGTACCCTGTGTGTAAGGATTGAACAGATGAATATTCTTTATTTTACTTTTCCTTACCATATGGTCTCTTTTTATAGAACAAGTGAAAGAAATTAAAACTTTTGCTCTTATGTATCATTTAGGCAAAACCAGAGAGGGTTATTGAGTATCAGCTGGTATGCACAAAAATGTCCAAGAATTATGTGAAAATCCTCTTCCTGGAAGTGAGGATGATGGCCTGGGAAATGCAAGTTTCTTTCAAGACCTTCAATCACATCAAGTGTTTAAAATCAGAGCCACTCAGGTATGCTTCTGAGGGGAGCAACTCTGACTGTCAGTAAAAGATATATGAGATCCACGCACTGCCAAGAACAGACTATGTGAATGGGCAAGGATGTTTGGAAGATGCAGTAGTTTTCCTTTTTGTACAGTTCTGGCTAATCACATATAGCAATTTAGGTTTGGGCAGACATTGCAATCTGCAAGAATTGTACCTCAAAATAGAAATATTCTGTGGAAATTCATAACTAAATGCCCACATGTGAAACAAAAAGTTGACATTAGAAAAGGCAGATTTTGAAAAGAGGGAAACAGAAAAAAAACCCAAACAAAACCCAATGGGGCATAAATGGATTTGGTGCACAAGTTGATAAAAAGCAAAGAGCAGAAACAAGGTACCAGAAGGGTGGGGAGCAGGAGAAATTCAGGGTGTATAGTGTAATCCAGTCAACTGCAGATACTTATTTCTATAATCACAAAAGGAGTTTTTGGATATTCAGTGGAGCAGAGGAACATACACCACTGACCAAATGCATCCCTCTCACCTGAAGGGAAACAATCAGAATAAGTAGCTGATTGTTAGTCTGATGTTGTTAAAGCCTGAGTTATGCTTTGGTCATCTTTGTAGTTTTTCTTGATAATAATTTTCCTTTCTTTTAATCCCTTTGCTATTAAATATGTTTCATAACTGAGAAGATAATTTTTATTTTAATAATCATAGTCTTGTACTGAGTCATTAGCAATCTGTCATTTTAGAAGCAACACAGCAAGGATTTCCCTGAAAGCTCCTACACCTTTTCTATTCCTTCAGCTCTTCAATATTTGCTGGTTTTATCATTTTGTATAATATTTTTAGTACACACAGAGAAAGATGGGATTTGCTGTTGGTTTGTTTCTTCTAATGACAGATTCTGAAGAATCTCTTCTGATCTGAAACCACAAAGCAAAAGTGACAGCAAAATGAGCACTACTGACAAGAGTTCTCTGGCATAAAAACAAGGTATTTGGAAGAGAGAAATAACAGCTGAGCAGAGTGAGTGACTAAAAGAAAAGTCTCTCATTGCCACTTGAGCTTGACATATTGTGTCATGAGCTTTTTAAGTAGAAATTGTGTGTATTTGAGTATAGAAAGGATGATAAAATGCGGTCTGTGCACTCATCTTCATTCAGAGCTGAAATGTGCTTTCAAAAGCAGTATGATAGTGTTTAAAAATAAAGCTATACTAAAGAACAAATAAAAAAGTTTCTTCAGCCACTTACAATAATGAGTTCTGTAGGGGCACGTCACATGGTTGTTCCAAAGTTCTTTACAAAACCTGAAATCCAGAGTTTTCCTTCGCATGCCTTTCTGGACTGAAAAGGTAGCATAACAATTACATAATAAAATCAGTCTGGGAAGAGCAAATATCTTTGATGCTTGCTTCCTGCAGATGAACTAAACCTTTTACTAGTAAACCTTGCTCCTTATCTCTTAGATCTGTGATGTTATAGTACACCCAAAACCGGAGGAGAAGAGGCTTAAACAACACAAACTCTTTGAGATTTTCATAGTGTTATCTTGTATGGATTGCATTAGCTGTTTCTCTAGCACTTGGCTTGTTTCTGTTCTCTGTTAAAATTTCCCTAGCTCTATATCCTAGTTTTGTGGTTGCTCTCTACAGAAGAATGATAGTTTTGGGATTTATTCATCAGATCTGGATTATATTGCTATTGCACTTTTGCAATAGCTGGCCTCTGCTGTCTCTGTTCATATGAGGTATTTAAAATTGCCAGCTGTTATGAACAAAGACATAATTTTTAAGATAAGTGGCTCTGGACTTTACAGATGATAACAATGCGAACACAAAAATGCCAGATTTAGTCTTGGATTTCTGTTTGTATTCATGTCCCTTGAGTCTCATGCAATCACTAAACAACAATGGATGATTCTGATCAGGCAAAATTTGAACAACTGACCATGCGGTCTACATGTGAAATGCTCTGTAACCCATAACCTTAGACAATAAGTATATGTTAAGTACATGGAGATATGAGTTCATCTAGGAGTTAATAACAAGAATAAAATTTCAATTTGGTATTCCCAGGTACTTTGTGTGCTAAAAGTTATTTCTAAGTCATTATTTTACACGGTCTATCAGTGAAGAGCTAGAAGGCACTCATAATACAAAAGTGGAGATAACTATCATGCTTGTGAATAAAATGCAACAAGTCAATCTCTCTCATACACCTCAACCATCTCTTGGTTTAGATCCAGATCTGCAGTACACAAAACAGTGGCAGAGGGCATTGAATTTTCATTTTTGTAGTAAAAAACATCATGAAATGCTGTTGATATTGATGCACAGCTGCTGAAAAAAAAAAAGACAGTTTTTGGAAGGAACACTATCGGATTTTTTTTTCAGTGAAAAATAGTGATTTTCCAGACCGCAATGTGCTGGAACAAAACTGAGTATTCATCTAAATATATGTGTAGTGAGTATCTGAGCTGGGCCAGGATGAGTAGCTCTTCACTGTGGTGCTAGCAGGCTGATCAGTGGCTCTACTCTGTGGGAAACAAAAAAAATTCTTTTCATCACAAACCCATAGCTTCCCGAGTCAGCATTTTTATGCCTGTATGTTCTTTCTGATAATTTTCAATATAGCTTAATATGAATGCAGTTCTTATTTATGTATTTTAATAAATGAAAATCTTCGTAAAATTAGAGACATAAACACGTAAAATAGACCAAATATAAATACTGCCCAGCTGCATGTAGATTTGCAAGCTTAAGTAACTCCATTTGGAGATCTGAAGAGTCACATGACCAGAGGCACAGCTACTATTAAAAAAAATTAGAAGCTTTGAAAACATAAATGGCATACTTAATTTTGTTTCAGAATACATTTCCTTCATTTATTTTGACTACCCTTCTATTTTTGCTGTTGAAAAGCTAAGAAAAATGGAGGAAATTATTTCACTTTTGTGGTAATCCAACACCAATTGACTTTGACTCTGGAAGGTAAATTTGGCAACCACAATTTGGTCATATAGCAGATAGTTTTTTTTGGTCCCAGTTTAAATGTAGATACTCCCTTACCACAGTTTAATATTCTGTGGGATATTCTAATATCAGGAAGCTGAGCCTGTGCAGTCTAGAGAATAGAAGACTGAGAAGGAACCTCATTAATGTATAACAATGTCTCAGAGGCAGGTGTCAAGAGGATTCCTTTCAGTGGTGCCCAGTGCCAGGATGAGGAGCAATGGCCATAAACTAAACCACAAGAAGTTCTACCTGAATATGAGGAAGAACTTCTTTACATTGAAGGTGGCAGAGCACTGGAACAAGCTGCCCAGGGAGGTCATGGAGTTTCCCTTTCTGGAGACATTCAAAACCTGCTCTAGGTGGCCCTGCCTTGGCAGAGGGATTGGACTAGATGATCTCCAGAGGTCTCTTCCAACCCTAACAATTCTGTGATTCACATATATCCACGAAATATGCAAAATGCAGTGCAGCACAAACTAGTTAACTTCGTCATAGCTAACTTCATTTCTTTTCTCATTTTTAATCTCAAAACCTTAAATTGCAGTAGCAGGTCTTCTGTTCATTAAAAAGGTAAAATAAACTAAAGCACCAGTCACCTTATATAACAGAAGAAAAGATAAAATTTATAATCTGATTACGTGAATGTAAAAGATACTTAAATGTTCTTAAGAGGAATGAGCTAATGTTTCTTTCATAGATAACACTACGGTTGAAAATAAAGAACATATTTAATAATCCAGCTTCCAGTTCCCAAGTAACTGCAAATTCTCTTTTACTTTAGAGAATATTTAGCTTTTTTAGAACTGGTCTAGAAACCATAGAAACCTCTGACATCAGTAAGTTCTGACTCTTTTTTATTATGTTTTGTCTTGTTTTCTGGTCTCAATTTTGCAACTTTTGCCACGTAGATGTCTGAACCTATCTGCTCTTGTGAAGCACTAGTTAACACAGTGGGCCACGCAATGCATTAGCTTCTGTGAAATATGTCTTTTTATACAGTATTTTAAATGAATCATTGAAATACTAAGAGTGTCATCCTTCTTGCTCACTAAGTGAAGTCACAGACTACAGGAATTTATTATTGGTTTTGGAAGGAAGTGTACCAAAGAGCTTAGTTCTTATTTTTGTACTATATTTAAACATGAGGGAATCAACAGCTATAATCTGGACAAAAATTTGATTTGTAGGCAGCTTAGAATTAGCGGTGTGCTGGCAACACTTTAAAATAACTAGCATGTCATGTGGCTGGTGTGATTAATGTCCAGAATAAGTTAAGTCCCAAGGTATGCATTATAACAACAACAACAACTTTCATAGGTTTTTTTTTTTCTTTTGTTATTTTATAATGACAATATACAATTCTGCAGAAAATACCTTTAATTTAGAGTGGTCATTCATTAAAAAATATTGATAAGAGGATATAGGTGAAATGTGATTTAAAATTGGAGGTCAGATAATTAGCCTGTAATTATATTTAGGTCTGTGCTTAATTTTAAAACATATAAAATAAAAAAAAAAAAAAAAGGGAAAAATGGTACAAATGGAAAGAGAGAAAATTTAAGATATGTTAGGAAGCAATTTTTCACTATGAGGGTGGTTTAGACACTGTAATAGGTTGTCCAGGGAGCTTGTGGATGCCCCAGTCCTGGTAGTGTTCAAAGTCAGGTTGGATGAGTCCTTGAGCAACTTGGTCTAGTGGGAGGTGTTGCTGCCAATGGCAGAGGGTGGGGTTGGGACTACATGGTCTTTAAGGTCCATTTCAATCTGTTAACATACAATTTTATGTTTCTGTGCGACTACCTAGATTGTTAGAAAGATCCTTGTGCGTCTAAGTAGTGTTAATAGAAACTGTCTCAAATTACTTGAGACTATGGAGATTACTCTTATCAAGAAAATAATCCATCATTTATCATTTAAGCATATAATTTAACATAGTAGTGTCTGTCAAATGCAAAGACCTGCCCATTTACTAGTGCATTATGTACTTGAAACACCATCTGCTCTGTTTTATCTTACCTACCTTCTTTTTTTTCTTGATATGTATTTTTTTCAGTTTTGTTTTCTTTTTCATTTTGTCTGAGAGCTGGGTTTAATTCTCACTGACATGAGTGGAAGGACTCTTACTGACTTCTGAAGACATTGACTAGGATCTCATCTCTACCAGCTTGCTCTTTTGAGCTCCTAAGTCACAGGTCAATGCACTGCCTACATAACCTGTTTCTTATTCCTAAATCCGTATCTCTGTCTCCTTATTCTATTTTCATGTTTTTAACCTTGTGCCAATCCAAATGAAATAGCTTGACTAATCAATTTTTTGGTCTAAAAATTGTATTTTCTTTTATGCCTGTCACCCAATTCATTCTGTTAATTTGTTTTCAAATTAAAACCCCTCAAGATTTCAGATATTTTATATGAACAAATCTGTCTTGACCACATAACCTTAAACAATGTCTTCTGTGAAGCTATTTTATTTTTCACTCAGATTCTTCAGTTTAAGTTTTTCTTAGCTTTTAGTTTACTTTTTCTTTTACTTTCCCAAGCTGTACTTTTTTCTTTCCTTTTGAAGTTATTAGATTTTATATTATTTCAAATAAAGCAGGTGTGGATACTGGGTTTTCTCTCCCAGGGTTCTAGGGTTGCTAGCAAGACACGAGCCAATGAGTAATGATAAAGCACCATGTTGTTGAAAAGCGTGGAATATGTAAAAATTGTCTTAGAATGAGATTTTTAAATCTATTTTAAGCTGGCTGACTAAGACTTCCCTAGTCAGTGAGAAAGGACACTTAACCAGGGGAATAAACAGTTAGCATCCCTTAGTCAAGGACATCCTGGAATTAGTAAACGTAATAAATCAACATGATGTTGTATGTCTGTGTATACATTGTTAACTTGGCAGACATCTTAAGATCCATGCATCCTTTAGCTGAACTATCTTCATTATAATACTAAAGATCACACCTACAGATCAAAAAGACCCCTGATAAGGTGAAGACCCTTCCCTTTGGCATGTATAGAAGTTAGCTGTGATTACAAAACTTGTATGGAAACTACTAACCAATAATAATAGAGAGTGTACTTGGAAAGGTGCTAAGCCTGAAATTCTGAGTATAAACAATGGTGTGGAAAGTCCTGTTGCCTCATGTGATTTGTGGAAAATCACCGAGCTCCCAGGCCTGAGCAAATCTGAAATAAATAATCAATGTCTCTCTCAAGTGTGTAACAACTGGCCTGTTGCACACCAGGCAAGGAATCCAATTTTTTGGACAACAATGTTGCCAACAAAAGCTGCAGGGCCCAGAAATCTCTTCCCTTTTCCGTATTAGTCAAAGCAATTGGCAAGATCAATACTAAACATACCACACACCATTAGCATACTAATGATAACGCAACCCTTTCTAGATCACCGAGCCTGTATTGCAGAGGAATACTCCAGCAGCTGTATCTACTTTGCACGCCCTCTCTTCATGGTAAACAACCATTGTGTATGGGTGGTCTGTCCCAGGAGAGGGCATCCACTTCCTCTTTCTCTCTGGGTTTACTGAGTCAGAGAAGGCATTACTTGACACAAAGCAGCCTTTTTTTCACTTTCTATTTAGCCTTTTCATTGCAGGAGTGTCCCTGACAGCTCAAGTTTATCTCCCTAAACAACATCTTAGATATCATGATCCCCTTCTACAAGCTCAAATCAAGATCATCAACAAATAAAAATCTTTTCAAACAAACGAACAAAACCCACCACCAAAAAAAGTAATACTTTTTTTTTAAAGATGAGCATATATCTTTCCTTCCTTCCTTCCTTCTTTCCCTCCTTCTTTCCTTCCTTCCTCCCTTCCTCCCTCCCTCCCTCCCTTCTTTCCTTCTTCTCTTTCCTATTTTTCCTTCCTTCCTTCCTTCCTTCTTTCCTCTTTCCTTCCTTCTTTCCTTCCTTCCTTCCTCCCTCCCTCCTTTCCTTCTTCTCTTTCCAATTCTTTCTTCCTTCCTTCCTTTCTTCCTTTCTTGTTCCAAAACTTGAAGTCTTCTCTGTTTTAGTCTTAACAAGCATGAGCATTTTATACTGCATTAGCATACCTTCTTTAAATATTTTTTTAAAAACAGGAAACATTAGTAAAATTGTTCACAACAATAAGAAAAGTTCTTCTACTCTCACTTTTCTCAACACAATATACTTTGATTCTTAAAGAAGGATAGTACAAAGCGTATTTTACCATTGCACAGCTGATGCACACAAAGAGAAATTCTAACTTCAATTAGAATAGACAGAATTTCTAGCTTCAAACCAGGTGTCTGCATGATTGCAATTAACTTCTCCACCTTAAAGAAAAACTTTGAAATAGATCTAATGAGAAAAAATGTGAGAATTTTACTAGGGCCTGATCTAACATGTATTTTAATTAATGGGATTCTCTTATTAACTTCTGCAAGCCATCAGACTCTTAGTGTACAATTCAGCAATTCTTTCAATCACAAATAATGAACATGAACTACTTAAAATCTTTGTATATGATGTATATGATTTTTTTGTATAACTGGCCCCACACATTGTAATTGTGGATAATCTTATGTGGATTCTGCTCATATCCAGAAGGCATACTGGTAGGGTGTTACTGCTCATCCAACACTTTGCTCTTCAGTGAGTTTTGATTCAGACAGCCACTATCTTCCCTCATCTGATGGAGGTTTGGGTGCAGAAGGGGGTGGGAGTGGGGAGTTATTTATCTGTTTTTTAAATGTTGAGTTTATGTATGTTGCCTATGCACAGATTCTCTCTGCACATAATGGAAAGAACCCATTCCACTTCTGCTAAAAGAAGACTGGATTACAACATAATTTTAGCATTTGTATGTGGCAAATATTTGGTCATTTTTGATGGCTTTGATCTAGCTTCCAAGAGCAGGAGAAAACAGAGATAGAAAGTCTCAATCAAGGTGTCAGCTATTAAGTTAGCTGCTGAGGCATGGTATGGTTTAGAAATAGTTTAGTGAGAGTTTAATATGATTTATCTTTATGAAATAATGTGGAGGAACAGACAGGTATGAAAAAGTTGCACTTAAACTTTGGTGTTTCTTTTGAAAATCTCCATTGCCCTGTACATATGTTCATGACAAATGCAGGGTCCAAATGAACCTGCATGTCACAAATTTAATTCTCTACCATCTTCTTACATACCTGTTATAATAGGTATAATGCACTGTTCACAAATAAGGTATTTCATAGCCAAATAGTAATAATTGCCTACTCAAGAGTCTCATCTGTAAAGACCATTTTCATGTTGCCTGGGTATGCACAGATTTATGTGTTAAAGAAAGGGTGTGTTTCTAACATGGATTTCTTTCTGGGTTTGTACAACGCTCCACAATACCTCAGGTGGCTGACATAACCACAAATCCATTCTGGAGGCAATTTCCTGAGAACAGGAAGATTTGTGCAGTGGCATGTGTGAAAATTAGCTGATAGCAGAATTAGGGGAAAAAACCTGACTCTATCCTTCCTGGTATAATGGAGGTTTGTCATTTGGCAACCAGTTGGTTGAAGTAAATTATGTTCAGCAACAACACATGGCCTAGACTGAGAAAGAACTTTGGGGAATGTAAAGGACTTGTGTCAGTTAAAAATAATAATAATAATAATAATAATAGTGTTTTTACTTTGACACAGAGAAAACTACCTTGGAGAATGTGTGCTTGTGCACGTATTTATGCATTTGGAGTGGAAGAATTTGCTAATCAGGCTCTCCTAAAGTTATTTGATTACCAACATAGGGGTCATTTTTGAAAAAGAATAAAATTTCATTATATTTTTTGTCTTCCATCTGTCACCTCTTCTTTAGCTACACTGCTGAAAATAACTGAGATCCAGAGGGGCAGGAAAAGTAAAAAAAAAAACCAAAAAGGAACTTCTCAGATAATAAAGGAGGAAAAACAGACAGTAAAAATTGAAACAAAAAAAAATTACCTTTAGCTTGTTTTTTTAATGCTTGCATTCCTTTTTCATCCAACCCAAATAGAAATCTTCTAAATTATCATCATTTGCCACACTGTCACAGAGAAAACAGTCTGTTAAGGAGATATCAGCAAGAATACCAAACATTCCCAAAGCCAGGGTAACCAAAAAAGGCAGAGTGATGTGGACAAAAATGCTGTCATTTTTTAGGTAGAAAAATGTAGAGCCTGAAGACATCCAGAAGTATTAGCAGGAAACAAAGAAGCAAAAAAAAAAAAACCAAGCAAAAAATAAAAGAAAAAGAAGAAAAAGGCAAAGAGGTCAAGTTGGGGAAGGGAAAGTTTCTGGGGAAATGGTAGGGTGCTGAAAAGGAGAAAGGAAGTTTTGTTGCTGTGTAAGTTTAAATGTCTAAATTTTGTATTCTTGAAGAAATATCTTTATGAAATGCCTTCTAGCTAGGTCTTTTAATCACATTCTTTTCAAAGGCCATACTTCATTATACTGTCAGATTTAATTTTAATCCTACAGTTAAATTGTATGCATATGGAAAATGTGAACAATAACTGTATTTTATTAAGATTACTGAGCGTAGCAGAAACCATATCAATCATGTAGATAAGGAAATGTCACAGCAGATGTCTTTTTTTTCTCTGCACCATTGCTGAAAGTGTAGACATAGAATCACAGAATATTCCACAACAATCATCAACTCCAACTCCTGGCCATGCTCAGGACCAACTCCAGGGAGTCACACCACGTGCCTGAGAGCATTGTCCAAACTGTTCTAGAACTCTGTCAGGCTTGGTGCTGTGACCACTTCCCTAGGGAGTCTGTTACAGTGCCCAACCATCTTCTGGATGAAGAACTTATTTCTAACCTAAATGTCCCTGACCCAATTTCAGGCCATTCTCTCAGATCCTATCACTGGTCATCACAGAGATCCACGTCTGTACTTCTTCTTCCCCTCATGAGTAAGTTGTAACTGCAATGAGGTCTCCCCTCTGTTTCCTCTTCTCCAGGTTGAACAGACAAAGTGCCCTCAGCTGCTCCTCATGCAGCTTCCCCTCAAGGCCCTTCAACATCTTCGTTGCCCTCCTTTGGACACTCTCCAATAGCTTAATATCTTTCTTATATTGTGGCACCCAAAACTGCACACAATAGTCAAGGTGACGTCACCCCAGGTCAGAGTAGAGCAGGACAAACCCCTCCCTTGATCAGCTGGTGATGCTTTGCCTGATGCCCCCAGGACAGGGTTGGCCCTCCTGGCTGCCAGGGCACTGTTGACTCAGATTCAACTTTTCATTGACCAGTACTGCCAGGCCCCCTTCCACAGGGCTACTTCACTGTCTCATTCCCCAATCTGTCCATATATATAGGGTTTCCCTGTCCCAGATGCAGAATCCAGCACTTTCCCTTGTTGAATTTTGTATGGTTGGTGATTGTCCAGTCCTCTAATTTGTCAAGGCCCTTCTGCCTTCAAGGGAGTCAACAGCTTTTCCCAATTTAGTGTCATCAAGAAACTTAACTTAGTATACCTTTGAGTCCTGCATCCAAAACGTCTTAATTAAGACAATTTCCTCTTTCTTAAGAGAACAGCAAAGCCAGGCTTAGAGTCACCTCAGATCATCTATCTGCCACTTTCTTGTAAGTAAAGACCAATTTGTTCCCTCTATCCCTGTTCAATAACACTTTACCTGATGAAGACCCAATTATGTCCTGATGCTTCTTTGTTCACAGTATTTAATTTTTTCGCCTTCATTTTATACCCACCTTGGTAATGTTCCTATGACTGTTCCCTTAGAATTGTAAAATCAGCTGGGTTAGAAAGGACCTCTGAGGTCATCAAGTCCAATCCTTGATCCAACAGCACCGTGGTTACCAGATCATGGCACTAAGTGCCACATCCAGTCTCATCTTAAAAACCTCCAGTGACAAAGAATCCACCACCTTGCCTGGGCAGCCCATTCCAACGCCTGATTACCCTCTCTGTAAAGAATTTCTTCCTAATATCTAACCTAAACCTCCTCTGGCAGAGCTTAAGGCCATGCCCTCTTGTCCTACTGCTGGTTACCTGGGAGAAGAGACCAACCCCCACCTGGCTACAACCTCCTGTCAGGGAGTGGCAGAGAAGGATGAGATCTCCCCTGAGCCTCCTCTTCTCCAGGCTCAACAACCCCAGCTCCCTCAGCCTCTCCTCACAGGACTTGTTCTTGAGTCCCTTCACCAGCCTTGTTGCTCTTCTCTGGACCTGCTCCAGCAGCTCAATGTCCTTCCTGAACTGAGGGGCCCAGAACTGGACACAGCACTCCAGGTGTGGCCTCACCAGTGCTGAGCATAGCAGAAGAATCACTTCCCTGGTCCTGTTGGCCACACTGTTCCTGATCCAGGCCAGGATGCCATTGGCCTTCTTGGCCACCTGGGCACACTGCTGGCTTATGTTCAGCTTGTAACTCCTCTTTTTTTTTTCCTCTAGGAAAAAAAAAATCCCAATTTGTTTACTGTCTTTCTATCAGTCATGTTTTCTAGAACTCTACTGGTTTGTTAGACTGCTCTAGACTATTTGACACTTTAAGTGCAGTGGCTCCAATGAGACTTCCATAATAATGCAGTTATTACAAGACCTCATTTTTTTGTTTATGTCTTCTAAGAGGAAGATTTTTACAAAATAATGTTCTACCTGTCATTTACTGAAACCCTTCAGGTCATTTCCGTCATAGCTGCAAGTTTTCTTCTATCCAAAATTTAATTTACTTGTTTTATATTGAAATTCATGCTAATTTCACAACAATTTCTGGTGAACCTTCCTCTTTAATACAGTCACCCTTTGAAGTCACTGACTGGCAACTGCAGTCTGAAATATACATCTAATCTAACTGTATAGATGATGCTTCCCAGCACTCTTACATAAATGTCATGCACAACTGGTCTGGAGATGAAGGAAATCTTCTCCATTTTGTGATATACACAGATGTGCTTTACTCTTACTTTGAAATTTTTTGTTTCTTTTTTTCTCTGTCTAATGCAGCTCCCCTCACATAAAGGGATTTCCAGCTTTGCTTTCTATTTCTGCAAAGTTTTGAATAGCTTAAGAATTTGTATTATTGGGAGAGCTCTCGGCAAAATATCAAGCAATCCGCCCCATATCAACAACAAATATTCTCACATGTAACAAAACCTCACACACTTCTCCCCTCCACACCTTACAGGTCACATGGACCTTGAATTTTTTCCAGTTCTTTTTTGGACACCTCAGCTGCTCTATCACAAATGTTCCAAATCCTGCTACATTGCATTCATGCCATATTCCTGTACAATCTCAGCTGTAGCCATGGAATACTCCTTTTTTGATAGTGAATACCATTTGTGGAAGGACCTAGTGCATTTCAGTGCATGTAAGTTTTTTTGTTACCTATTTTTTCCAATTACAAAAAAAGATACTTCCATTTAACCTTCTTTACCTGATTAAGTTTCCTTTAATCTCCATAAAGCAGACTGCCTGTAGTTGATAAGAAAACTCTCTAGAGTAAAGACTAGGAAATAAGCACAAATGATGAGAGGCTGTCCTAGCCCTCCTCACAACATTTTAAGAGAAAACAAAAATATGAGAAAACAAAAATACAAGAAAACATTTTTCCAATTTGTGATTTGCAGTTGATAAAAAGAAAATGGTAGTCATTCTCATTTCCTCCTTCTGGGAAAGCAATGCATAAATAATTTATTAATATGCAAGGGCCAAAGTGTTAAGTTGCTCAGATGCTGCCATTGATTTCTTCCCTTTTCCCATGTGCTTACTTCTTCTCACTTGACTGGCACAAAGTAGCACTTTGCAGCTACGCTATAAAAGTTTGTTCCCTTGAGAATCTCTTGGAGCCTCTGCTGTTGAAACAATAATTACAAGGAGGTGAAGTATTTGACTAATCAGCAGCAGGAGTCTGTAGGGGTCCAAAGCTGAATGACAAATGCCAATACTCACTTAAGGTTTGTTGGATCAACAAGCCAATATGGTGAAACCAATCCATCATCTTGTCACCAATTTTCCTTGCAGTCTCAGAAGCCTGCCAATTAAAAAAAAAAAAATCTTGTAATTACTATACATCACTCAGCAGTGATTGCAGGCACATGATAAACAGGATCTTTTGCTTTCCCTCTTCAGCATCTGATGTTGTGTGTTTTTATTTGCACATTTTCTGAGGCTGCTGTGGATTCCAATTTAAACTTAGAGAGAAAAAAAATGTACCATAAATATACATCATTTGGATTTTAATTAACATTCATTAAAGAAAGTTAAACTTCATGGCCAAATTAGAGAAGCAGCAGGCAAAATTTGGAGTACCAAACAGTGGGTTATTCCACTTGTTACTTTCACTGACAGTGTGAAAGTTTCACTGACTCAGTTTTACGAATGCAGTCTCCAGACAGAACACAGTCCCAAAACTGGACTTTTGGGAGGTCTGCCATTCCAGTGTAATGTTCTAGCTCCAAATCCAGCAACAGAACACCAGCACCTACATGCCTGGAGTATAAATATTGTTACAATAATAAAATAGCCAGACCCAGTGCTTGCTCCTACTTTTTACTTTAAACCCCTTCTGCTGGATTTGTTCCTTGAGTCTGAAAGGCTAGATATTAGCAACATAAAGGTTACAGAAAAAAGATTTTTCTATTTAGTAGTGCAATACTTTTTTTCTTCCAGAAGCTATTAGATAGCATTAGTATAAGGCAGGAAGCAAAAAACCAAGATGTGGTTCATGTGATTGCTTCCAACTAAACAGCACCTGCTTTATAATATTGAGCTTCAGATGAAGAAATATTTTAAAAAAAGCAAAAAGTCAAGTATTTGCAAAGAGAATATGAGAAGATGGAAACCTGCTCAGTGATACTTTGCATCCAGAAAGAAGTGAAATACAGTCAACACCCACCAATTAATGGTTACTAATTGTGAACTAATTGTTTTATAACATCCTGAGATGAGTTCTGTCATTCTGTAGCCTAATGTATTAACAGATTAGTTTCAGCCTCCTTTATTAAAGTGTATAAGCCTCTCTGTATAAGACTCAAATAACGTAACTCTAAAATGCAGTTCAAAAGTATGAAAGGGAGGTGAAAACTTGGAGGCTGAATTTTTCACAAATGGAAATGTCACCATAAAACTGATTTTCCAAATAACTTCTTCCATGAATATCCCATACTTTTGTGCAATGACAGGTGGTGTATGCTTTTAAAACTCATTCCTGAAGGAGTGGAGTCACTAGTGCAATCGTGTAATTCTGATCATGATTTGGTATCCTTCATGATCTATTGAATTGAAATAGCTAAGTAAGTAGAAATTATGAATTTATTTATACATTTACATTCTGGCTGAATGGCAAGTTTTAATTTAAGAATTATATTAAAGTTCCTGTGGCCAGCAGGAACACAAAATTGAGATCTGAATTCTACATATTGGTTTTTTGTCTTTTATCTGATGAACATGAAATTATCAAGACAGCATAAAAGATTTCCTGATCTCTTTCAAACATCTGAGAACCACAACAATAAGAAGGCTTTACTTTTAAATATATTTTAATACATACGTACATTTAATTATCCACAGACCAAGCAAAATGAGGAAACAGCAGCTTTAGAAAGTAAGAAATCCTCCATTCTGAACTCCAGGTAGTGGTGACATTGCTTCAAAGTTGTTCACAGTTGGATACTGGAAATATTCCATTGTTTTCTGAACCTCTGCTTAAAAATTTCCAAAGGCGAACAAACACAGTATTTCCAAAGGCAAACAAACACTACTATACATTTTAACTTGTTTCACAAGGAACTATTGAATTGGATCACAGTGGACTGGATGTGGCATTTAGTGCCATGGTGTAGTGACCACGGTGGTAGTGGATCAAGGGTTGGACTTGATGGTCTCAGAGGTCCTTTCCAACCTGGCTGATTCTGTGATTCTATGAATGAACACATGGAACAAATAAACATACCTATAACTAATCTACACTAATATTTTGTCCCTACTACAGTTACATAGCTTTATGGATTCCAAATCCAAGCTTAGGTACAAGATTCCAAACTTTTCTTAGTGGATTTAACGCTGCAGTTGAATTCTACAACACCTTCCCCTCAATAATCTTCTCACTTAATAATAAATGAGTATCTTAAAATGAGTACCTGCTGGTGTTCCCAAGTGTCATATTGTTTTTACAGAGACTAGCAGAATGGTTTTAAGGAATATAGTTTGTTATGTTATTGTTATTTGGTGGTTTTTTAACCTAATTTTTGATAACGTTGTGTGAACACTTGGGGTGTTAATATGCATTAATGCATATTTAGTTTTTGTCCTGTTGTGGCAATGAGTAACGAATCATATCTGTGTGCTGGATGTGACTTAGTAAGAAGCATGTTGGACTTTAAAACTGGTGAGAACTTAAAATAATCCAGGTCTATATCATGAACAATGAATTTTGCAGTGGAAAAGACAGCTCCGTTAAAAATTTTGGGACTCTGCAAGGGGCCACTGCAGCGCTGCTTCAGTTGTACCTGAAACATGGTGTCTTGCTACCCTATTATTTGAAAAGAGAGTGGCTTAACTGAGTAACAGAAATGCTGCTGAGTCTATCTGGTTTTGTCACCAAATCCAGTATATGTCAGTATGTTGCATCATGGACGTTTTTGCTGCTTTTCCTTTGTTTTTCATTTTTTTTTTTCTTTCAGTGACATCACACTAGCAAATGATATTTTAAATAAATGTGTCAAATAATTTAGTTAATCAACTTCACACATTATTTCAGAATCTGATACTGTAACACATGCTTTAGCAACTGCATTAGTGGTGTTTACACCTACCTTTTAAGACACAGAAGACAAATCCAAGTGTCAAAATTTGCTACCATTTTTCTAATCATTGAATGATATCCTTATGTGCAATTAAATTTTCACAGTAGAGATAACTGTGCGACTACAGCTAAGAAGACAGTTACACCTATTGTTACACTTTATCCCATTCAGCAGTACAAAATGCTAATAATGCTGGTAATATAGTGATGTATTTTTTGTTTGGTTTGGGGGTTTTTTTGTTTGTTTGTTTTTGGTTTGTTTGGGTGTTAATTTTAAATGAATGAATGCTTCAATTTGGTAAGATTTATCTGATTTGACTTTCATATGCAGGTTTAAAAAATATTTTCTGATTGTTTATCTTTAGAGCTGAAAAAGCGAGTAACAATGAATAACTTATCAAATGAAGTTAACATGCTTTTTAGCTCACTGAATATTTATATCAAAATCCTCATTCTCTTGAACGTGTTCAGTATTTGAATTCACCCATGGATTAAGTGTGGACTCCCAGTGGTGTCGTTTTAAATACTCAGACCCGAGTTATGTTACTTATGACTGATCAGATAGCATAATTCCACTTTGGGTTCTTTAAGTATGCATTCAAATGCTTTTCATCTGTGATGTTTTGTGAACAAAATCAGTTGTGGGAATTGTACTCCAAATAGACTCTACAGATATTTTAAAATATTAAATCACAGGTTGGACCATTAGAATTCTGTATTCTTCATGTACCTCACCTCTTCACATCCTCATATTTGTGCCAGCTAGAGGTTGGCCATCTTTCAGAAATGTGGTTTGAGTAATATGGGTTGGTTCCTTTTCTCTGAGAAAGCTGTGTTAAACTGGAATCATGGCAAATGTTTGACTTATTAGAAGTACCATAAGAAATCTTGTTCCCATAATTTTCATGCTAAAAAATGTACACCAGGATTTGCTTCTAAAGAACAGATTTAAATGAAGCTTTACCCTTCGTGGAGCTGACATAGGAATTTCTACACTGTGGATATGCAAAATAATCCCTAAATTCAGATATATTCAAAGGCACAGTTTAGACTCTCTGTATTGAAGACATTCTAACATTTTTCGTTTATTTTAGTTACAGTGTTTGATTGGATAGCAAATATAAAAACAAAGTATATTTTAGAGTATGAGAGCTCAGAAGTTATCACAGAAAAGGCCAAACACAAGTTTTCACATGAAACATTATGGGGCACTAAAAAAATTCCTTCTAAGTTTGACAAAATCAGTATTTTTAAAAGCATTTCAGCATATAAGAAGGAGGAAGAAAGGAGATGAAAGAGTTAGAGAATGGCATGGGAAGAGCATGAACTCAAAAGCATCAAGGAGTTCCACATTTAGAGAAACAGAAGCCCTCTGGGGAAGAGAGAGGATAAACCTCTGGTTAAGACCATGCCAGGACAGAAGGAAAGACATCTGATATCTTATAACTAGCTAAATAATACATCTTCAAACCAATGAAAAGTCACTAGAATGTTACAGGACATTATGTTGATATGTTACTGACTTTGGAAGCCTAACAGCAATTTAAAAGGCCTCTGGTCTCCTGGCAACAGGAAGGGATCTCCACCCGATTTTGTTCTTGCTTTCCTCCAGTGATTCAAAATGATAGAACTGCTCAGGGTAAAACAGTTTAATTGAGGTAAGAGCTGCTTCTGTTCCCGGGATAGTCAGCACACAGCCTTTGCTGAGCCTGAATGTAGCCCTTACAGAGAACTGTTAGGAAAAATATTGCTTTTTCTCTGTTTGGTTAATTCACTGTCTTCTGTACCCAAGAAAGGAAAAAACCAGTAGCGTGATACCTCTGATCTGATCACTCCAAAACAAATAGTGAAAAAAGAAAAAACACAAAGCTTACACGAGAGTCTGTTCTTGTGCCTTTTCTAGTATGTATTTATAGATTCAGGCTATTCACATTGCTGGATAAAACCCCTAATATTTAGGTACTTTTCAGAGCACTTTAAACAATCTTCATTACTAACAAAATAAGATGCTGAGAATTTTGGAAAATTTGAGAATTTGCTGAAAGCAATGCAGTGTTCTAAAAGGAGTATTTTGTGTTAGCAAAACAGGTAGCCAATATTCTGATTTCAACCTCTTTCATGGTTCTTTTTAATTTTTATTCATATATTTAGGAGTTACTGAAATAAATCCTCAGACTCCAGTTTTAATGTAGCTTGACAAATATATTGTCATGTGAAGTAATTGCACAGA
Source organism: Chiroxiphia lanceolata (assembly GCF_009829145.1). Classification (NCBI taxonomy): domain Eukaryota; kingdom Metazoa; phylum Chordata; class Aves; order Passeriformes; family Pipridae; genus Chiroxiphia; species Chiroxiphia lanceolata. The sequence goes on along the minus strand of NC_045671.1, from coordinate 63,598,433 downwards.
GTTTAAGGGTATTAACTTTTGGAAGAAAAACATGAACTCTGCTGGATAATTTGGTCAGCCACAGAAAGAGCTAACTGATTTGGATAATGTAGCTATTATAAAACAAATTGCATGTGATACTGGTGATATTATTAGTAACCCCTATGGTACAGTCAATTAACTATAACAGGAATTAGCTGGAACCAGAACACTCCTTGTGTAAACTGTACACAGTGAATGACAACAAAACCTAAAACAAAAGCAGATACATTTCTTGATCTGTTTTACCTTCTTGTGAAGTGATGAGATTTTTAAGTGGAGATTTTTTTTTATGTGGAGGTTCATCTTAATAAATGGAGATGTTATTCAAGCATGCTCCTAATCCACTAAAGTAGACATTTTACTGTTGTCTAAGGAACTGCGTGTAAAGAGGATTTCCTCTGAGAAATGTCTTTCAGTTAGACCACTCTGGATCTTATAACTGAAAGCTGTATGAGAAGACAATGGCTGTGGTGAAAATATCACAGAGGTCATAGCAAATCAAGCTAACCACAAGGTTTAAATAAATGAGAAGACAAAATTTTTTACTTCTAATTTTTGGTTTGAAATATTCTTCTTTCCCTAATCAATGTTTCTTTAAATCCTGGTAATTAAACAGTTTTATTAACAAATACCTTGATAAAAAAAAATATTATTAGGTTGGTGAGATTCAAAGTAACTCATCAAACTGAAAAAATCCAAACCCTTCAGCTTTTTAAAGTGTGGCATATATTCTTCACTGTATAACAGATTCTTTCTCATTTTTTATGAGGAACAAGGACCTTTTCCATTTATTTTAGCTGTAGGCAAGACATTGGTAGAAAAAGCTGCCTGCTTGCATGAAGATGGCTCTATGAAAAAAAAAAGTTGAATGCAATGAAGAAATGCTGAACAGAGCTCTCAAATATTTTCTATACATGTCCTTGTACACATATAGGTAACAGAAAAAAACCCAACAACAAAAGTCACAGTTCTAACTGTGACAAAAGTCACATGATCTAACAACAGTTAGATCATCAGCTCTATATGCTCTATGCTGTATACTGTATAGTATATGGTGTATATAATATATTTACTATATACACCATATACTATATACTATATACTTAGAAGAAAATAAAGAATTTTTCCTTGTGTTGAGTTCTTAACAATTATCTTTTGTTAAGAAAAGAAAAGAAACATATGGAAAAAGAGCTAATGCAACAGTATATTACCCCTGGAAAAAGGGTTAAGTTCATAAAAAATACACTGCTTTGTGAGCAACATGCCTCATTCAGTCCTACATTTTTTTTACCACACTGTCAGATTTTGTTATATTCAGTTGTATTGATATGAATTTAGAATTATTTTCATTGGTGTCAATATTTCATCAAGTTTGCAGTGGAGTAACTATTGCTCCTATGGTAACTTCTCTGTTACAACATTTGCATTTTTCCCAGTATGCATAACTGAATGAATGGGATTGATGGGAATCTGTTTTTATTACAGAATTTTCAGTGTGGGGTGGAGGAACATAAGGATTTCTGCCTATCCAACTGGCTCAGCTAGAAAGAAATTTAGTTTTTAAAATGGAAGTCTGTCTTCTAGTTCTGGTGCTTATACTCACAATCTAACTCCAGTTCAGGAAAGTTTGTGATAATTAAGTTAAGGTATTTTTATATTTGACATGATAAACAAACTGTGTTCCATCATAGTTTTTTTAAACCTCTCTTGAATTCAGAATCATTTATTTTGTCTTTTAATGGCAAAATTTGCCCTTTAAAAACTACAAAGGGCATTCTCTCAATTCCTCCAAAAATATTGGTGACTGTGTCTTTAATAATTTATTTTCATCACTGCATCCAATATTATTGAATATATTAATGCTTATGTAAACACTGAACTTTTGTGATAAGTTTAATTTCCGTTAAAATCTTTTAGGGATCAATCTGTAGTATCTCTAATCAAAGTACTGCCTTTTCTCTGGCACTATTTTAATTTACATACTGCTTCATAATACTTAATTACATTAGCATATTTTTTGTGGGCGGCCTTTTACAGTTGTTCCCTGAGCAGATTGTTATGGACCTTGATACTGTTCCATTATTTTTTTAAAAATATTTTAGCATTTAGAAATCATACAGATATGAAAGCATCATGAAAAGGTGATGCCATCAGTGACAGCCTGAAAAAAAATCATTATAAACAGCAAAAAAATTGCAACTGGGATTAGGCCGAAAAAAAAATCAGGAGCCTACATAATAAAATCTGTGTCCAGGATATATAATAATATCTGAGATATAGTCTGTTGACTATGACCAGCAAGTTCAAGGAGTCCATGATCCTAATTCAGAAGACTTACTGGGGTCTCCACACTTGTTTTTTCCCCTCTGTGACCTCACATACATCAGGTCAACTTTCACAAGGAAATCCTCATTTTAGGGGCTTCAGCCTTGTGGCTCCCATAGGAGGATGATTTCCAGGAATCGTTAGCGTTGACAGGTTTCCTCATTCAGCGTCCATATTCACTGTCAACTGCACATTCAGGTATTTCCAGGCCTTTATAGCTCAGACATATTGCAGTCTTCAGGGCTGAGCTCTTAGCTAGGGACACAAACAGAACTGCAGAACTTCACGCAGATCTCTTCTTCATGCAATGATAATCTTTCTGAGCACACAGCTCTGCTCTGTCCTCTTGCAGCTGAGGCTCATCTTGCTCTTGCATTGGTTATACAAGGCTGCCTTGCAAGTCCTGTGTAAAACGAGTCACGATCTTGTCCAACACCGCCTCTATCTGAAAACAGTGTCCCTGAAACAATTTAGAAACTGTAATTTAACTTCTAGACAGCGTCATTCTATCTTTGACAGAAATTACTCTTGAGGCAATCACCATCTTCTCAATTCATCTGAATCAGTAGCTCCTACTAGGATTAAGGAGTTAAACACGACTGCAGATGAGAGAGTAGACCCTTAAGAGCGTCCAGAATACTAAATCAGTATTTTTATCTTACAGAAATGATTTCAAAAGAGAATGAGCTAATAGCTCCAAGAACGTCTTCACAGCCAATAGCCATAAACTGAAAGTTACTCCTTATGTGCATAAAGGTTTGTAAAGAATGACTTTATTTTACCAGCACACTACAAATGCAGTATAATCTAAATAAATGGTGGGAAAATCTGTATTTCTATGTAAAAATACTCAATTAACCTAGCCTTCTTAAAATGACAGCAGATTTTTTAAATGTAGGTAAAGGAAACAGCAATTCTGAAAGTGATGGAAGAAGCATGCCTTTGAGGAAGTTCTTACATGGTGTTAGCTTGCCTTGTCTTTAAAAATTTTCATATGACCCCATGAAGTGGAACTTTAGTGAACAGGCAGAAGAGCTCTTTAAAACTGGCTCAGAAGAGACTCTTTCATTTCATGTGCTTCACGTGTTTTCAGCCGAAGGTCTAAGCCTGAGGTTAGACTGAGAACGAGAAGGTTGTATTATGAAGAAGCTGGTAGGAGATTTCTTTGATACTTGGCCAAGATTCAAGAGAAAAGAATGAAAATTAGCTGCATCTCTCAGGACAAATTCCATATCTGCTACTTTTAAGTCACAAGCAAAGGACACATCCTCTGAAAGGATTTCCTCAGAATAAAAGGCAAAAGTGCCTCTATGGTATCTTGTCAGCTTCTTATTTTAATAGTTGCCAAAAAGACCAATTCAGCTTTTAGCATATGGCAGCACAGCCTTGAGGCTGCACTACATTATGGCTGTGTTCTTACTTCCAGCAGCTAGGAATTACTAGAGCATAGAGAGTTATTGGCTATCTCCCTTTCTGCAGTAATTAAGATAAATATTTCACAGGGAGTTTCTAAGCAATATTTCTCATGGACCACATCTGCTGGATAAAGGAAGATGAATTGTGGTATTTTATGCACAGATTCCTATTTTGAAAATATGGGGAAACATGCAGAACTCGAAGGTGTCACAGCCCTGCAGTACTGAACGAAACCAGGCATGAAGCATAGCTCAGATACCCCTTTTTCAGCAGTTCTGTTGCTTTCAACTGAAAAACCAGACAATTCTTTCTGTGCAGCCCAGACCCCAGTCCTTTCAATGACAAGAGGAAACCTCACATTTACAGTAAAGGTTCTCTGTCTTGCTAGAACAACTAAAAGAATGCCAAGTGACACTATTTATGCAGTGTGTCAAAATAAGTGCTTTGGCAAGGTTTTTAACGGTGCCATTCTGTGACTACTAGAAATAAAATGTACATTACCTTCCATAATTTTAATCCAATATATGAAGTATTTCTAGACACATACAGATACTTTGGGCAGCCAAGAAGAAATGTGCTAGGAGTCAGTTATTACAAAGTTAATGACAGCCTTCATAAAACAAAAATAGAGACCCTCACCTCACTTGAATTCTTAAAATATATCTGAAAACAGTATCATGGGCAACAGTTCACATAAGAATGAAGAACTCCAAAGGCCTGTGGAGAGACAAAAAAGAGAATCATACTGATTGAATAGAAAACACTCATGTCCCTCTTTCCAGAGCATTCTTGGGCACAGTATGGGGACTATGCTCCTGTACTGCGAAAGCAGGGGTGAAAGACCTTTGACATCTCTGTGACTGTGTCCAGCACCCTTCATTCTCTATTTCATACCTCCAGGTAGAACCTTGCAGCACAGCAGGTATTCACTTGGGCTTAATTCATGTACCTACATTCATAGAAATATGTTGGGCAGAACTGTGAAAGGACTAAGCACAAAGAGTGATGCTGAATCACAAAGACCTGGATAATTAATTGAGATGTGTTCTAATCAGAAAGACTTTTACGAGAAAGAAGAAGATATCTTTACCTGTCCTCTGGACTTCTGTGCAATGGGAAAATGCAACCGAGAGTAAGCTGGTAATATATGTGGTCTTCCAAAAGTCTTTTGATAGGGTCTTATACTCAGCTCTGCACAAAACATAGGGACTGAAGCTATTAAAATACTGCTAATGATCAAACATATGGTTCATACAATTATTACTTTTCATCATGAAAAAATTCTGGCAGTTAAGCTTCTGAGTTTCCATATTGAGAATTACAACAAATAAGTTTACTAGTTAATTTAGTTGGGTGCACGCTGGTGAAAGGAGAGTGGCAGGGGAAAACAACTGACAGAATATAAAACTAAGGAACTATGGAGGAAATTACCTAAACTAAGTGACTAATGAAGGTAATAACATCCATAAAACACTCAACTTTAGATTTGGCTGGCTTTGCACAGGAAGGGTGTATTAGAACATATTGGAAAGTAGGAAGTTCTGACAGCAGGAATAAATGTGCCTAGAGACAGAAAAAATGCTATAGAAGATAAATGGCAATGAGAACATGACCTTTGGAGAAATTGAACTAGAAAGAAGCAGAAGGTGTTCGAAACAGTGGCAGTATGCAAAAAAAAGGAAGGGTCTGGTTTACTTCCTCATTCAATAATCATAAATGTTGAATGCAGCCAGACAATATTGTCTGTATTTAAAAATAATCAATTGCTTATTCCCAGCAACACTGAAATAGTTGATGGCCCTCATTGCACAGAGCACTAACACAGTCAATAACTTAGCAGGTCACTGGACTTAAGAAGAAAAAATAGAGAAAAAAAATGAAGGATTAAAACAGGCAGCATCAAGTACAGAAATGTTTCTTTTTGGGGAAGAGATTTAAAACTTCCTAACTACTAAACAAAGAAATCTTCAACTAATCATTATAATTGCAAAGGGAATGTCTTACAACTGTTTCTGAGGCAATTAGTAATTTGCAGTAATTTTACACTAAATTATTTGGACCTTTGATTTCATACATTTCATACAAGTAGGATTTGTAAAAAATCCTGCTTCTATTACTTCAATTTAACTGAAGAGAATAAAGTTGTTTTGGGATAATGACCTAATATGTTAATGTTTTCCATTGTGATACTATTCCTAAAACATCTTCCACGTCAGATATACATGTATTTCACAAGGAGTCAGTAAAAAAATTATTAAATTTTAATCAATATGATGATCCTTATGCTTAATAAGATTTTATACTTTGAAAGAGAGAGTCAAGATGAAAGAACTTCTTTGAAATTCATAACCATCCACACAAAACTTGAGATCTTTTCATCTGCTGTCTGAAAAGTCCAAAAATTAGATGTGTGAAAACCTTTCACTTTTTCCTTTTTAAAAGTGGTCTTTTAGGTAGGGATAGTCCTGCACTGGTTGTAAGGAGCAGGAAAGAGCAGGAGGATAGGTATGTACGACTTCCACAAATCCAAACTAAATTATTGCTTCGGGTACTTGTTTCATGCCTGTTCAGAAATCTGCTATTTATCTACTTTATTCATGAATTTTACTGGAGTCATGAGCTAGCATTCTCTGCTTCCTAATTTGTATGTGCAGATCAAACTTCAACAAAAATTGTATCTGTCTAGTCAATATGGTTTCACTGTTTGCAGGAATGAAATGATCCTCTGAATTGTGTTTATATCACACTGATGATATAGTAGGAAGTTAAATTGCAATATAATTGTTAACTGCTCATTTTTGCTTTAAGACTTGTTCAGAAATATGCCTAGCAATGTAATAATTTATCCTGTGCATCTCTGAAAGCTATATTATTTGTTATAATTTAAAAAAAAAATACCAGAAGAAATTAGAAATTAAATATGCCCAGCTAGTTTTTTTTAATTTTACGCTTTAAGAAGTACATTATGTTTGAGCCATTAAGTATGTCTCAGCTGGAAAATAATTAATACATAGGATAAAAACTATTTTCAGAGTGTGTACTTCTGTGTATGTGAGTGCAGAACTGAGTGACTCCAAAGGAAAAAGATGGTACAAGAGGAAAAAGGGCAAGGTGGAGAGAGAAAAAGATGACTGAAGTAAAAATTTAGTCATTGAGAACAAGGGGTCAATTTGTTGCTGAGCTATTTATACACTCAGAGAGCCTAAATTCCACTGATGGTAAATAAATTAATGTCTTAGAATTCTTAGCTCTTGTGTACCACAGAGCTATGATGAACCTTATCCTTAGTACTATTTTTGTTTTACACACTGGGACACTAAAGGTATTTCAGTACTTTTAACCATTTCATTTATAAAATTATATTGTGGTGAATAGTTGTCAAGGCAGCTGAAATGATAAACAGTGTAGAATTTAATTAGAATCTATTAAGAAACAACTTTTATCTGAAATTTAGGAACTAATGAATTTAAGACTTTGTGATAACAGTTACACATAATTTTTTAAAAAAGGTCTTGCTAGTGCTAAGAAAGCATGGCTTAAAAACTAAAATTATATTACAAGATAATTTTCCATATTGCTTTTGTATAATTCCTGAAACTTGTTATATCCACATCTGATAGACAGTGAACATGGTAAAATATCACAGCAGTTACTACACCCTTTAAATTTTTTTCTTTCAAGTTAAAATTAGATGAAAAATTAACATCTTCTCGTAAGACTGAGAACTACATAAGAATTTGCTGCTTTTTAATACAGAAAAGATGATAAATTTATATTCCACTCAGCTGAACAAATTTTTACTCTATTCAAGGTTGTTTTTGTTACTAGAATTGTGTTAAAAATAAATGCATGTAAGATATTACTGAAATAAAGAAAGAAAGAGAGAAAGAAAGAAAGGAAAAAGAAAGAAAGGAAGGAAAAAAGAAAGGAAGGAAAAAAGGAAGGAAGGAAGAAAGGAAGAAAGGAAGGAAGGAAGGAAAGAAAGAACCAACCTTTCATTGACTCCAATAGTCTTTAAAACCATTCCTCATTGCTTAGTTAAATGTTATGGTGATATTCTAGACAGAAATTCTTGAACTTCTAATTCTTAAAAAAAGAGACATTTTTCACTCATATTGAATACATGATCAAGCAGTATGTTCTAGTTAAGCAAGGATTATCTAGTTCTTTTCCTTAATGAGGACTTCAACTCTGTAAAAAATATATCACCTACACTGACAAACAGGAGTCAATAAAAACACACTATTAAGTCTAAATCTTCATTGAAGTTGCCCTTTAAACTAGAATGCATTGCCTAAATTGATACATGATAACACTCGAAAAGGAAAAGTAAGTAACCATACTTATGGTTTCCAGTTTTATATTGTCAGATTGAGAATTTATGGATAATAACTATATATGCATTTCTGGGGCACACAAGACAGTAGAATTTCTGTGTGCAATAAGAAAAATATTTAATAAGAATAGCCTCTTTCTCAAGTATTACTTTTTTTTTTTAATCTCCATTTATGCACTGCCTGAGTAATCAAATTGCAGTATAATACAGCAAATGGCAATAACACTCATTCAAGTATTGTGAAGAGGTTCCCGGAGCTACTAATTTATGAAATTCCTTTTTTCTTTTTCTTCCCCTTAAAGAACATAAGCAAACTCATCACAAATATATAAACTCTGTATTTGTTTCCTCCTCCTCAAGTAGCTCTTCTGTTCATTAAATTAAGTAACTAAACAATCTTTATTAGTCCTAGCAAATGATTGATCATCTCATATAATTGAAAAATTTAGCTGTGTTCTCCCTCACTGCATGATTTTTTACTACAAAATGTTCAGAATTCACTGAATTGACATGACGTGTTCACAAAGAACATTAGGCTGCTTTGTAAAACATAGAAATTGGTGGCAGGAACAGTTTCCATATGGTTAGATTGGATCATTTTGTATTGCTTTCATATAATTCAAAGTAATAAATACAGGAGTTCCAAAGAAACAGCTCCTGATAATTTCAAAAAGGGTCACTAAAGGACAATGCTTGAATTAATTTTGCAAATTTTTCTAAATGACAATGTACATGACACACTTTGGGGGGAACGAAAAGTTTTAAATTACTCTAAAGAATTAAAAGAGCATTCTCTGTATAAATGTAGAAAATTTATGTGAGCACCAAGTACTGCATGTAGTGCATTACTGAGTACAAGAGTTAGTTAATACTGATCTACAAACCTGCAGAGCATGATGCCAGAGCTCTGCTGTCTGTGTCACCTATCTTATTTTGACATGCAAGAAAAAGATGTTCAATTTTCAATTTACTTCTCTCCAGCCCACTTCTAGAGTCCATGGAGAACAAGCTTGATTCTTTACATGAAGTTGGACCAAATTGATGAAACAGACATAAACCACTTCACAGTTATAAAAATATTTTCTGGTAAGAAGTGGGAAAAGCCGGGGGTCCGTTTTCATGCCCACTCAAGACAGAAATAGATTTCTTCGCACATCAATTTTGTTGTCTCTATATGGCAAGCTACTGTGATCCACTGCATGGAAGTAATGACAGGTATTATGATATGATTTCCTTGCTGCTTTACATTAAATGTCTATTACACTTCCTTACTGAATTTGATGCCTTAGGAAAGGAGTATTTATATTGGCATAGAAAAGTAATCATATAAAGCAATCTCTCTGCTCTGTTCTTTCATAGAAGATAATTTTCTTCTCCACTATCTCATTGTCACCATAAGTCAGTGCAGACTAATGAAACAAAGGGAGACAAAAAAAGCCTACTGTGGGAAATATTTCTGTGCTTGCTTTCTTGCTTTCTATAGAAGTACTCATTAAAATGTATGACCCTTTATAACCTTTAGATTTCCTCTTTTTAAACATCGGTTCTTAGGGGCAAAAAAGAAAGGACAGATTGCAAATTAAATCATAGATAAGCACTGTCATGCTTGTGGAGACAAGTTCAATGTGGATGAATTATCTATTTAGACATACAAAATCAGTATCAGTTGATCCTTCTGAAATGTTCTCATGCCTCTACCAAAAAAAAGAAAGTTGTGCCAAATTAAATGACTGTAAGGCTAAAACAGTTGACTAAATGAAGATATGGAGAATAAAATAGCCTATTTACCCAGTGCTGATTACCTCTCTTGTAGATGAACTCTGAGGTACTCTGACAGGGCACAGTAGAGGACCTTAACTTGTCTGTTATTCCCTGAGTACTGTTCTGTTTACAGTTCCACTGAGTTCCTCAACCCTCAGGAACCCTGCGTCCCTCTGTAGTCTATGGCACATGCCAGAAAAACTATACTCAGTCTTGAAACCAGTATTTAAATGTCATATCTGGATAATTAAAATGCTTGATCTAAGGTATCGCTAGTGTACTAAGGATTCTTGACACAATGGTCAGACAAGGAACCCTGAATTTCTGCTAAGCAAACACCCAGAAACCCAGTACTCTGTTTTATTCAGTCACAGAAAGTAAAGAACTACTAACATAAGTAGCAGAACTGCTCGTGTTAACAGAGTTAAATGGATGTCATACTGGAAGAAGATAAGGACTGATCTCAACCCCTTCTTATAAATTAGATGTATAAGCTTTTGCTATTTGGAGATGCAGAAGTAAGTGGCTCCAAACTATATTTACTTATTAGTTAAAAGCCTAATTTGCTTTTGTATGGAAACCATGTACATTTAGGTAATATTACGATAATATTTTTATGTTGAAGTCAGTCAGAGAACAATTTCATATGCAGAAATTCCTAATTTCTTTGACCACAAAGTAAGCCATCTCTTCAATAGAGTGACGTAATACGAACCTGTAGGACTGGAAGGGATATTAAGCAAGTTTGCAGATAACACAAAACTGGGAGGAGCTGTTGACTCCCTTGAAGGTAAGGAGGCCCTGCAGAGAGACTTGGACAAATTAGAAGACTTGTCAACCAACAACCATATGTTGAACCATATGAAGTTCAACAAGGGGAAATGTCAGATTCTGCACCTGGGTGGGGCAACCCAGGACATACATACAGACTGGAAATGAGATGCTGGAAAGCAGTGCCACAGAAAGGGACTTGATGGTCCTGGTTGATAGCAAGTGGAATCTGAGTCAGCAATGCCCTGGCAGGCAGGAGGGACAACCATGTCCTGGGGGCCATCAAGCAAAGCATCACCAGCTGGTGGAGGGAGGGGATTGCTCCTCTTTGCTCTGCACTGGGGTGGCCTTACCTGGAATATTGCATGTAGTTTTGGGTGCCACAATATAGGAATATATTAACCTATGAGAGAGTGTCCAAAGGAAGGCAGTGAAGATGGTGAAGGGCCTTGAGGGGAAGACTTATGAGAAGCGGCTGAAGGTGCTTGGTCTGTTCAGCCTGGAGAAGAGGAAACAGAGGGGAGACCTCATTGCAGTTACAACTTCCTCATGAGGGGAAGAGGAGGGGCAGACACCGATCTCTTCTCTGTGGTGACCAGTGACAACACCCGAGGGAATGGCCTGAAGTTGTGTGAGGGGAGGTTTAGGTTGGATATTAGAAAGAGAATCTTCACCCAGAGGGTGGTTGGGCACTGGAACAGGCTCCCCCGGGAAGTGCTCACAGCACCAAACCTGACAGAGTTCAAGAAGTGTTTGGATGGTAGTCTCAGGCACATGGTGTGACTCCCTGTGGACGGTACTGTGCACGGCCAAGGGATGAAGTCAATGATCTTTGTGGGTCCCTTCCAACTCAGCATATTCTGTGATTTTATGAGATATATAGATATAGATATATATATACGTACATATATTATACATAGGCAAACGTAAGGAAATAGAGAGCAAAAAAGTGAAAGAAGAAAAAAGGCTTGTTAATTTCACTTCCAAATGCATACAGATACCATCATTTTAATAATATGGAAATAAATATTCAAATAAAAAAAAAGAAGTCAGTATGCAAATAGAGAAAGTACTAGGCTGTCCAAATCACGAGGCAACCAAAAGACATACAGCTAGTGAGCTAGTTAGCTCCTCTCTGGAGGACATAACACAGTGAGAGGAAGGGTATATGTGTTAGTTCAGCAAGAAGAAAAAAGTCTTGAAATAGTCTCATGCATAAGGTGATGTACATTAGAAATCTAGCACTTGATTCTGTGAATCTGTGTGTGTGAGAAAGCCACAATTCAAAACGACCTAGCTACATCTCCATTGTTGCAACATACTATTTCAGGAGCAGATGGAGGAAGTGACATGAGCTCAGTGCCATTATCCAGTATGTTAATATATGTTCTTGGATTGCCCATTCCACTTGTATTGCAACACCAGGGCAGGACTGTAACCCCTCCTATTCAGAGGACATAAGCATGTCTATGCTGCCTTTGCTACAAAGTTCAACAGAAGCAGAGGCTGACTTGCACCTGGACACAACTCATGCAAACAGCATGGAGCTCTCTCCACTAAGCCTGGAGTGAGGGTTTACTACAAAGTGAAGAAATAACATGTGCTGACACACCAGAGCTTCTTCACTTTGGTCTGACTGGAGGGAAGAGAATACTAGACACCACATCTTCCCAGCTTTATCTGCACAGATAAACCCAGCTGCCTCTGAACAAATAAATATTTTCAGTGATGTATGACACAAGCAGCTAACCCAAGGTTTCCTTTGATAATTCTACTTTCCTGTTGGTTCCAGCTGAATGAACACAAACTGTAACTAGGATAGCAGTATAAAATATTTTGTTGAAAACCAAATAGTTGGTGTGGTTTAACCCCAGCTGGCAGTTAAGCACTCAGTCTCCCTCGTAGGATGAGGGAGAGAATTGAAAGGGTAAAAACAAGAAAACTCATGAGTTGAGATTAGAAAAGTTTAATAATTGAAATAAAAGTATATATTAGTAGTCATAATAATTATAATACTAGCAATAATAGTAATAAGAAAATGACAAAAAGAGAGAGAAATAAACCTTCAAGAAAAACAAGTGACCAAATGCTTACCACCAACCAGTCAGTGCTCAGACAGTTCCTGGCAAGCTTTTCCCCTAGTTTATATGCCGAGCATGACATTGCATGTTATGGTATATCCCTATGGCCAGTTTGGGTCAGCTGTCCTGACTGTGTCCCCTCCCAGCTTGTGCCCTCCACCCTCTTTTCTGGCAGGGCAGCATGAGAAGCTGAAAAGCCCTTGATTTAATGTAAGCACTGCTCAGCAACAACTAAACCATCAGTGTGTTATCAAAGTTATCCTCATCCTAACCCAAAACACAGCTGTGTACCTGCTAATAGAAAGAAAACTGACTCTATTCCAGCCAAAACCAGGACATTATGGGACCACTGCATTTAGTTATCATAAAAGTATCTTTTTCACAGTATCTAGTGTAGTTTTGAATTTCACTTTGAAGATAAAAGTGTTGGTGAACCTTTTCTCAGACTCATGTATGAGCATACAGATGCATATCTGTGTTAATCTTATGTTATAATATGAAAGCATAATTCTCGAAGAGGTTGTATTCCTCCTTCAAATACTGGATATCAGAGACTGCCCATCGTCTTTGCCGCCAAACCTAAACCTCTGAGGTGAATGTGGACTTTGTTCTAAAGCTGAAATAAAAGTATTTTCGTTCATCCCTGGGCAATCCCTCAAGTGAAAGTGTCCTTTAATGTATGCTGTTAGGGAGGGAAGGAGATAAGACTTTGTCTCTATGTTAAGCAATTTTATCATAAGAATTGAACATATAAAGTTTGTTTAAGAGCATATGTCACAGTAATTTTTTAAGGATTTATCAGTTATGTGAACACTGTGATTCACAATCCTTAATTATCACCAGATACAGACAGATGACGGGAAATCCTAGCTGAGACCCAAGACACCGTGGTATTTATCCATTAGACTTTTTTGAGCTTCTGTGGTCTTTGCAACTCAGTGTGTAAAATCTTAGAGTAATGCCATGCAGCCAGTGAACTTGTCACCAAAATAAAACTGCAGCAAATGTACAAACAACAGCTGTAGTTATACTTCTGAGTGCTGAGGCAGACTACAGTAAGCAAGGATCATTCATCACTCCTTCTGTTCACAGAGAAAACCTACAGTCACGGAATCACAGAATATGCTAAGCTAGAAGGGACCCACAAGGATCATCAAGCCCTGCACAGAACCATCCCCAAGAGTCACACCATGTGCCTGAGAGCATCATCCAAATGCTTCTTGAACTCTGTCAGGTTTGGTGCTGTGACTAGGGAGCTTGGTGCTTGGTGCTTCCCTAGGGAGCCTGTTCCTTCAAAGCAAGCAATTTTGAGGTGAATGAAAGCAAAATCAAACGCAAAGCAGGTTTCACAACAATTATGTTAGGGAAAAAAAAAATCTAAGCAAGTAAGAAAAGGCAGTAGATAGCTGTTCTCCTAATTCATTTCATGTGCTAATATGAATAATGAAAATTTTAAGAGATTTGATGAGGAACAGTTTGTCCTGTGCAGCACAGTTCAAGGGCTTGCCCTTCAATCATCTAATTAGAGTCAGAAGCATATCACTGATGATAATCATCATATTTGGCACTTGCTGTGTATAGCATCTTTCACACAAGGATGTAAAAAATTCACAAGCATCATTTAATTGCTATTTTCACCAACTCTTTCACAGAGGTATAATATTAGCATCATTTTCTTATGTAATTCAATATTTTATACAGACTGTAAGTTACCTTTAAGTACTCTAGATTATTAATTTTATCACCATGCAGCCTGAGTTAGCAAAACATCACAGAATGAATCTAACATTTTTAGATTACCGGAAGCATTAGTCAACAGACTTTTTGAGTCTACTCCCAAGATTCCAAGGCTGGAATTCAAGGGCTGCATTTGTCCTCTAGTGTAACGGAGGAATGTTCAGAATCAGTGAGTGCTTTCGTTTGGAAAGTGATATTATTTATCATTTATATTTAAATAAGCACCGGATAAAGTTTTCATTAATTTTTCATATTTACTGAGCAATAATTAATTTTGCTTAAGGTTTGCAAAAGAATTATGTGATTTCTTATTTTATGTTCACAGATCCCTCCTAGTTTTCTGCAAGATATCTTTTGTGCCCTTCCACAATGAGTGCAGAGATCAGATTTTTAGTAGCCTGGGTTCCAGACTGACATCATAATCAGGGAACCTAGAAGAAGATGACATTTCAGGAAAGTTTTATCTTTGTGAATAGATATGATCCTCATTCAAGACATCAAAATAAATCTGAATCTAAAGTGGACTTCTCTGTTGGAACCATATGGGACCATGAAGTAGTTATAAATCCCCTTATTGTATTGTCTCCTCTCCACCTCCAAAACTACGTTTTTGGTATTTAGAGGTGATGGCTCTCCTTTTTCTTTTCCCTGTAACTATCTTCAGCTTTCTGCTCAGTATCAGTGACTGTTATCCCTCACAAGAAAAAGGGTCATAGCATAGCCCAGTTATCTGGTTTGCAGTACCATATGAGAGCTTGTCCTGTTCATCTCTCTTTTTGAACAAGTCTACAGAAGCGATCAGGCTCAGGACTGCAGTCACACTTCTTAACAACACTTCTAAACAAACCACGTGGTTTGTGAAGGAGGCCTCCTGACTGTGATCACAATGCCACCCTCTGTGGCGTATTCCTATGGTTTTGATGAATACTGTTATCTGCTACCTTTGCAGGACCTAAAACTTTGTGTGAGAAGTTCTGTGAACCTGTAATGAAATTCTGTCCATGCCATTGAAAAGAAACCCTGCATTGACAGTTGTCTAAACTACAGAGAGATTGACTACTAACCTCACCTGTCTTGTTTAGACAAACACAGAACTGCAGATTATTCATTAAAAAACCCCAAAATATAGTAATATTAGTTTTAGAAAATTCAGTGCTCTGTCATTTCAATCGAAATCCATTTCAAATTTAGAAAAAATTAGTTTATGCTAAGAAGAAAAATGTATCCACTTATAGAAAAATTATTATGTTATTTTGGAACCTCAGTCTTTGCTTGTGTAGGTGCATATAAAGGAGAAAATGAAAAAAACCCACTGTAAATGTACATGAAATTACATATCAAACACTCAAACACTTGAGCGCACAGATCTCCAGCCCCGCAACTTTTCAACATCTCTACATACCAGTGAGGTACAGAGTTGAATATCATCATCATGGCTAGGCTTCGCGAACGAAGATTTGGGAAGGCACTATCCACATTTGCTACAGGCACGCTGGTGGCTTATGAGGCCAATACGTGACAGACATATCCGATTGCAAAAGGCGCAGCAGAAAGACTCCTTAGATGGTGTATTTTGCAAGACACGGTTCTTCCTGCGTTGCCTTTTTTCCTCGAGAGTGATCCTGCGTGTGTTCTCGAAGGAGACAGCTGCGTTATAGATGGTGTGTCTCCAGGCCTCCCGATTGGAGGCCAGAGTAGACCAGTTATGGTGATCAATAAGGCCAAGGCTGAGATGTTGTTTCAGGGAGTCCTTGAATCTTTTCTTCGGGGCTCCTCTCATGCGGCAGCCAGTGGCAAGTTCACCATAGAGCAGGATCTTAGGGAGGCGGTGGTCCTTCATCCTTGAGACGTGTCCTGCCCATCGCAGCTGCGTTCTCAGTAACATGGCCTCAATACGAGTGACAGCTGCTTGCTCTAGTACAGATGTATTGGTCACATAATCTGACCAGCGGATGTTAAGGATTGTACGGAGGCAGCGCTGATGGAAGCGTTCTAGGAGACGCAGGTGGGGCGGTAGATGACCCATGATTCGGAGCCATATAGGAGAGTAGACAACACTATGGCTTTGTAAACACTGATCTTGGTGCTTTTCTTCAAGTGTTTATTACGCCATACTCTCTTGTGGAGTTTTCCAAAAGCACTATATGCCTTAGCTAACCTGTTGTCTATCTCTCCGTCGATCTTACCATCCGAGGAGATGAGGCTACCAAGGTAATTAAACTGTTGGACTGATTTGAGCTCTGATTGGCCAATGGTGATGTGGGGATGATGAGGGACTTCCTGAGGTGCAGGTTGATGGAGGACCTCTGTCTTCTTTAAGCTGACTTCCAGCCCAAAGAGCTCAGCAGCATCTGCAAAGCAGGATGTTAAACGCTGCAGGGCTGCTTCTGTGTGGGCAACAAGGGTAGCGTCATCAGCATAAAGCAGCTCCCAGACAAGATGGTTTAAGGTCTTGGTGTGGGCCTTCAGTCGCCTTAGATTGAATAGACTTCCATCAGTACGGTATCGAATGTAGATGCCGTCCTGATCATCGAGGTCTGCTGTGGCCCTTTGGAGCATCATGCTAAAGAAGACGGTGAATAGGGTAGGAGCGAGAACGCATCCTTGTTTCACACCATTCTTAATTAAAAAGGGCTCAGAAAGTGTGTTGCCATATCTGACTTGGCTGTGCTGATCCTCATGGAGTGAGATGATCATTTTAAGGAACTTGGGGGGACAACCTAAACGTTCCAAAATCTGCCAGAGACCTTTTCTGCTCACAGTATCAAAAGCCTTGGTGAGGTCAGCAGAAAGATAGTCTGAAGACAACCTGGATGCACCCCCGTTCTAAGCATTGGTACCTCACTGATTATGTCTTGGTGTGACAGAGAGATGCCCGCGATGTCCTCCATACCCGCGTGATGCCCAGCGCAGAATGCCAAACAGACCATCAGCTTGTGCACTGTAAACTCAATTTTAAGCTCAAATTCAAACCAAAGAGGGGCAGCATCCCAAGGAGAAGACTCCAAGTTAACAATCTCCAATCAGCCGCAGTAAGAGACAGTTTCCAGGCAAACCTTCAAACTAGGCTCAAAAACATTCCCACAGATTCCTCTCCTGAAACAGTCTGGCTTCATATTAAAAACAGCATCCTGCATTTCTCTGAAGAATCCTTAGGGTTCTCCCTCAAGAAGAACAAGGACTGGTTTGACGAAAACAACCAAGAAATCCAAGACTTGTTGAGGAAGAAGAGAACCGCCCACCAAGCACACCTTGCACTGCCATCCTGTCACACAAGAAAAACAGCCTTTCGTCTCGCATGCAGCAGGCTCCAACAGAAACTCCGTGACATCCAGAACAAATGGTGGATCGATCTAGCTGAAAAAACTCAATTATGCGCAGATACAGGTGATCACAAAGGTTTCTATGAGGCCTTGAAAACAGCATACGGGCCTACATACCAGGTCCAAAGCCCTCTACTCAGTGCTGAGAGTTGAATATATTTTGTGGTTGATTTGGCAAAACAGTTTGCAACATATTCTACATGCTGTTATGCATGTACCTTCTCATTTGCCTTCTTGCTGCTGTCATAGGCAGGTAATAACTATTTAAGATGTAGCTGATCCCTTTTGTCCTGTGGATTGCCAAGAAAAGATTTATAAACAGCCAGCCGTGAAAATGGAGAAATGCGTATCAGATATCCACGATTTTAAGCTGGCAAAGCAGTTCTGCACCCCTGCTGAAGTATTATTAATGACTAGGGTATCATCAGGCCAGTGAATGTTGTAGCTATGTCCTCAACATATCCTTACTCTTCCTCAAAGCAAGTTACATGCAACAGGTGTAGAATACAGCTCCAGGACACTAGAGATGAAGTCTTTCAAAATATACTTTTTCCAGCTGCTTTGGGGACCATTCATACATCCATCATCTCAAAGGAAAATGCTTTCTTTGACACCTAAGACTCCAAAAATATTCATTGCATGAAAGCAAATTCCACTGTGTAATAAGACTAGCACTGGAGTTTCAATAAATACAGGCTTAAATGTCTTCCTGAGTAGAAGCTTTTACAAATTCCTTGAAGACAGGATGAAACATGGCATTCAGGTAGCACTTCTCCCACACATTCTTTTGTGGTGGGCTTGATCTCTCATCTCCGTATAGTCCACATAGACTTTCAAGTCTGTAGTGCATGTGGAAAGGTGAACTACCTTGAGAATAGATTTTTCCTCTGCCATGAAAATGCATTCAAGAAGAAGGTTTGCTGTTTAACAAATATATTTGACCTTGAATTGACTTCCTGCAAAGAATTCACAGAAAACTTGTGCACCAATGCAATGGATGTCACAAAAAGTTGTGTACAGTATTTGTTTCAGTTAGAGTTCAAAGGATAAATTTAGCTTCTGTAAATTATTTTTGTTTTAACAAAAATAAGCCACTGCTGCTACCTCTGAAATTAATTTAAACTACCCCTTTCTACATTAACCAACACTTTGCTACCAATTACACCATGGTACCTCCAGGGGTTTTTAAAACTTCCAGTCAGATCCACAAGAACACCTCAGTTTGCTGCTTCATTGCTAGTTAAGACTAAGTGATTACAGAAAACCAAGGTTTCTGATAGAAAAACAGAAATTTATTCCTCTAGTTCAACTTCATTAAAAACTTTTATTTTTTTCCCTTTCATTTTGAATCCCTTATGATTCATGAGTGCATGAACTAATTTGAAACACAGTTTTATTAAGGAAAGTGATCAAAGTGCAAGGCACAACTGGCCATTCTCAGCATTACAATATGTACATCACACACATGATTAAACAACTGACTTTTCAGCCAGGAAAGCCTTACAAATAAGAGCCATCTGATTTCATGGTTTTATGTAGCATTTGGTAGATCTTACACGGTATCATCAGTACACTTGGTATTCGTTCATTTCTTCTCTATAATTTTACAATTGAAGCTAAGAATTCTCTTATTATCTGGTCGTTGGATTATCTCCTTGAGCTGTCTGTGTTTAATACTTGTAGTGGTATTGAACACATGGTCAGAAAGATGATGGTAAAACAAAACAAACAAAAAAAACCCACCCCCCCAAAAAAACCCCCACAAAATATTTTGTTTAAATGTCTCACAGGATGTCTGACTCCACCTGAATAGAGAAAGGTGGGTTGCAATCGTTGTTAAAGTCTCAATATTAGAGCTGTGAAATGCTGGCCTTAAGCAAATCCATGAATTTCCAAGACAAAGTAAAACATTACAAAGAAAGAAATCCATACTGGAATCCTATTATACGTTTGCACACAATCTGTATTTTCTGAAGGTCTAAACGAAGGCCTGCAAAGACATACAAACTAATCTATCCTCTGTTTGATGGAAATTCCAGGCATGCTGCAGTTGTGGTGTTTCATTATTGTCCTGACAGTTATAGAGCCTCCAGTTCCCTTTTCTTATGCACTTGTACTGAAGTGATTTTGGTCATAATACATTGCATGTGTAGTGCAGACAAACAGATAACAAAAAGAGTTGTTCTGTGCTGCAAGGCTCATAAAAGCATTTCTTTTGGGAAGACTACTTTGCTAATTCCATTCATTGCTTTTGAGTTTCTGCTCTGGTTTGGAGAAGGATTGTGTAGAGGTGAGGAGCAAGCATTCACATTCAGCTACATAGCAGCTGAGCTAGGCATACACTGATACTGAAAAAGACCATACTGCCATCTCAATCCAGAGACACAAGGAGGAAAAAAGGAAAGAAAAAAATAAATTGGAAAAGTAAGTACTTGTGCCACTGTAATGCAGACCAAATCAAAATATGGAATTTTCCTTCTCAATTCCCTCGCTAAGTAGCTATTATCCCATGAAATGTAGTGTGCTTTTCCTTTTTGCAGTTGTGTCATTATGACAATTCTGTTCATGATCAGAGGTATAAAGAACCTTCCTTCCCAGGAAATCAGCCTGAATACGACAAAGAAAGTAATGGCTGATATTCTAAAGTGAAAAGTGATGGCCATGATCCAGACCCTGGATTTATTGCAGGTAGGGGACAAAGGAGAAGAAGGAACAAACCAGTGACGCCACTTTTTAGGAGGTACACTCTGCAGATGACAAACACATAATGTTTGGGCCAAATATTCTGAGCTAAATATTCTAGGCCAAATATTTTACTTAGCGACAAATTCACTTCTAGATATGTATGTCATGTATACTCTTGAATTTCTATTTGTCCTGCAAAGCCTCACTTGCTCTCCTAGAGCAAATGTCACCGCTCATCCGTAAAAGAAAACCTCACATGTTAGACAAGAAAGTTCACTTGAAAGTTGATAATGCTAATAATCCAGTATTTCCTGGGGAGGCCTTTGAGCAGATAATGCACTAAAAAGCAGCCATAATGAAGCAGGCAGCTCTTTCTCATGACAGAAAATCAGCCTATGTTCTCAACCATACACAGCACTTCAGAGTACCACAGACTTCTACAGAGAACTAAGCCATCTTTCCACAATAACAGCCACTGCAACACAGTAAAGTTAGAAAATATGTTCCTTTGTTCATGTAAATCTGACAGAAATGCATTTGGAAGAGAAGAGGATAATTTAAGTAGGCAGCTGAGACTTGAATGTGCAGGAATTTGTTGCTTGACAAAAATGACAGTCTTTCTACAAAATGTTTAGTACTGTTACACCGAACGCAGCACAGAATTAACCTATGAGATGGCTTCAAAAGAATGTCAAAATTTTAATGTTCTCTTAAGTTTTATATGGTAGTACCCTCTTTTTTCTTCTTCCTTTTTTCATATTAAATGCATCTAGGACTCTGAAAAACAAATCTGCCATACAGTTTGGCTGGTAGAAACCTACATTTGGAGCTGCTACAAGTAACTTGTCTAAGGATACACACTGTCCTCATTTCTGTGCACCCACCTACCTGATTCAGTTCAGATTTATAGATACAGAAACTGCAGACCTGCATTTTTTCCTTTCTCATGGCACTCCCTCCTTCAACAGCATCACACGTGGAAGCTCTTTTTTGCAACATACTCTTGGTTTGTTATGGTAGTGAATTGCTTGGGCTTTACATGCTCAGTTCTCATTGCCTTTGAATTGTGCAGCAATAATAAAATCCTGTGTGGTCACAGTTCCTTGATCACTCAAGCCAAAGGGATTACTTTCTCAAGCAGGCATTGGATTTTGCCCCTGATGCAATTTGCACAGTCTGGGTACTAAAAAGCACTTTTATGGGAAAAGTTGGGTTTATGAGGACAGAGGGATTTTCTACACAGATGCTACTGATGGGTGGAAGTGACCTAGGTTTAACAACTCATTTAAATAGTGGTTCTTTTCAGAAAAGCACACTCAGTCTGCAGGAAGGTTTTCTTCATTAACTCACTTCATAATCCCTTTCTTCCTTAATGATGGGGAGAAAAAACACTTATTTCAAAGGAGATATATGTCATCAAATACATATTATTTGTTCTTGGCTTCTCCCTGTTTGCAAAGTTGCCATTGAAATGACTGAAATTATTTACAGCAAAGCACTCTGTCAGCTCACCTAATAAAGATCACCAATCCAAATAAACCATTCACAACAGAAAGGTTTATTTCTACCTAGAGCTACAAAGCAGTCAAACAATGAAGAAAAGCATAATTGAACTAATTATTGAACTAACAGTCCTACTATTGTACATTTCTGCCTTTTTGTATGTACCGTTCAAGTTAAGGGTAAAACATAAGATTGTCATTAAAAAGCATATTATATGGTTCCTACAGACTATATTTCAGATAACTATTAACATGTTTAAATAAAAATTCTATCATTGCAAATTACATACGGATAAATGTTTACTACACCAACATGCTTTTGCTTAGCTAAACTCCTTTGTATAAGCTTGGAATCGTACCCATTTAAATTAACAAAACATCCAACTATATTCAAGTCTCCAGAAGAGAGTGCATTCATGGTCAGAATTATTTACTGGTCAGTAAATAAGTGGTTAAAATACAAAATGCTTCCAATTTAAATGTTTTCACGTTATTTGCACTTAAGAAATGCTCTCCTTTGTCATTGCTAGGGAGTACGCTGCTGTTCTCATGCAAAACAAAATTTGAGGCAGTAGAGAAAAAACCCATCTCTTATTAATTAGATATAAATTATTCCTAATCTAAACACAGTACTTAATCCCTGGTTCAAATAAATGCAAATTGTACTTCAAAACCAATATGTTAACAAGCCATTTGTCAGCAGCAGACAGGAGCACAAGCTCAACATAAAATACAGAACAAATGCTTCCAGCTCATTCCAAAGAACATGCTGATTGAAGGTTGACCCTGAGCTGTACAGAAATGCAAGTTCACATTGTGAGCCTGTTCATCATCTCAATGGTGGGAAAAAAATTAACTAAAAATGCACTTCTATCAAAGTTTATACTTAACCTCCTTATAAGTAGGAAATATATCCCTCTCATTGATTTACAGTGCTCCAGGAGGAATAAGGAAAACAGAAGTTAAACTATTCAAGAATCTGCAAGGCCTGTACACTATTCTGCTACTTCTTCCTCAAAATTTGCCAAAACAAATTAGTGAAATCAAGAGCTAATAAATTGGTATGAAAAATATAAAAAATGCCAATGTTTAAGAGAGGTAATGGTAAAAAGCATTAAAAAGAGTTCCTGAAGACATCCTGTGCTTCCTGGCTCAAGCACCATGTTCCAGAAGAGAAAAAAAAAATCTGCTATAGTGAAGCTATGCCTAGGAAAGGCTTTGTAGCTGCATCTTCCCAAGGATAGAAGCAAGTAAGATTAACTGAACAGTTTATCTGATCCACTTAGGAAAATTCTATGTTCCTGTGTGAAACATGGGAAAAGTGTGAAAAAATAATAGAAAAAAGTTCCTTAAAGCTTCACTTGAAAATGCTTTTTTCCCCACATGGAGTCAAACAGTGTAATTTCTGTGCTATTCCATTGTTACATCAAGTTTGAGAGAAACTTTCCCCAGCTTGCGGAGAGGTGAGTACATGAAGACTGCCTTTTATGTAATGTGCTATTCATTATAATGTGAGCAGAAACAGGATTTTCCACCCTTCTATACATAGAAATAACACAGTAAAAGCTGAGTAACAAGGAAAAACTGCTCCCTCATAAACAATGCTGATGCCTCCACTACTGTTCTTGTTATCTACTATTTGAAGGTGACTAAGAGTCACAGGAATCCAGATATTTTCTGCTGCTATGATGGATGTGACTGTTAGGGAAGCTGCATCAGAAAGCTGGTATTAAAGAACACTACAGAAGTAAGTGTCCTCCACAAAATTCATCTCAATCTGATCCCAGTAGTCCTGACTTTAATGGATGGGAAAGGTTGCATTCCCAGACACAAGAAAAAAAATGTTACCTCAGGAAAACTATCCCACAAAATTTCTTAGACTGTTATAAGCAAACACTTGGACACTCTGAGAGAAAGTAAGGCACAAAGTCCTCTGGTAGCATACTATGACCAAAGCATCTCACTTGTCACCACGGGGAAACCAAAATTAACTGCACCACATCTTACACTGTGAGAATACTGTAGTAGTTGAAATAAGCCATTCATTATTCAACAGCAGGAGGATATTCCTAGGGTGAAGGTACATGTACTGGCATAGTCTAACACCATTTTCCCAGCAGTTCAGAAAAATAAAGCTGCAATATACTGTCAGCTAGGATGGCTTACAGGGCACAGAGTTCCCAGAGGAATATAAGCAGTGCCAAAAAACCCCAAACCATCCATTTCTCCAGTCCACTAATACTAAGAAGACCAGACAGATTGTTTGCTTTTTGCTGAAGAGAGATTTACCAGTATGACGTTGAATGGTATTTGTATATCTTTAACTTTCCTCTTCAGTAAAGTATCCACAGACTGTGATAGGAAGGAGATATAAATTCTCAGCTTAAAACAGTCTTTGAGTACTGAGGAAAAGTTAAATTACAGAGAACTGACTGGAGTCAGTTTTGAGTAGGAGTTAATGGCAGTTCCCTTTCCTTTCCCTTGGGAACAGGAGAAAGTCGAGAAGATTTGACTATCACACCTGTATTTCCTGTCTTTTAGAAGACAGGAAGAGGAGTCAGGAAGCTAGAGATTATCTACTTCACTTTCATTGATAGAAAATGCTGAAAGAAATTACACATGTACAAAATAATGAAATAATGACTAAGGAGCTGGAAATGAATTAACAAAGAAATTGTAGCCTCAAATTAACTAAATTCTTTCTATGACAATGTAACATGTCTTGTGGATAGAGTAGCATGTGAATGTGTCATATCTTAGCGTTAGGTCAGCTTTTGCCATTTTTAAGATACTTCCCAGCAACCTAGGGAAACATGGCCTGTGAAAAACTACTATAAAGTTTTGTTGAAAATCACACATAGTTGTTATCAGTGGTTACCACAAGACTGCAAGGACTCAGTAAATAAGAGTAGTACTGCCACTCACCCCATGTTAAAAGCTGTTTTGCTTTATCAGCATGAACACTGATCATGAAAAACTGGATATGAAGTTTGTCAGAGTGGTGTGAATTCACATATACTGGAAAACAAAGCTGAATTTAGAAACTGGAGAAAGACCTTGAATAATAGGATTTAATTCAACAAGGAAATGTGCAAAATTTGTAACATTGTAGTAAGGAATAATATGTCTGAAGGGAGAGTGGAACATGAGGACATAGAGAGCTAGATGTGTAGAAAGATCCAGTAAAATACAAGTTCATTAAGTCATTTCTATAGAAAACACCTTCAACACAGAGGGAAATATAGACAGGAGTATTATCAGAAAGGCAAGTGAATACTCAAGAACTCCCATTCTAGTCTGTATTACCAGTACAAAATCTGAGCCCTGCCCAGTTTCAGGTACTCTGAGTCAAGAAAACTACTGAGTAGTTGGTGAAAAAAATGAATCTATGAAATGCAGAAATATTTAACTCACTGTGATCTTTAGTCTATGGAAGAGAATATTGAAGGGACAAAAAAAGCTTTAAATAGTTAAAAAATATTTGAAGAACATTCAGTAAGGAATAAGAAAATAAATTCTTCATTATGTCTTCTAGGAATGAAGCGAGCTTATATTGCAAGTATTTAGATCAGAGAGATGGAAAAGCTTTCTAACAGTCAGGATAGCTGGAAACTGAAATGATTTGACTAGGGAGATTGTTATATAGTCTGCTTTGAGCTAATGAACTCCCTATAATTTAAAATCAACCCAGAACATGTACTCCTGAAATCTCTAAATACCTTTCAAATATCCATCTCTTTACATAATAAATGCCTCAGCCTCTGATTTACTGCTGGAGATATCGTTATTATGCTGCAAAAAAGGAAGCTATCATCCAAGTATCACTGCACCTGGCAGAGCTGTATACTCCCGTGTCCTTTGTACTATTTATGCATAGCCTGTGCAACATCATTCAGTTTAAGTCTACTACTGAGCATATGAGATTCACCACATGTGCTGTCCTGCCTCCATGAAACGAATTCTTAGATTATATTCTAATTTACAACAACACTTTCTCTTGGCTTCTGAGAATTGACTGATATAGAAATACACAATGTCACAGCAATGACAATTGCTGCTCCACAACCATTCCCACTGAAAGTGAATTGAATTTCAATTTCTTTTATTGGGGAAAGCCAGGAGGAGCCAATTATCATTGCTTTAACACTGCCATGTCACCTCAGGCATCACTTAGGTTCTGAAAAAAGTATTTCAGATCCTACTTGCAATCTTTCTAGCATGTGGCTTCAACTCCGAGTAGCAATACTGTATCAAGGGAGGGTAGTACTAAATACACTTAGCCAGTTGATCATATTAGCAAATAAACAGATTATTATATATTTAAAATACTACAAATAAAAAGAAACACATTCAAAATTTAATGCAGTCTCCTGTGTTTTACAAACTGTGTTTTATAATTTTACTAATTCTCCCTGTATTAAATTATTAATGGATGAAGTCAGCATGTTCTGCTATATTTCATACCTTATTCCTAACTTGGAAGAAATTTTGGCTCTTCCCTATGCCAGCATGGGAGAGTGTCAGTGCATTGTGAACTCTGTACACACAACAGCTATTCCCACGAGTTTATGGGGTCACATCTTCACTTGTTGTTGCTAAAACCACAAAACTACTGAGAAGCATCTCCAATTGTCTACTGATTGGCTCAGTTTCCTGCAATATTGAGGGTGTAGCTCTTAAATCCATAGCAGATGTGCTCCCTCAGTTTCATTACATCAGGATATATAAACAGTACGCTCTGTCAGGAGAGCCAATGCCATTCTCAGTCAGCTGATGATGGAGGAACTGCAATCTGAAAGCAAGTTTAAAGGTAAATTCAGAGCACAGTGGCTGAAACAGAAAACTCATTTGTGATCAATATGATTTAGAGCTATCACTGATATGAAGCAAACAAGTCACTTTTTTTAAATGAAGTCATAATGGCAATACAATGAATTTCAAGCCAAGTTCTCAATTCTACAGCTAAATTTGTGAAAATTCTGAAGTAGCATAGCAGTATATGTACTTCTCATGAAGCAAAGAAACATGATGTGTTGTTTTCTTAGCAACTGCTCTATCTGCAAGCAGTTTATCTATCTATCTGTCTATCTATCTATCTGTCTATCTATCTATAATCTATCTACCCATCCATTCATCCATCCATCCAATTATCTACATCTCTGTCTCTCTATCTTTTTTTTTTCTTTTTCCCTCTTACAGGTGTTTGATTTACAAAATTTGCTACTATGAGGTAACAGAAGATTTACCCTTTTTCCCAAACAAGCCTGGTCTGAGGTTGAGGCAACATTGATATTCAAAGAAAGTTTGGCTGTAAATGTCAACATATATGGACTACAGACTTCCAACTTGTGAAGCTCTGAGTTTTATTCTAAAAATAAATGTCTGATCTTCATATATATAGTGCCAACATTGTTTTAAGTTATTATTTTCGCCACTCCTCAGAATTAATTTGGAGCATGAGATTCTCAAAGTAGAAATAAAAGCAGTAAGTTGTGCCATTCCTATCAATTTTCTTAAGAGGTTAACACAGGAACAAAGGCAGACAGAAAAGACAAAAAAGTAGCAGAAATTTCTTATGGGGCACTCTTTCAAAGAAAAATTAACAGGAGTTGCACTATTTTTTTAATGCCACAATTCACATCCTGGCTAAAGGAAAGGATTATCTACCAAGAATTTATGCCAGGTAATCATAACTTTCTTGTTCTTCTGCTGTAAATTAGAATAAATGAACTTCCCTCTTGCCTTTTGTTTATTGTGCCTGTTGACTTAGCAATTTCACATCTAGCAATGGCCACTTCTCTCAGTGATCACGTAAAAAAATCAAACTTGCATTAAAAAAAACCAAACTAGAAATGCTCTATGGTACGAACTGTAGAGGTTAGTTTTGAACAAGATTTTTAGACATCTAGAAAAATACACATATTTCAAAGTGTGTATACGGTACTGGAAAATCCCCCAAATCTGATCACTGCAGTGCGAAGGAGCAGTAATTGCTGTTTCTGTATTATATAAGGAAAAGAAATAGGTGGTACTCTACACAGCATGCATGAATGAACAAACCATGTCATCAGCCTAAAAGCCACCTCTGTGAATCCAAAAGTGATGCTGATGTCTGGTGTTATCAGAGCACAGAGTCAGTGTAGCTCCATGGACTGAAACTGTCCTGAGAGTGCATTCTACATGGAGCAGTTTCCTGGTGATAACACCAAGGTGTTTTCATCCCCTGAAGACTTGTCCTGATTTCAGCCTTCAGTAAACCTGTGCATCTTACTCCTGGCACTATGCTGAGTTAAGTACCATCAGTGAAATGGTTGCAAAGTCTTGTAAAACTGGGAAAGGGCAGTAGGAAGACTGCACAGAGGACTGTCTAAAGTCAGATAAACACAGGGTAAATAGTCCATTCGCAAAAATATGAAGAGGATTTTATACTTAAAAACACAACTTCTTCAATACATATATCTCCCAGAGGTTCTCCAGTAAGTCAGCTGTAATATCACAACCAATGAGAGAACCACAATATCTGAATTTAGCAAAATATATCTCAGCCTACCTGTATGTCATCTGGAATAGAGCTGAAATGATATACTGCACTCTGTATAAATTCAGCCTCTCAAAAATGAATTGTCCAAATAAGGTCCTAGTTAAAAATTTCTAAAAGGAAGTATATCAAGATACACAAGCAGAGGAAAATGGGAACTGATAGTGCATATAAATGAGGGTGGGAACTGAAAACACATACAGTTACTTTGATATTTTTGAGAATATTTTCTGTTTCCAGAGGGTGAAGATGGTGTTTAGAGCAGACTAGAATCATGCTGTAGGTAACCCAAGCTGGACAAGATGCTGACTGTCCTGCATTTCCTTGCACTGTTTCAGCAGACCCTGAAGACTACAATTCATACTTGTGGGAGCAACCAGTGGTCTTAATGTACCCAAATATTTCTCTTTTCCCATTTCAGGTGCCAGGGAGCAGGGAGGCTCAGGGTTGAGAAATATCCTTCCTATTTTCAGCTGTAAACCTCAGCAGTCTTCAAACATGTATATCCAGCAATTTTTTGTGAACATGATGAATGATCCAGCAGTGATCCCAACTGTCTTACTAAGGATATGTTTATATGAGAGAACACAGGAGGCTTCTGTATCATAATGACTCCACAGAGAAAGAGAAGCTCATAACAATCACCTCTCTGGGTGTGTTGTCAGTAAGTCAGAAAATATAGAAGAAACGCAGGTTCTGTAGGGGCTTGTAATATTTCAAGGGGCCTCTACTTGCAGGGGCTCAGAACTCATGAAAAATTTAAATGGCTCAGGAAGGCATTGCAATTCCAGTATGTGGGCTGTCAAGTTAATTTATGAGTGTATATAATTGGGTGATTGCTTTTCCTCTGGAAAGATGAAACAGCTGAGCCAAGAAAGATTGGTATCTACCATTTCCAACATATAGAGACAGATATTTTTAGGGTATGAACAGAGAGCGAAACAAAGAAGCATCTGTGCAGCAACTAAGAAATTTGCAAGGTGTAATATGGAATCACTGAATACACATTCCTGATGCAGGGCTCTAATTATCATTAACTTACAGGTCTGTATGGGAACTGTAGAGGGGTTGAGAGTGACACTGTACCCCAGGGAGTTTCCAGCAGAATTCTGCCTACGACAATGCAAGCAGGCAGAGTGCTTTCTGTGGAACTGAGGGAATAAAGGCTTTCTTATTATAGCCTCAGTATTGAATATGAAATGGAATTGGATGTGATATAAAGCCATGCCCCAACTAGTCACTCTCCCTTTGTGTAGGAGACTTTTCAGCTGTGTGAAAAATCCCAAGGGCCTGCAGGGAGTATCCCGAGATTTTAGCTGCTGCTCTCAGAGGAGCACACATAAAGGAAGCAGTCCTATCTTGAACTTCACAGCCCCTAATTAGGTATGCTGGAGGTGTCAGAACATGTCCCTTATTAACTGCCAACCTATCAGGTCAAATATAATACATTAATTAATTCCCAATTACTTACACTAGCTGCCAAGGGCAATGATTCCAAGGAATATGGATGTAACTATTACTATGTTTAGTGCAACACAGCTGCCTGTGTACAAATGCTGAGTGCACAGCATCCTTTAATTTGATAAGCAAAACCTTCACTTAAACTGTGGTAGCTGAGGGCACTCAGCAATTCCCAGCGCTGAGGGATCTCATGCTAGAATGAGTTTTATATATCCTGGTATTCCTGGTCTTCATCACGGTTTCTGCTGGAAGGAAATCCAGGAAAGTGAGGAGGGAGGGATCTGTAGTACATGCCAACACACCTCCCTCTTCAGGTGCCTGGGGTAAAAAGAATGGAGACAAGATGCACCACAGAACAGGCTCACAGACACAGGCAAAAAAGGTTAGATTTACTCTGGTACATTGATAGCAAGGAAGAAATGATGCTTCATATTTTTCCAGTGACAAATAAACAGCCCTTGGATTTCAAAACAACATAAATCTTCTGAAAAGCTCTTCCGGAGGATTTTGTCTGCAGCAATACCAGGTGCTTGCATGGTATCTGGACTTACAAAATGCATACATATAAACAGCATGCATATATAACCTCATCAGTTATCACCTTTCACATGATTCAGAATTATGTCCCACCTCAGCTTTCCCTTGGAGATCCCACGCCTAATTTTAGAGCTTCCTCCAGCTACCTGATCAGGTAATCTCTCACACTGAAATAGCCCAAGATCCCACATTTTATAAACTTCAGCATCACTAGCATAACCTTCAACTGTAGTCACACAAAGTGTTGCCTAGCAATACGATTGGAATTGCCCATGAAGATACTGACACAGAATATTAGAAACGGAAGAACCAGGCCGAGGAAGGGTGAGTGGGGTTTTTTCTTAGCAATATTCTGATCATAAAGATATAGGTACACTTTTTTCTCACAATAGTCATGACTTAAAAATACCTCACTTAAGTCTTTATGGTTAGAAATAGCTCATCTCAGTGGACTGACATGGGTGTATACAAAGGAGATCAAGTGGATTTGAGATCTTCTGAACAGCAAAGATTCAGACATCCAGTTTTTTTAACATGAGCTGGAAAGACGGAGTTTAGGAAATATTCTGAGTTGTCATATTCACCTAAACAACAATTTATTTGAAGTTGCAATTACAATTAAGACGCATAAAAATGGATGTATTTAATTAATACATTTCAAATGGAGGTGACTGAAGGCTACTGAGATATCACATACAGTGTTGATCTTCCATGCACCTGTGTCTCACTTTTTTGACTTCGTGCAAATGGGACATCATTCACAGCAAGGATGGAAACAGCTTTTCTTCTGCATAAAAGGTTTTAGTCATCCAGTCTGGTAACTGATCTATGAAAATCGGACACTTATTTGCACACAGGTGAATTACAGCCAAAACAAGCACCCCGTATTCCACAAAACACAAAACCAAAACCCCAAAACAACTCTGTTATTTCACTGACTTTTCCAAAAGTAAATCTGCTATTATACTTCGACTGCTAGGAAACTTCACCCTCTGGGCTACAGATCATACACAGCCTATATGTTAGCAAAATAAGTGGGATTGACATTTCAATGTTCCGCAGCAGCTAATGATTCCTGACAGTGATGGGCCAGGTACTGAACTTCCCCATCACTCAAACACTCCCTGATCTGTTGAATGCTGTAACTGATTTCTTATGCAAAAAGCTATTCGCTGTGGTCTCTCTGCACCTTTGAGAGCTCTTGCCCAAGAGATCTTTTTCTCTTCAGTCATTCTAAATCTGATCCTTAGCTCCTCTAGAGCACCACAGTGAACTGACTTCGACAGATTTACACAGTTCATGCTTGCTCATGCAGCTTGTACTTAATGTAATATTCCATTAGAATGTGCAAAACACTACGCTTTTTGAAGTGAGTTGTTTTAAAATGCTTTAAAAACAAAAATCATAATTATTTATGCAAAAACTCAAAGGGACTACTCTGGTATTTGCCAATGAAAGACCTACAGTTTCTAAATAGATTCTGCAGTGGGAGAGACCACAGTTTCAAATAATTATTTTTTTTGTTGGAACTGCAATACTTGCCACTAATACAAATTAAGCTATATCTTGTCAGCTTTTAGTGGCAGGTTTTAAAGCTTACATCTCTGTCTTTCAATATCAATAATTTACTGCATGGCTGAAGCTCATATACAGATCACACAGTCCATGGTGTAATTGACTTCAGCTCCTTTCCTCACATAATAAATAAATTAGATAATATTGGAGCCTTTAAATTAACAAAACATTAAATAACATTTTATGACTTCCCTTGGTGATTTTGAGGCTCGCACAACATTTTCCATAATACATCATTACAGCAAAAGCACTCTGCAGTATTGCAGCTATATTACAGTAATGTTATTATGGGAGAGCTGCAGCTTTGAGATGCCTATTAAACAGGTTTCAAGACCCCAGGAGCCTCCAAATGGTCAATAAATTGTACATTATCCAGGATTGCTTTGTGAGCTATAGCAGAGCCATATTACCTTGTTGCCTAAAGATCCGGGAGCAAAAAAACTCCAGGTAAATTTAGTGTAGATAAGACAGAGAACAGGTCTTTAATGGAGGTCTTCTGGTGCAAGGAGTACAAACGGGGCATGCCTGTGTCCAGGGGTTCTACAATTTATGGTCCGATCCAAGAACCACCCATCTGTGTGGTCTTTGAGGAAGATCCAAATCAAATCAAGTTTGCCTGAGCATGGACTGCACTAGAAAGCTGTAGGCCTGCAGGACAGAGCCACTTTTCCTTCATCTCTCTAAACAAAGTGAAATGGTAATCCTCCTAATAGAACTACAAATCTTCTTGATATTTGTAGGATTTTTACTTCAGATCTACCCATTCGTAACTTTCTTCCATAGGAGTCAACACATATTGTTAGAAATTTAAAATGCAAGGGAGTTGATGCGAAGGTTCTTGACTTAAATACAATACCTGCTGCGGGATGCATTTTTGCTCCCTTGAAAAATGCAAAATTAATGGGAACAAAGTAGATGGTGAAATTGTTCTTTGAAGCAAATGATTGGTATCAATCGACAACTTCTCAAAAGAAGTTAGTCAAAAGGTTCTAGAGTTGCACTGCTTTTAGTCAAGCACTTCTGATGAATATTTGCAGATAAGACAAAATACCCTGTGTTTGCAGATGTAATTTATATCAAATATTGCCTCCAGGGATCAAGAGCAAGTACGAGAGTTTAAAATGAGATAGGAGGGTTTGGGTTTTTTACATTGCTTTGTCATGCAAATTAGAGTGAATATCCCTCATCTACCAGGCTGAAGTGCTGGGACATTCCAACCTAATATTATATTAAGCCTAGTATTGTATTTAGCCATACATCTGTTTATTAACTAAGATTCCATATAATCCTTAGTAATGCTTTAAGAGTAAATATTTATGCTTGTTATCAAGGTATATTGTTAGTAATTAGTTAAGACTTGTACATGTTATGAATGTGTCTTTCCTTCCAGCCAAGGCCGTGGGAGCAGACAGGAGGCCTCATATAACAGTAGTTGCTTCAAATTTGAGATATGAATGTATCCATCGTTCTGTATTTAGAGACTAGTCAAAGCCATGGGGGCAGATGGCTGGCCCCATTCAACAGTAGTTGGCTCAAACTGATTTTCCTCTGAGCCCTGGCCAGGCTTTAGAGGAAAACCAAAGAGTAGAGAAAGCCAGATTGTTTCTGCACCAATTAAGTGATGTAAGCATCTTTGTTTAACTCTATATAAGCTGGACCCCGTTTGCACCACAGATGGATGCCTCACCTATGAGTGGATACACTGTGTAGGATTTCTGTTACCTGGGGAGGTTCTCCAGCCCTTTGCTGTGATCAGGGGGCTCCCCAGCTCCAGTGCGGGTCCTGCATGATGTTGATTATGGTAATGCATTAAATGAGGTTACGTGTCTCTCTTGATCACTATAGACACTCTTTGTAGTAATGATTAGGTGCATTGCTAAGCTTATCCTTCTATAATTCACAGCTTCTTTTGTAATTCTTTGCTGTTTTGCACTATACTAAATTTATACACTTACTCTTTAAAGTTGGTGTCTGTGTTTCTTGTGCTGATCTTCGTCTCCGGTGGCAAAACACAGGCCAGAGGATTGTAGGTTTTGTCAAGCAAGAATTCCCCTTTATGAATGCATGTTGACTACTCATAACTACCTTATTTACCATCATGTGCCTGGAAATTTTTTCCAGATTATTTACTCCATCACCTTCACGGACATGAAGGTAACGCAAACTGATCTGTAATTCCCTGCACCCTTCTTGCCTCTTCTGAGGTAAGAGAGACATTTGCTCTTGTCCAGTTCCCAGGCATCATTCCAAACTACCCTCATCATTCAAACATAACTGAGAGTTTAAGTTACATGTGGGTGACAGCCATTAGAAGCATTTTAATAACGTCAGTCTGATTTCCTCAGAAAAATACTGGGGCAACATAGTTACAATGTTTTCCCACACTACCTTCAAGAAATGCTCCTGATCATGGATTTCCAATTCGTTACAAAAGTAATGTTAAAAAAAGCAGGGCTCTGGCCTGGTCTCATCTTCTGAACTTCTCTGTATACTCTCATCACATCACCTGCATCAGAGTCATCACTACCTTGCACTAGAGAAACAAAGAATTATTGGAGGGGAATACCAAACTGATGGACTAGGGACTTCATTCTACCTTGAAAACAGTCTGTTAATTTCCCAAGCATTACATCTTAACATCTACAGCCCTGGGTCTGTTCTGTACCATGCATAGGTACTGAGAGAACAGTGAATTCAGCAACATGAAGGAAAGTATCCAAGCATGTGTTCCAGTTTTTAGTTGTCCATAACATATTCCACTTGCTCTTGTGGTGCCCACTCCACCTACCTGCTCATTCAGTCTCTCTGGAATCCTGCAGTCTGGATAAATCACAGATAAATAGCCTTCAGAATTTTGCCACTTGAATATTGTGATCTTCTTAGCAATCCAGAAAGCCCTAAACACAAATGCAGCCCTTGTATTACACAATTACACCTCCAACCACACCAAAGCCAAGTGAAAGTCTTGGTGAGGTTAAATAGCTTGGGATATGAGTCACATGACTCTAGGATTTGTCTATTCCCTAAGCATTCATTACCAGTATATTTGGATGGGAATAAAGCTGTACCATCTCACCCAAATAATGTGTTAGAGACATGGAAATATTAACTTTAATCATTAAACTATACTGCACAAATTCAAGGATTTGGTTCAAGTACATTTAATTCAATTCAGAATTTAATTAAAAGCTGATTTTTTTCTGTACTTCCCAGGCATTTTAATGGACTATCTTTTTGCATCCCTCTGAGCTTGTCAAGCAGTTACAGTTTCTCTTTAAGTTGTTTTGACCCTACTGCCCTTGCATGACCAACTTCTGCTAGGTTACTGGGCTGTTGAATCTACTGAAAAACTTGAAATTTATTAACTGCAAATTATCAGCCCTTTCTCTAATAGGGTTAGCACTAATTAGCCCTAAAATAAGCAGCGAATTACTGTAAATTATAAAGTCATCATTAGCATTGATTACCCTGATAATTAGTCATAGCAGAAAGTAGGCCATTTGAGCAAAAAAACCACATCACCATGTCACTATAAGGAGCCATCATAATTAGACATAACCCCTGTTTCAGTTTTGCTTCAGTAAAGACCAGCAAAACAGAAAGAATTCAGTAACTGATTAATTATTAATATTTTTTTACTGATTTCAATCAGAACTTTAGCTAAGGTACATTCTTACCCTAGACAATCTTTAGTCAAAATTTTTCTAAAATACCGCTCTCCAAAACAACTATAACACACCAAGGAGGACTGTGTATCCGTTTCTACAAAGGCAAGAAGATCACATAAAATGCAGGGAGAGGCAGAAGCTGAAGATGCCTTCACAAGACTCAGTTCCAAGGGTGTAAGATTAGGCCCATTTTGGGACATCTACTTTAAAATACAGAAATACTGAAGGTATCAAATTAAATGTTCATTTTCTTATCAGGTGTTGACAGAAAATCTATTGACTACTGTACAGTATTTAATACGATTTAACAAAAATCATAGAATCATTTAGTTTGGAAAAGAATTCATCGAGTCCAACTGCAAGTCTAACACTGCCAAGTCCAGCACCAAATAAGGTCCCACAGTGCCTTCAGGGTATTTTAAATACCTTCAGGGATGATGACTCAACCACTTCCCTGGGCAGCCTGTTCCAGTGCTTGACAACCCTTTCAGTGAAGACATTTTTCCTAATATCCAAACTAAACCTTTCCTGGTGCAACTTCAGGTCATTTCCTCTTGTCCTATCACTTGTTACTTGGGAGAAAAGACTTGGCCCTACCTGGCTACAAGCTCCTTTCAGGTAATTGTAAAGAGTGATCATTTCCACCCTGAGACTCCTTTTCTCCAGGCTAAACAAATCCAGCTCCTTCAGCTGCTCCTTATAAGACCTGTGGTCCAGACCCTTCACCAGCTTTGTTGCCCTTCTCTGGACATACTCCAGCACGTCAATGTCTTTTTTCTAGTGAGAAGCCCAGAAAAGGACACAGTTCTTGAGATGTGTCCCCACCAGTGCTGAGTACAGGGGAAGAGTGGCTAGTCAAACCATGCAGGAGAAAGAAAGACTCCTTCAAGAATTTACTGATCATACTTGTCTTTCTCATCTTTATTAAATTTGAGTTGAGTATGAATCCAGTGTATAAGCTGTATAAAGCTTATGTATGAGCCTACTTTGCATAAATGTTGAGATGAAGACGTAATTTCTGCAAGCACCTGTACAAATCACTTTAGATGATGAAGGAAACAAATTGATACAGAAAATAAAAATGCAAATGTATTTTACAGATGAAGAAAATAGCCTAAACTGTTGTTTTCTTCAGTAATGACTTAACACTAAGCACAATGCACACAGTAACTTCAAGCTAAATTCCATATTGGCTTACTGAGATATAATGACACGGTAAACTTAAACACAAAGCCTTCAACAGTAGGACAACTACTTTTCATCATTTTGCATAATATATTAAGATTCATAGCTCAGAGAAAGAAGAGTTAATAAGAAAAATAGAAAACAGGAAATGTCTAGCTCTTTAAAAAGGCCGTTTTGCTAAAAAAAGCACAGTCTAACTGATAAAAAATACTGAGTAAACTGTAGATTCTGTCTTTTCAAATGTTACCAGTGTTATTTTTTGTCATTAGATGTGGGGGATTTTAGTTGGGTTTTTTTGGTTGTTTTTGTTTGTTTGTTTGTTTGCTTGTCTTGTTTTGTAGTGATTGTTTTGTGGGTTTTTTTGAAATTTTTTTTTGGTTGGTTCGTTGGTTTTGTTTTTTTTTTTGTTTTGTTTTGTATTTTTAATTTGTGTTTGTCTGTAGGAGAGTAGTTTGCATGAAAAAGAGTGAGTTCAGAGGAGGGCCAACAAGATTAGAGGAAGGTAACAAGTCTACTAGGAGAAAAGGATAAGAGAATTGGGATTGTTCAGCCTGGAGAAGAAAAGGGTTCAGGGTGAACTAACTGCAGCCTTCCAGTACCTGAAGGGAGCCTACAAGAATGATAGAGCCAGACTATTTACAAGGTCATTTAGTCACATGACAAGGGATAACAGATTTAAACTGAAAGAGGAAAGGTTTAGATGAGGTATAAGGAAGAAATGCTTTACTTTGAGAGTGGTGAAACACTGAAACAGGTTGCCCAGAGAAGTTGTGGCTGTCCTGTCCCTGTAGGTGTTCAAGGCCAGGTTGGATGGGGTTCTGAGCAACCTGCTCTAGTGGAAGGTGTCTCTGCCCACAGCAGAGAGTTGGAATTAGATGATCTTTAAGGTTTCCTCAAACTCAGACCATTCTATGATTTTATGAATCTACAATTTTATTTCTAAGTTATCTTTAGCAACTAGTGGAAACTGTAGTTTATAAATCTCTATTCCATACTTTATGCTTTCAGTTAGCTAATATATTGTCATCCGTTATTTAAATACTAAGTGACACATTGTCACCCAGATAGCCTGACCAGAACAGGAAGGAAGACTTCCGATTCAAACTTCTTTTTATTTCAGTTCTAGGATATTCTCTGCGTGGCATGGTCATTAGCAAAATTTGTGAGCACTGTCCAATATCCCGAGGATCAACTTGGAACCATAAATCTCTGTGTTATCCCTGAATCATATGATTCTGTGATTCTGTGCTTTTCCTATGCTCATCATCATGATGATGAGCTGATGCATGGCTCATCATGATGATTGCAGCTGATGGCCATTTACAATGCAAGGAAAGGAGGTACCTTATTACTAAGAAATGCTAATTTGATTTTATTACTAGAAGCACTTTCTGTCCTAAACTGTGACTCCTTTCACTAGCAGTGTGTGTAGACCAGAAAGAATATATTCATTTCCCTCCTGCCGGTCCGTCCTATCTTTAAATCACATTAAAACCTGAAGCCAAAACAAAAGGATTCCTAAATATACACTCTCTGCACTAGCCCTTTAAAGCTGAAACCATGGAAACTACTGGAAACTTCACCCTCATGTATGCCCGTTAAAAACATAGCCACATTTTTATTAGATAGACTTCCGAAAATGGACAGGAAAACATTCAAACAGATGTCTTTCCTTCTTGTGGAATTGCATGTCCATAAATCTTGAGGTAGCATGTTGAAGACATTGGTACAACCTCCCTCATCCCTGTGTTTGTACTGGACAAGTGAGGATGTACTAAGTAAAGCATATTGGAAACATATTCAACAGGCAGGCAATAAGACAGAGATGATGCCCATGGCTCTCTTTGAAAGGGTCCTTGGTGAGGACTGATAAGACAATAAAAGCAACCTGGCAAGTCATGAACACAGTCCTTGTTCTCCTTTGGCCACAGATAAAATGAATGATGCAGACGGATCTTCCACAATATTTAGCAACAAAGCACAAAAGACAAATAACCAGATGAAAACAACTGAAGTTTGCTTATTTTAACCACATGCTGTGTGGTACCCTCTATCAAGGGCTGGCAGTCAGAGTCTACTCCATGAAATTCAGGAGCAGGAGCTCTTTCCACAGGGCCTGGAAATATATGTGTACTGAATTAAATTATATATTTTTCTTTCAACAGTGTAGTTAGAACACGAATACAGGAAGACCAAGTAGCAGAAAAAGCTTCACAAAGCTTTCATGCAATTTGTGGACTATACACAGACAATAGTTTGTCTGGAAATGTGCCAGAATTGCCTCACACAATACAGCCTTTTGTAAATTGGAAATGTGGAAACCACTCATGATTAGGTTCATCCTGCCCCCCTTCAGCTTCTACTGATAGGCAGAAACATGGTTAATGGCATGCAATGGGAGTAAAAGTACTCCACCATAAGGAGAATTCCTCCCTTTAGCTTACTATTTAAAAAGAAAGTGACATTATCTAGGAGGCCAACTCTTTGAAGCACAATTTGCAAATCATTTCTCGTCAAAGTGGCAAAGTGTTGAGAGACCTTTTCAGCTCTTAAGGACAGCAAGAGACTCTGGAGGACAGAACCTATTTCAAATGCTAGCTCTTCCATCTGAAAATCCTTTGGTAGGCTACTGTAAAGAAGCAGACAGTGCTAGAAAATTGATGAGGTGATAACTGGCAAAATCAGGAAAAAGCTCTCTGTTACAGAGCCAAAAGGAGTTTCACGCTGTAGTGGCACTGGCAGCCTCAAGCTGCAGTGGCACTGGCAGCCCCAAGCTTTGATCTTGACTCCATTGTGCCAAGAGCTACATTGACACATGAAAAAGAAAAGCACGACAACATCTACCTCAAATTGTTTACAACTTAATAACGAGAAAAACCTTGTCCTACTGGAGACCTGAGCTAAGTAGCATGATACGAATCTGCAACCCTAAACAGAGAGTTGAGTGTAGAAATGCATAAATCTACATCATAAAATCTGCTCCAGTTGAGACAGTAAAGGTGGAGATCTAGATTCAAAATATTGGTATGAATATGCATGTCACTGAACTGGGTTAGGGTATTTCAGGAATAAACTTTTTTTTTTTTTAATTTTAACTTCTAACAATTTTGCGTGTATGTTTGTGGGGGTCAGGGTTGGGGGATAAATGTGTTATCCATTGGCAGAATGCTTAAATTCATGAGAAAGTTCATACAAAATACCAGTCTGTTTCCATTTGTCTTCCATTGTCCAAAAGGCTGTCCATCCTGACAGGCCTTCGGCAGAGAACTGTAGTTTTCAATGTACATTAGTTAGAGCTTCATGATGATCTTTGATACCTAAAGATAGTCTAACACCAAAAAACGAGCAAGGTGAATCCAACTTCAATAGTTTGGCAACGAAGTTGAGGGTATTTCCCTCTCCCTTTTCAACAAAACATGTACAGTTGAAGCTGTTTTGCTTTTGAAGTTGTAGTTTTGTTCTTCTTTGAGGACATGGGGAAAAACACTTATAACACTGTTTAACTGTGATTGATGATAAAGTCTCTTTGATTAAACTACCTGTATCAGAGCTTCTGTGACTGACAGAGCTGGAAATAAAATAAATCATCGTTCCACAAATGATGGCTGGAGAATTTTCCTTTCTTTTTCAAGGGAAAAACAAATTTCTCTTGACTTAATCTCTCTTAAAGCACCAAGAAAGTGACTAATTTCACCGTGACATTTCCCATCCTATACTGCAAATACTAAAGGACAAGGTTCCTCTTACTTGAATGAAAATCACAAGTCAGCACAGAGTCAGCACATTCCTTTGAATCACTCGAGCCCTGTGGTGATAAGTGGTGTCTGAAGCAAAGCCCTAGTAATTGTTATATGCATGGGGATGAACTTCCCACTCCCTTACTCCTTGGTGAAACAAGTTGTTGATAGAAGCAAAGCCAGAATGGCAAAATCAGCTTGAACATAAAATATGCCTGTTCAAACTGAAAGGAACTGCTAATGTGCAGACATTGTATTTTCTGTTCTGCTGTGATGCTGAACTTGTTTCTGGCATGTGCACCATCTGCACTTAACACAAGAGGACTCTAAGACTCAGAAAGATTTTATTAAGTTTTATACATTTCTGGTGAGGACAGACTTCACTGTCTCAAAGTAATATGTGCAGCTGTCTGGTTGTACTTAACATTAAGCCTTGCAAATTCAACTTCTTTTGGCTCCCTGTGGTTATGTTTAGTTCACTTGAAAGGCTGTGGTCTAAGCCTGTATTGCTCCATTATAATTGAATTGTCTTCTTTTGTTTAATGCTTGGAAAAAATATTACTCCTCCCTTCAGCCATCTGAATCTCTGAGAGGCTCTGGCCCCAGACTCAGTTTAAAACTGAAAGTTATCTGTTCAACTATAAGACAGATAAATCAAATGAAAGAATCTGTTCAGCTAGACAAAAGCTTTTGTAGATTGTCAGAGAAGGGCAAAGATGACAATCACAGGGAACCACCAAGTATGAGTTCAGATTTAAAGGTGATCCACTGTTAGCATCTGGGTCCTAAACCAGACACACTAAAAGAGTATCATTAGATGATAGCCTGGAAAAATCCCAAATGCTGTGTTAATCTCATTAAATTTCCATATTCCAGAGCACTAGTTTGTTCTAGTTTGTTCTAAGATTTCAGATCTCTTCAAACCATAATCAGAAAACAGCATGTAGGTATTTTAATTGTCTCAGATCGCTGTTCCTCTGTACATATTGTTACAAGTACATAAAGACTGGAGTCAACCAGACTGTACCTTGCCTCCTTCCCAGGTTGGAGATGTTTTGGAAAGTAGTTTGCCTGGTGACTATTTCTGCTTCTTTGCAAAGCATTAGTGATGATCTATATTGCTGAGGCATGATTAGGAATTTCTGCAGTGCCTGTAGGAAGCTGTAAAATGGTTGTCTTTCTAGTTTACTCTTGAAAAGCCAAAAATATTACTGAAAATGTGCAGGTCACAAAAATCAAGACAGACTCCGCAGTGGAGAGCTTGCAAACTAAACCTCTGTGGCACAAATACGCACTTATTTTCAACAAAAGGAAAAGAGTTTGTGTCAAAACTTCCTGTGCAAACAGGTTTGACAAATTCATGCTAAAGCACACACCACAAATAAAGTTCATGGCCCCATCTGAAGGGGTTCTGAGCACTTGCAGTTCATAATGACATTGTTAGGATCTGCAAGACTAGAGCACCCATCCAGAGCAGGCCATTATCCTAAATAAGAGTAAAATCAGCAGAGGTTGTGAAGTGCTTTACTGTCATTTGTCTGACAGGTGGTGCCATTGAAACAGTGGCATGAGGGAACTGCAAAGAACACAGCACTCAGCCAAATAACTGCAGCTGTTCTGTACTGGTGGGGTTTTTTTGTA
The DNA here is from genome assembly GCF_009829145.1 of Chiroxiphia lanceolata. Taxonomy (NCBI): domain Eukaryota; kingdom Metazoa; phylum Chordata; class Aves; order Passeriformes; family Pipridae; genus Chiroxiphia; species Chiroxiphia lanceolata. Next base: position 63,556,133 of record NC_045671.1, on the reverse strand, counting down.
TTTCTTTTTTTTTTTACATAGGACAAATTATTTGGCAACAAGGTATAGGAAACTCATGTCATTTAAACACACATCGTTATGGATGAAGGGGCTAATATTTGTCACCATCCACAGTTCTGTAGCTAGTCAAGAGTCTGTGTTATGAATGCTATGGCAGTGTTCATCATGAACATGCACTAAAAGGACAGTTTTCCTTATAAAACTTTCTTCCCAAAAGAAAAAAATTATCCCTTTTCTTCTTTGTTTTACCAAATATTGCAAAGAATCAGATGAATCCGATGTCCACTGCAAGTCAGGAAATCCACTAGATCTGAGTTGTAATCGAGGTAATGTTCAATGTACCAAAGCCTGAGAAGGAATCAGTCTGTCAACTGTAACACAGTATTCTGTAGAGGAATCAGTACACAGATCTTGATTTTTTTTAAGAATGGTTGCTGACATATTCTGCACATAGAATTCAAATTGGCTTTTGTAATAACAGCGAGACATGATATGAAAACTGGATGTAATTTATGTCCCCATTTAGAGGCTTTGTGTATCCTGCTAGAATTATAAGAACAGCATTCTCGGCACATTTCTAAATGACAGCTATACATACACACACACACACACACACACACACACACACACACACACACACACACACACATACACAACTATACCATATGTATAGTAACACTATACGTATATGTAACGCTACACCAGATACTGAAAATGGTTTTCACTGAAGTGCTTTAAAGGGAGGTCCTCGGGTCAATGGAATAAGGCCCCACAATTTCTTGAATTAAATTGTAAGAAAAGCCAACGAACAAAAATTTAGATGTGTCCTGCATCAATCATCTCACTTTTACATGAGGTTCTCTTGTCTTGCAGGAAAAATACTGCACCGTGTGTGATAGTACAAAATGCTTGATGGACACATAACACTAAAGGAAGCTTAAAGCTGTAATTTTTCCAATACATGTACCTGGCAGTCAGTGTAGTCTTCTTGCTTGAAGCCTGTATTCCATAGGAATAAGTAGAATATATAGTGCTACAAACATGGAACAATCTTGCACTGCATTACTCATTTCTGAGGTTCAGATAAAATTTAAGTAAAAATTCACATGTTTAAGTAGATACTAGCACATCTTTAAGTCCAAAGCAGAAACATGCCCAGCACCTTGAGAGCTGAGTCATATGCTAGGGTCTGTAAGAAGGTGATCACATACTGAAAAAGCATATGAATACCATAATAGTAGGAATTCTACTTAAGTGCTACAGAGAAACATGCATGAGTTGCTGAGACATCTGCATTTCTCATCCACATTTGATTACTTTACTTCTGTCCTTTACTCCTATCCAATTCCCTTTAGCCCACTTTGATTATTTTGAATTTGTGAGCTTCTAAAAGCAGTCTTCCCCAACCAAAAACTGGCAAGCAGTCAAAGACACAGTACTCTGCAGAAAGTAATTCTCAGTTACTGATGCCTGTATGTCTTGTCTACAGCCTGAAAGCACGCCACACCTCCCCCAAGTGAATATGCAAGAAGCAGCTGTATGTAGAGGAGAAATTGCTGAGCAGAATCATAAAGTAGGCATGAAAAAATAAGGGTGAATATAAGTAAGTTTAAAAAGCATTGCTAGGGTAAAATCCTGTATTTGTCCCCAAAATACACAAAACACCCACAATAGCATTGCGTTCATCAGACCCTTGAGTAGCACTTCTCTCTTTGAGCTCATGACAGCCCTACTGAAGTTTAGTGTTATTTAGGCAACTGCAGTTCACGACAGGGCCTGTCCTTCATCCACAAAACAGCACTTTACTGTGCAGAAAGTAATTGCGTGCTTGGCTTCCCACAGGGTGTTTCTAAATTGCTGTCCCCCACCTTCCATATCTCCCTCCCTCCTTCCTTCCTTCTTTCCTTCCTTCCTCCTTCCTTCCTTCCTTCCTCTCACTCTTAACTGTAGACTTGTATAACAGTAGATCAGTTCTTTTCTGGTCCATGAAGCAAGAAGACAAATATATTTTTGGGGAAGAACTAGAGAAAAAAATCGGTCCTGTTTAGACTGCCTTTCCTGCACAGTGAGGGAATGGAAAATGAATGGAATTTCACTGTGAGCAAACAATGACAGGTACACAACAGGTCACAACTTGCCAATTTGGGGAAGACCAAGCCTGAGAATTAAGAGTGGGTTTTGTTAGTAATTCCCACTGTGGTTTGAGCCTCCTATTGAGTTAGGACTGCATCACAGTCTATCTGATCATGTTCTAGCACGGTGTGTGTCTTCTCTTCAAAGATATTTCATCCTATGTATGTATTACTGTTATTCACCTGCAGATCTTTTTAATGTCTACTACTGATAGTGAAAATGGGGAAGCAAAAAATACGTCTTGGCATATGGAGATTGCAGAAAGATGTAACAAAAAAAAGCAAAAATTAGACATAAAACTTTAAAATACTACAATTTCATGTGTGAAGTCATCTTCAATATCTAGATATTTTATTTTTAAAAGGCATAATATTTTTATGATAGTATAATTAAAAACTATTAGTAAGAGCATCTTCCTATAAGAACGAATAGAAAGCACTTTCAGTGTTTTCACTGTTAATTTGTCTTGTCTTTCCTTTTTTGCTCTTTTCCTTTAAAATTACATTTTTTCCTACATAAATTAATGCCTTATCCAGAGAGAAATAAAAAATACATTCTTTGTGCCAGTATTACTTCAATTTGTACAGTACCACATAAATGAATTGCACTTTATAAATAAATTAAATCCCAGTTTCCTTTCTCCAGAGAATTTTTAGTCTCAGCATATTAGCAAATGTTGTCGGCCTTGCTCATGAATCTATCACCAGTGAATCAGCCTGCATGACTGAAGCCATTGTACTTTGACATTGTTTAATAATAAAAAATAAGGACATCCCATAGCCTGATCCCTTTTGCTGAGACTGATATAGGAAAAAAGCACCAGTGCAAAAAATCACAACTATTTCTTCTAGCTTTCACTTCAAGAAAAGGTGCCTCAGTCAACGGAAATTTGTGTTAGTATTACTTCACCATAGTTTATATACAAACTGTTCACTTAATTCCACCTGGGCAACCTTCCTTCTATGCTCCCAGTACATATCAGACATCCTTCCCTGGTACGATGAAAAAAAGAACACATGAATCTATCCCAAATTCAGCCATCTCGAAATTTAACAGTCCTTTAAGATAAAATTGTCTAGAGGCTTTCTCAATAGTCAAAGGAGAGAAATGCATTTCCTGTTGCCCTGTCACTTGTGTTAAAAAATCCACTTTAACACAGTTTCTAGAGTATGCTTTCTGAAGCCAAAGATAGTTTATCAACAGAAACCATCACACATTTCAGGATAAGATTTGTCTCTTTTCAGGAGTTTAATTAAGGATGGAGGAACACTAGATTTTTTTTGTATAGTTTTACTTCTTTTTCTTTTATCATACCCTTACGACAGCAATGCTGAATGTCTACAGTTGTATCAAAGAACTTACAAAAGTTTCTCCTTTAATTTCTTTTGTTCTTGAATCAGATATTGCTAACTGTTGTCCTACATGTTTTCTGCTATGAACTACATGGTCCAACTTGAAATACAGTGTTTCCCATGGCAGATTATTCTGGAAAGAAAAGTGTTTTGTGTAAGTTTCTTGAAACTTTTTTTGTTGCCACATTCTCTTCAGAGTGTCAGGAACAGTACACACTAGTTTAAAAATAGACTGGTGATTCATTTTAAGTACAACAGAAAGTGAGGTTACCAGAGATTTTATTTGATTACCATTATCTTGAATCATACCAATCTGGATGAGTCACTATTCTCTTTCACTCCTCTCCTACTTCTTCTTAATGTAAGTACAACCATCAGGATACTGTATAAGAAACCATGTTCTGTGGGCTGCTCATTTAAATGATTTTTTTTTTGTTAGTTTTTTTTAAGATGTCCCAAATGTTATAAGCGTAGGGATACCTGAAGGGCTAGAAATTCACTTCCCCCCCCCCTCAGTTATTCTATTTGGAAAACAAACAAAGTTCTTAATGAAGCTCTCATTTCTGGTTTAGACCCTAAATGTCTTTAGGTATGTAACTTAAAAAGATGTGTTTAGGCAAACAAGTACTTAACCATGTGTTCCACTAAGGAAAATCTAACCTTAAAGTTAACCATACACCTGCACAATTTTCTGAATTAGATTGGACATGAGTATTTCCTAGAACAGGGTTTCTTATTATTTCTTATAGTGCCCCTATTAACGCTTTCTTAGTAGTTCTTATATTAAAGACCATGAGTGAATCATGAATTATGCCCACTGTCTTTGGTCTGCTTATTTACTGTTATTCTTCTGTTGCATACGACTAAAAAAACCCCACTTATTTGTCCAAATCTCATACTTTTCATTTCCACATAAATCAGACCAATAAACCATGTATTTCCTTTCCCCATAAATCTTGCCTTGTTTGATATATTTTCAGATTATCACAGCAATAAGAGTGCTTAAGATGCCGACTTTTTTTGGCACTTTTATTATAGATCAGTGCTTTAAGACAAAATTTCAACATGTCATTCACACTGTTTTGTGTGTTTGCAAATTCACTACAATTCTAAAACTAAAATGTGATCCAGACTTCATCACACTCAGTGATATGAGTTGGGTAGGGGTTTTTGGTATATTAGAATGGTCTTTGATGTGGTGTTTAAAAGGAAATATTTCACCCATGTTTTTCCTTCCTTCTGTATGCCCTCTTTCTTCCAATTTTTTTTTTTATACAATGTCTCTCAAATAAATGCCTATTAGATATAGTCAAAAGAGGCAGAAAAAATATGTAGCGTCTCCTAGGTACTGAAAATTGCACAGTAATAAAGAACAGGGATGTGGGGGAGAGGGAGAGAGTGAGAGAGAGAGAGAGAGAAAGAGAGAGCGTACCAGGGAAAGATTTGACTGTTTGTACTCTTTGGTCCTTTTACGCAGATGCAGAAATAAAGTTGTCATGATGTTGACATATTTTTTTATTTAGAAAAGCATGCTTGGTCTCCACTGGACAACTTCCAAAAGAGACTAGTAACAGAAACCACAGCAAACATGTTAACCAAACTAAAATCAGCATTTCGGGCTTTATATACATGAAGTAACCCATTTATTCACTTTTTGTTTCCTCGAGCATGACAAGGTAGCAAAAATCTCAAAAAACAGAATATGTAGCATTTAAAAACAGCATACTTGCAATTAGCCTAATATGTATGTTAAGATCTTTATTATGGTTAGAGATGTCAGGCAATACAGGACTTGGGAGTGCTACTGCTCCTGTGGCCATCGCCCATTCTGACAATTTGGAGAAGTTATTTGGATTTGCAGCATAAAAAAAATTTGATGTAGTAAGACAGACCTGTCTTACAGAGGTGCTTTCAGGCTTTATCAGTTGCCCATGAAGCTCCTTTGACTCCAGCATAAAACATGTCACCTACATGTCTTTTTGGAAGGTGAGTGCTTTTCTGCTTGCATCTGTCTTGCTCTCTGCATTTTCCTGGTCAGGTCTTTTGGCCACAGTTCTTCCGTGACCTCACATTCCTCTGAGCTTTCCTTATACACAAGTAACCTCTTCTTGTTTAATACATTTAAGTGTACAGGTAAAAATTTAGGGTCACTTCTAGTTTAAGTCACCAAACTGGAAATAATTTACTGGACAAAAAAGTAATACAGATTCAGTACTATCACTTTATCACTCTTCAAAATTGAAGAAAAATAGAAGAGCAGTATCTTCTGTAGGGCCTCTAACTGCTTCCTTTTAAGGTGAAGTGTTTCATGTCATCAAGCTCTAAGTTAATAAAAAGATATGAAGTATTTTCATATGACTTTAGTCATTGAGGTAAGAGTTCATGGAAAATATGCAATTTGAAATAACTTTAATTAATTTGCAATCCAGTTTTCAATTATGACTGCTGATTCTGCCATCATACAATTCAGTGCATGCCAGGAATACTTCAAGTAATGACCTGGTATACATATATATGTATACACCAGGTATCCTAGAAGAGAACCCTCTACTAACAAATTCAGATTGAACTCCAAATCCTTGAGGAAAGACAGTATATTGTCACAGTTATTTACGTCTTGGGCTAACAGTAGAAGCATTTCCTGAAAGATTTATAGTAACTACCGCATACTTTCTGCATACTGTTCCTACTGATGAAAGAAGTGAATTACCTATCAAATTCTTTTCCACTGCTGGACACAACACAGGAACTAAAGTTAGAATGTCCAGTCCTAAAAGCAGCTACAATAGAAACCCCAAAAATGCTTTAATACTGAGAGAATCAGCTGGTGAACTGGAAGACTTGAGGAATGCAGGAGAGTACAACAAGAAACTGAAACGTGCCAAGTGAATTTTTTGGTGATGCATGAGCCATTAGCTCCAAGAGAGACCATAGTACAACTTGTCTGCAAAACAAAGATTTAAGAGAACATCTGTGAGATCTGGACAATCAAAACTTGAATTACAGAAACAATTACCTAATTGATCAGCAGTTCTATAGATCTGATGTTTTTTCTGACCATCAGTGGTCAGGATTAAGGTGTTTCTTTCTTGTACACTGTTCTCTCTCATATATTGCAAATAAAATTGCCACCTTGCACTTTATAACTTTTCTATATATATGTGTGGCATGTCTTGCCACCTAATTTTGGCCTCATTTGCTCATTTTGCTAAATTTATGACTAAGCAAAAGCTGTAGTAATCAAATCACTAAGTTCAGGCAATGAAGAAAATAAATAAATGTTACCCTGCACACAGGTAATACCACAATCACGTAGCCTTCTCAATGAGTTGTTTAGATGTTTGTGTACACAGTTTTTCTGCAAATATTTTGATTATCAGAGTTTGAACTATATAGATACAAATATTCATACCTACAAAACACCTCAGTTGATAATCAGGATTGTATAACCATGAAGATAACTTGGACTAGACAATGGTCTATATCATACAATCAGAGAATCATCTTCAAAACTTCATGTGATCACAAGTTTGCTACCTCCTGCCTTGTTGACCTTTGCAGATCAATAAATGCATCAAACAAAAGACCTACTAAGGAATGCTGAAGCATATTGTTGTTAACCTCTAGACAGGATGAAAACTGACCTTTTAATCCAGCTCTCCATTTTCTATATTTCAGTTTGTGATCCAGGACATTTTTTCTTCTCACATCATAGAAACCTAACAGTCGGTGTTCATTTCAGGGAGAGGAAATTTTTAAAGTTTTATAAGCTGATACTTCATCAACTAAATATTGCCAAAGTAAATAGTTTCTAAGAGATCTATGAAACACAATTTTCTTTTTAAGAAGTCATGCTACTTAATTCTTGTAGTTTCCTCATTTTTCACTGCAGTGATTTTAAATGTCTTTTAATCCAGACTACTTAGGGTACCTTTCATCCAGCTACTAACTGTTTTATAAATTAACTATGCAGAAAATATTTGAAATTTTTACTTCCTTCTGGATCCTCTGAACACTGGCTGTTTAAAAGAATTATTATGTATATTTTAATATTTTTAGACAGAACATGATTCTATTCTGTGATTCTATGAGAATCATCTGCATTAATTACTCTATCTTGCTCAAGATTAACTGAGAACAGCCTTCTTTTTATGGTCTGCTCCTGTAAGGGTTGGTAGAAGTGCTATGACATCATTTTATCCAAGATTTTCTACATCATACAAAAAAAGATTTTGCAAAGTGAAGAACACTTCAGTGTTAGATTTTATGGCTTTTCCAGCTATTCTGGTTCAGCTCTTGCAATTCTTTTCCTATTCAGACAACAAAGACAAAACATTATTTTTGGCACAGCAGGTAGTGTTTTCTAATCAGACAATTCAAAAGTGTCCAATAGACCATAAATAGAACATACATAATTAGATGTAAGCACATATGATGCAAACACTAGATGAGTTTCACCAGATGATTTAGTAAACAAATAGGATATGATGTTTTTTCAAGTCATCAACACCTTTTGTAAAAAAAATTTAGCACACAATAACAGATTTTAAGATATATTTTCCCATTTTCTACTGGAAACCAGGGATGACCAATATTTTTTACTACATTTGATCCTACAGAACAAATTTTTCACTGAAAACTTTGTTGACAATCACTTTTCCCCCCTTCTATAAAGGCAATTTTTATGCTCTGATTTTACAAGGCTTTTTTAACATGGTTTACAGATGAATAACTATAAAAAATGCAAGACACTTATTTAGCTTATTTCCTCTTTCAGCTGTCCAAATGTCTTGTTCTAATTTTAAAAGTGCAAATTTGAAATGCAAATTGCCCATCCTTTTAATTGAGACTTTAACCACTACCTGTAATTAGGTGGTTTATTTTAGACTCATAATCCTTAGCTGTCTCATCAAATCTGATGAAACAACTCAACTGTCTGAGTTACGGTTTAGTATTCCTGTGCAATTCATAGACTTCATTCCCAGCTCAAAGGCCAAACTGTTAAATTTGACCGTAAACAACGATTCAGGACTGGTCTACATATCAGTAAGTATTCTCTTTTTATGCAGTGCTTGTCAGTCCCAGAATACCATTTTCATCATATTACACAAAGGAAAGCCCACATGTATATATAACATACATGCACAGAGACCTTAGAAAGTACAGGCAACACTTTGCCTGTATTTCCAAATCTATAAATTGTTTCTATTTTAGGTTACAAGGCTTTGTACAGAAAGCCAAGCTGAAGGGAACTTTGTTGCATGCTGCAGTTATTACAGTTTAACCCAACCTGTAATTCTTAATGCACCATTCTCTTTCTTCTCTACTAATACATGTGCAGCTCTAACTTAGTTTTCCTATCCTAGTCAACAGTATCTGTAATGCTGGGGCCTGAAGAACAGGCTCTGAACCAAAGATGACCTATAGATAAACTTTCCAACCTAATATTATATTTAGCCTACTACTGTATTTAGTCATATATCTGCTTATTAACTAAGATGCTATATAATCCTTAGTAATGCTTTGAGAGTAAACACTTATGCTTGTTAGTTCAGCATATTATTAATAATTAGTGAGGCTTGTATGAAATATAAATGTGTCTTTCTTTTTAGCCAAGGCTGTGAGAGCAGTAGGCCTCACATAATCGCAGGTGGTTCAGATTTGAGATATAAAGATATCCATAGTTCTGTGTAGTGGGTTTCTGTGGCTAGGTTTTGGTAACAGGGGGGCTACAGGGCTGGCTTCTGTTAGAAGCTGTCCAGCAGAGCCAATGCCAGCTGGCTCCAGGATGGACTTCCTGCCGCTGGCCAAAGCCGAGCCAATTAGGGGTAACAGTAATGCCTCTGTGATAACATATTTAAGAACAGAAGGTATTGCACAGACAGAATTCCAGCCAGAGAAGAGCAGAGTAAGAACGTGGGAATAAGGTAGACACCAAGGTCAGTGCAGAAGGAGGGGCAGGAGATGCTCCAGGCACCGGAGCTGAGGCCCTGCAGCCCGTAGTGCAGCCCATGGTGGGGCAGCTGTGCCCCTGCAGCCCATGGAGGAGCATCGGGGTGCAGAGACCCACCTGCAGCCCATGGAGGAGCCCCTGCTGGAGCAGGTGGATGCATGAAGAAAGATGTGATCTCATGGGAGCCCCAAGATAGAGCAGGGTCCTGCCAGAAACCTGCAGCGCATGGAGAGGGAAGCCCACGCCAGAGCAGGTTTTTCCTGGGTAGAACCTGTGACCCCTGTGGGGGACCCACTCCGGTACCACTCATTGGTGAAGGACTGCACCCCATGGAGGAGTGACCCACGGACAGCAGTTTGGGAAGAGCTGCTGCCCAAGGGATGGACTCACGCCAGAGAGGTCCATCAAGGACTGTCTCCCATGGGAGGGATGCCATGGGAGCAGGAGAAAGAGACTTTCTGAGCAACAGCAGAAACAATTGATTGTAAGCCCCATTCCCATCCCCCTGCACCACTGGGTGGGAGAGGGAGAACATGGAAGGAAGGAGAGGTGGGAGGAAGGTGTTTTTAAGATTATTTTACTTCTCATTCTTTTGCTCTGATCCTGTTAGTAATAAATTATCCCCACTTTGAGTCTGTTTTGCCTGTGAAGGTAACCAGTAAGTGACCTCCCCTGGCTCTTACATCAACACATGAATTCTTTGCTGTTTTCTTTTTTCTCTCCTCTGTCCAGTTGCAAAGGGGAGTGAGAGAGTGTCTTTAGTGGGTACTTGGTATCTGGCCAAGGTCAATTCACTAGATTCTGTATTTAGAGTCTAGTCAAGGCCATGGGGGTATTTGATAGTAGTTAGTCCAAACTGATTCCCTGATTTTCCTCTGGGCCCTGGCCACGCTTCAGGGGAAAACCAAGGAGAGAAGAAAGCCAGATTGTTTTCTGCACCAATTAAGTTGGTTTGTTTAACACTGCATAAGCTGGCCCCTCTCACAGGAAAGACGGATGCCTCATCTACAAGTGGGTGCACTGCGTAGGATTTCCCAGTTACCCAGAGAGGTTCTCCAGCTCTTCACTGTGACTGAGGCTCCTTAGCTGAAGTGCAATCTGGATGATGGTAATGTATTAGGGTAATTGGTGATGTATCTCTCTCTCTCTTAATCACTATAGGCTTTCACTGTAGTAATGATTAGATGCATTGCTAAGTATATCCTTTTGTAATGCTTCTTTTGTAATTCTTTGCTGTTTTGCACCATAGTAAAATTATAAACTTATTCTTTAAAGTTGGTGTCTGTGTTCCTTCAATCCATCCTCATTCCCAGTGTAAAACAGACTGGCAAAACAGTATCTTGAAGGACTGTTCTTTTCCATCAGCAATATAAATATTAATTGAAACAGGTAAGTCAAGTTTCCTTTATTTATACACAGTTCTTAACGGCAACACATGGGTAAGATTAAATAGTGCTTTTAAAGAAAGATGTTGGTGTTTGATGGCTTTTAATACTGCTGCCCATACCAAAACAATAAATAAATGTTATCAATATTACCTATTGTTACTTCTTTAGCAATTATTTCAATAAAATTATATTCATGCTGTCAAGTATCAAAAAGAACTGCTAGCATCAACTAGTAAATCTATTTGGTGACAATAAATTATTCTCAAGAATGGTTTTGAAAGGAATGTTAGCAGTAACAGCAACAGAAAGTCAGTATGTGTTTTATAAAACTTTTCAATGTATGAAACTAATAAAGATTAAAGAAAAGTACAAGAAAGTAGCAGCTCAGAGCACAGGTATACATTTACTAGGCAGAGATAAGTAATTGAGTAATCCAATTAAGCAATAAACACCCTCCCAAACCACACATCCCATTCTCAGAATGCTTGCAAAATTCCCAAAACATCACTTCTTTCAAGGATGACAAGAAGCTTCTAATGTACCCTGTTCCTTAACACTAACAGTCAGGGAACAATGTTGTTAAACACAATGCCTAAGGCAGGCTGGTAAAAGTATATTAGCTTCCAGACCCTCTTTCTCTTTCCAATGTGCTTCCCAGCACAATCCCTGGTTACAGGGCCTGCTTCTGATCTCATTTACTCCAGGCTGACAGTAGTGTAAGTACAATTCCAAAGCCTGTGACAGCATTCTTGCTTTACATTAGTGAAGTGGGATAAGAATAAATCATCTTTCTTCACTCTTGAATTCAGTATGAAGACTCCTGAGAATAAATATGATGTCTCTTTTACTCAGGCTAATTTACAAAGGTGTTACAGGTGACATTATAAGCTCTATCAACACATAATTTCTTTAGCAATGCTGACTAAAATCTCTTTCAATTGTATAAAACATTTATGAAGACCAATTAAAACCACCAGCAGCAAGGCTATCAGAACTACATCTATTATGTCGTTATAGATTTTCCTTCAGCATGACAGCAGTGTTCCTTATTGTCTCTAAAGAGAATTTTTCTCTTTAAACTAAAGTTTGCTTCTGTTGCACTGAAAACTAAACCTGGAAGTTAAAATAAGCTGGAAGGGGACAGCTTTCCCACTCTTCGCCACTTGGAAAGGAAATGTTTCTCTCATCTTGATACGTCAGACTACAGATGCTCTCTCTAAGTATATTTCTTCCCATCTACCTCAAAAAAGACCCACATACTGACCCGCATTTAACTACTTTATTTATAGGACTGTTAGCAATACTGATACATACCATATCCGTTACTGACTCTTGGTAGAAGCCCATGTTTTATTTTTAATGGTGATCCATGGACTAGAGTATAAACATAGATGTATAAGTTTCTCATCCTACACTGAAACTCCCTGTTAGGTCAGCAGAAAGATCAAGACAATAAACACTTTGTATCGTAAGTATGTTTTCTGGTTATGATTTATTAACTATCACATTGTTTCTTTCACTCTTGGCCAGCCAGGAAATGTTTGTCTTCCATCTTACCCCAATTTCTTCTCCTGTTGTGTTGTTCTCTTAGCTGCACTGTTTCTTTCCCCGATTTTAATTTTTTTCTTTTTGTTCCTCTGCAGTTGTTTCATCACCTTCATTTCCAATAGGTCCCATCAGAAAGAATTAGCTCTGTTTTGTCCACTGAAATGTAATCAGTGATGCAACTCACGCTAGCATCTTACATGCCATCAGAGAAATCTTGAAACAAGATGCAACCTAATGAGACTTGATATTCTTTCCTGCTAAGGGTCTTCCAGGCTTTCCTTCAGGCTGAGCCTTAGGGAAATCTTTACTTTCCCTTGGAAAGTTCAGAGCCCAACAGCTAGAAACTTTCTGTTTCCTAATGTACACTTTGATTCTGGAAAACATTGACAACTGAAAAAACATATTAAAACAGCTCAATGAGGCCTTGCAAATGGAAAGATGAAATCACTGAGCTGTGCTATTTTGAAGGAACTCACCACCTCAGTTTAAAAGCTAATCCATGCTATATTCTATTTCTAAATTTGTTGCTTGCCATCCCTTGCATGACACTGCCTCATATGTACACAGCAATGGTCTTATCTTCAGGACTACCCAAAATATCTACCTCCAAATCCTGGGAGTTTTACAGTTTCAACTTTGAATCAAGTTCAAGGCTGAAAGCCATACTGTATTGGTTACATCAGAGCAAAACTATCTACTACATTTCAGGAAAAGCCACATGAAGTACAATTCCACACAGTTCAGGATAATGCATGCAGTGGAAGAGAGATTCTATGGGACATTCCCTTAACTTTTGTGCTATTTTTCAAAGAGTGGGATGCTATATTAGGGACCTGCCACTTATAAAAGGGGTAGGAAGGATGCACCTGGGGACTACTGAGCTGTCAGCCTCATCTCTGTGCCTGGAATAGATCTTTCTAGAAGCTATGCTAAGGCATATGGAGGACAGGGAGGTAATTTGAGACAGCCAGCACGGCCTCACTAAGGACAAGACCTGCTTGACCAACCCAGTGTCCTTCTTTGATGCAGTGACATCAGTGGACAAGGGAAGGGCTACAGATGTCATCTATCTGGACTTCTGCAATGCCTTTGCCACAGTCCCTCACAACATCTGTCTCTCTGAATTGGAGAGAAGATTTTATGGGTGGACTGTTTAGTGGGTAAGGAATTGGCTGGATTGGTTGCATTCAGAGAGTACGGGTCAACAGTTCAATGTCTGGATAGGGATCAGTGATGAGTGGTGCCCCTAAGGTGTCTGTATTGGCACCAGTCTTGTTTAATATCTTCATCAGTGACATAGACAGTGAGATCAAGTGAATCCTTAACAAATTTGCATATGACATGAAGAGCCAAGTGGTGTAGTTGACACACCCAGGGAATGGGATCAGGATGTTATCCAGAAGGACCTGTGCAAGCTCAAGGAGTGAACCCACAAGTTCATGAGGTTCAACATCTCACGTTGAACATCTCAGAAGGTGTTCACAAGGCCAAGTACATGGTGCTGTACTGGGGTAAGAGCAACTCTCTCTATCAATACAGACTGGGGGATGAAGGGATTAAGAGCTACCCTATTAAGAAGAGGTTTGGGATATTAGTGTCTGAAAAACTGGACAAGAGCCAGGGCATTCTCTTGGTCACATTCCAGTGGGGGGATGTCCTGCCACAGTATGTCTATAGATTGCCAAAGCAGCAACAAAGTGACTCATAAACAGGTATTACCATATTTATTTCAATGCAAAACTAGTTTAGTCACATATTACATGGAATTACTATAACACCCTAGTCAATCTCTTCTTGGAAAATGGCTTAGTACAGGAAATACTTGTTCATTTCTGCTGATTAACAGTCAGAGTAAAAGTACAGTTATACTTAGATTACTTTTGTTCTGCAGTGTTTGCTGTTTCTTTCCTAAATGTTTTAAGTAAACAGTTATCCTTTAGAGTTTAAAAGGTTCTGAAAATAATTATTAAACTTACTGCTATCCATTGTTTGTTGAACTTCAAATTCGGGGTCCATACTCAAGGCTCAGCTGATAAGTACAGAACATTGGGTCATAAAGCAAAGCCTGGTTCCCATCACAAACAGTTTACAAGCTGAAGCACAAAATACAGAAGTCTACAGTGATATGTACTGCACAGTCATGGTAATCCCACCATGACTACTCTTCTGCAGGTACCAACATGTGTTGTTATGTAAAGCAGAATAGCCAAAGGAAATTGAGGAGAATTTTGGAAGATTGATTTCACCACACATTGTGAAATGCCATCAATATGTGTCTTCATATCCTCTTTTGTTTCTCCTATTAAAAATTGCTTATGCGCAAGTTTATACCACACAATCATGTTACTTTAAGCTGTCAGAACTATGCACATACTATACATTCTGTATTTCTTATTCCTTAAATCCCAACAACCTAGTAACACTGGGTTATACGACCAGGTCTTCATTTAAAAGTGCTTCTGAGCCAACATTATTTTTCTTCTATGCTGCAGCCACTGCTTTCCAACAATGGTCACAAGGCCCACAGGAACATTGGAGGACTGTGCCACCACACCCAACACAAACCTCGCCTTGTTGGACAGGAAACGTCCTGGACTGTGGTATTCCAATAGGGAAACGCTCAGTAGCTCAAGCCTATCTGTCCAGCTGTGTCCAGCTCTGGGGCCCCCAATCCAAGAAAGACATTGAGCTGTTAGGTTGAGTCCAGAGGAGGGCCACTAAGCTGATCCCAGGGCTGGAGCAGCTCTCCTATGAAGACAGGCTGAGAGAGTTGGGGATGTTCAATCTGGAGACAAAAAGCTCCGAGGAGGTCTTAGAGCATCCACTATTACCTAAAAGCTCCTTACAAGATGGTTGGGGAGGGGCTTTCCTCAAGGGCACGTACTGATAGGACAAGGGGGAACGGCCCTAAGCTGAAGGAAGGTGGGCTTAGCTAAGGTGTAAGGCCGACACTCTTTCCTGGGAGGCAGTGCAGACGCTCCATCCCGGGAAGTGTTCAACGACAGGCTGGACACGGCTTCGAGCAGCCCGGCCTAGTGAGAGGTGTGCCCTGGAAGCCCACGATCTTCACTGTCGCTCCCGACCGCTGCCCCCGCCGGCCCCGCCGCGTCTCGGCCATTGGGGCGGCCGCAGAGCGCGCCCCCTGCCGGCGGCGGCGCTCACAGCGCACGGCGCGCACCGCCGCTCCCGCCCGGCACGGCCCCGCCCCCGCAATGGCGCCCGCCCCGCCCCCTCACGCCGGCCCGGGCCCCGCCCATTATTTGCATAGAGCGCGAGCCCTCCCTCGTCTCGCGGCGGCAGCGGGCGGGCGGCGCGCGCGGCACGGATGAGGCGCATGCGCGCGGTGGGCGGGCGCTGGGCCGGCGGCGCGGCGAGGGGGGGGCGGGCGGCGCTCGGAGCCGCCGCCGGGGGCGGCCGGGCCGGAGGGGCCGCGGAACCCGGGGAGCCGGGCGGCGGCCGGCAGGGCTGGCGCGGAGAGTCGCGGGGCTCGCCGCAGCAGCTGGCGGAGCGGTACGCGGACCTGGCGGCCAGCCACAGCGAGGCGCTGCGGCAGCGGGAGGAGCGCGAGTGGCACAACGCGCGGCTGCGCCAGGAGAACGTGCGGCTGCGGCTGGAGAACCGCCGCCTGCGCCGCGAGAACCGCTGCCTCTTCCGACAGGCCCTGCTGGGGCCCGGCCCTGACAAGCCCGCCGTCGAGCCGGGTGAGGAGGCGGAGGCCCTGCGCGCCCAGCTGGCGCGGCTGCAGGAGAAGCACCGCCGGGCCCTGCGGCACCTGCGGCGCTGCCGGGCCGCCGGCGGGCAGGAGGCCTCGGGAGCCGAGGACGGCGAGTTGGATGAGCTGCTGTTGGAGGAGGACGAGCAGTCGCTGGATAAGAAGAGCTTGGTGCCGCCCGTGTAGGCGGCCCCGGGGGAGGGGGCGGCGTTGCTGGGCCCAGCGAGTCCTCCCTGCCCGCTCGCCCTCTTGCCTGTGCCCCCCTGCCCGCCCGCCCTCAGTCGAAACAGGCTCTTCCCAGAGGAAGGATGGGGGAGGAGTTCGAGTTTCTTAGTCGTTTTTCCTGATGTATATCCAGGAAGCATTGACCGTGATCGAGGAGAACCGGGTTCATCTGGGAAACCGATGCTTGGAAGACGAGAAGAATGCTTCAAAGCAGCTGTTGTCATGGAGAAAAAAACCGCACTGAAGAGAACAGATGATCTCATGTCATCTCACAGCCCTGAACTGTACTTCCTTTGGGGACCAGATGTGGATCACCTTTCTTCTCTGAGTTAGTGACTGTCATGTAAGCTTCAAGAGCCGTGGAGACTGACTAGTTCTTAGTAGTCTCTGTTTGTTAGGAAAAGGCATGAAGGAAGGTGGAAACTTTGTCACTACTCTGGTAGAAGTTGGTGATTATTTGAACTCTGAATTGCCTTGGACACTGGCTGCAAAACACTATTTGTATTTTTAATGATGGACTTTGTTCACTATCACATGACTATTGATTTGAATTTCACATTTTCACACAAAACTGCAGCTGATAAATAAAATTATGACACACCAAATGACTGTTCTAAGTGTGATTTTTAACAGGGAGTTATTTTGAAATTGTAGATGAAACACCCTTCAGACCATTGCAGTGTGCCTTCTCAAAACCCAAAGAATTGGT
This sequence comes from Chiroxiphia lanceolata, assembly GCF_009829145.1. NCBI lineage: Eukaryota > Metazoa > Chordata > Aves > Passeriformes > Pipridae > Chiroxiphia > Chiroxiphia lanceolata. The sequence continues at coordinate 63,539,113 of NC_045671.1, read as the reverse complement.
TATTATTTTTTAACCTTTCTTTTTTTAATCTTTTGACCTTAGCTATTTGCTATTTGATAGGAAATTATTTTTCAGATCTGTGTTTCATAAGAAAATTTACTGTTTGAAAGAAGCCATTTTAAAGAACTGGGACACAGATTGATTTTGTAATGTTCCCTCACTTTTTATTGTTTTTGTCATTTAAAGGCTTTCTGATGCCTTCAAGTTTGAGATTGGTTTCTTAAATCTCTAATAGCAGGTCTGTTTCAGCTTATAGTCCAAACTAATGTAAAAAGATGAAATTTCATCATTTGAGAAAAGTAGTTATTTCTTCACATAATGTCAGCATAAGCCTCCAATCATAAGATGGCTGTGGTGCTTGTTAAGTATGTGGATCTGCAGCCTCAAGTGCATTCTCAAAATGGAAAAACAATTTGGGACAGAGCAATCAATACCTACTTAATGAGAAAGTGTGGGTGGTGATGTTTTGTTGTGTTTGGTTGTGTTATAAACAAATATTCTCATCAATATTTGCTAAACGCTCAAGAACTACAGTTCCAATCCAGGAGGGTTGTTCTTACTTTATTAACAGTTTCCAGTAAAATGTGAATACCCAAGAACAAAAATAATCTGTCAAAATAGGGTGACATAGGACTGTGTGGAGATACTTAAAAACATGATTGTGTCAGGCATCTTTTTCAAGAGTTACAAGTATTGAGCACATGCAAAAGAGATCCTGGACTTCTGATAGCATACGCAAATTTTTTTAACTGAACTTCTGGGACACTTGCATTAAATGGAGTTCTTTTGTAAGAGTACTAAATATGCAGGTTTGTATAAAGGATTCCTTTGTTTCCTATATCTTGGCAAATTATAAAACAAATTTGCAGATTATAAAATACAGGGGGAAGCGACATGTTTCAGTAAGATTCAAGTTATTGTAAAGAGTACAAAAAAAAAAAATTTAAGGTATTTCCTCACATTGCTGCTTCCAGATGAACTGCAGTAAATAATTCCTTGATTTAGTCAAACCATGAAAGTTTCATTTAACCAATTATCTGATCCAATTGTTGTGTGTTTGTTTTTGAGAGCAAAATGTAAATTTAGGAGAAGTCTTTAGTGAGATGATGCAAAAAAGTAATACTTCACTACATTGTCCTCCCAAGTAATGGTTTGCAGATGGTGGCTTTTCTTCATGACACACTTCCATGATCCTTGGCTACAGAAAATGACAAATACTGAGACTTACAGGAAAGGTAAATATCCCTATTTACGCATCAAGTCTAGGTTTGTCTATTTGACTAGCTCTAACAATTAGTAGTCTGATATCACAGGCATGTTCAGCCAAACCCCCTTAAGTTGATGTTTGGTAGAAAACAGTATCTTTGGAATTGCTTGATACATTACAGCATCTATACATCTGAAGTGCTGGGAGTAGTGGTACTACAGCTGTGTGAAGAGCTACTTTTGGTTAAGGTGTGTTTCATTTTCTATTGTTTTCTGTGTGTTTTCTGTCCGATAAGCAGTCAAATCTTGAAGGTCCAGACTTCACTTCTTACTCCCAAATCTTGTCTTTAGTTCTGCTTACCACATTCTGGACTAAGGATAAGTATTTGTCCTCTTTTTGTTCTGATTGTTGTGGTAGTGTCTTCCATGTTTCACTGTCTTGCTGTGTTGAATCTTTTTTCCTCTGGCCTGCCTGAATGCTGCATCCCTGGATTTGAAAGAAAGTGCATTGCAGAACAAAATTCGTACAATATACTAAACAAGCAGAACTCAGAAACATGCTGTCCTGTCCTGTTGTACTTTTTTTTTTTTTAATAATTTTAGCTCTTTTCTTTAAATAATTCCAGTTGTAGACTGATAATTTTCAAAACTCTGAATTTCAAAACTGTATTTTTTTTGTCTTTTTGATTCTAGGTTTCAGGCACCTATGTCTGCATAGTTATTTGGAAACAGGAAAACAAACTTTGTTTTCCTGACACCAAATTCTGAATACAGGTGGATTATTTTCCTGTTTGAAAATAGTTTTGCTTATCATTAACATTTACTGCATAGTATTTTGTTTTACACTGAATCAGAGTTCTGTGTGGGAGTGATTTTGTAGAGTAGATGTGCTTGGCTAAAAACCAGGTAAGTTTTTTACTAGAGAATGGATTGAATTCAGGTTTGGATTTGATGTTTGCATGTTTTGCTTTTTGTTCAGTTTTGTTTATTTTTTTCCTCACATAAATACATAGAAATATAACAATATATAAAATATTAGGCAATAATACCTTCCTATTACTTTGTTAAATTGCAGTGTTTAAAATCTCAATACGTAGTCTCTTAACTTGCTGTGGCATATATAAATTTATAGAGGCAAACAGAAGCAAAAATCTTGTAGCCTTTCACTTCATTGCTAACAATGAAGTGAAACGCTACAATAGAATTATTTTCTTTTTTTCCATAAGGAAGCGTTCAGTCTTAGCTGCAGCCTTTTCCTTACCCTTCTGTCCTGTGCCTCATGTTAGGAAATTATTATGAAATACATGTTAAAAAGAAAGCTATATGTATGGCAGCTATATTAAAACTGTATTAAAATCTTCTGTGTCCATGTGTGAATTTGATGACAATTACTTGAAAACACATATATGTGAATGGAATGGTTAAATGTTGGTGCCATATTTCATATAGATTTTATTACTCTTTTGGGACCTAATTTAAGTTTCATTAAATATTGCACTCTGAAGGAGTCTTTGTCCACTGTTCTCATCTTGAATGTGTTAGGACCTTGCAGTGCTTTAGCTGCCCACAGAGAATAATGAAATAAATGTCTTTGTGTGATAACCTAATGCCACTCAGCTACCTTCCTACCAAAGTAGTCATCTGTTACTCTTCCCTTTCCATCTATCTCATTGTGCTCAGTATCCCCTTTTGAGTTTGTTCAGTTCAGTAAACACCTTTGCAAGGTGCAGAGAAAGCCTCTGTTCCAGAGCTGCAAATGATTTAAAGTAGTGGTTTAAAGATGAATTTTTAGTGATCACAAATCAACAAGGCCTTTCCTGTATATTTTTAAGCGATAACTGGTATCTGTATTATTATACTGGGAAATATAGGTGTAGCTGCCCTGGGAACATTGTTCTGTGGAATATCCAGATTGCATTTACTACCACATCCCTTCATAAATAAAACCCTGTATCATTCAGAGAAAAATAGCAGCATCTGATCATGACGATCTTTTTAAAAAAGCTTGTAACTGGTATTATTTCGTGACTTTCAAGGCATTTTGTTTGCTCTTTGTTCTGTCAAAAGCATTCTTTGTGCAGTCATAATGTAGTTGTAGCAGAAAAAAAGATAAAAGGCATTACATTTAGAGAGCATAAAGAGGCTGATTTAGATCTAGCTTTATAGGAGGGATTACGGTACAAAGCTGGGAAGATGGGAAAATTCGTTGGATAATCCAGAGAAAGAGAACATTTTTAGAGAATTATTGAGGAAAGATGTGACCATCAAATAACAGCTAATGGAATTATTATATCTATATATATTGATGTATTTTTAATGAATAAAAGTATTGAATGCAAACTTTGGATAAAGTAAAAGATTAGCATTGAGAAAAAATTCAACTGTGTCATGCACTGGCATGTCTTTGAAGTGAGGGCAAGCTTTGGAGAGCTGCTCTGCAAACAGTCCTTAGCCCCTGCTGAGATTATTAGCAGTGTGCTCATTAAGGTTAATTTATTTCATGTGAAAATTTTTGAGGGCTAAAAGATTGAGCATCTCCCTTGTATAAATGCTGCAGAATTTTCAATGACTTCAGGTGCTTCCCATAGTGTTTGCAATCTATCATCTAGACGAGTACAGCAGCTCTTAACCACCCTGTGCAGTATTGGTTCAATAGCAGAGGAATGAGCCACCATCAGCAAGCAGCATCCAAGTGCTGTGCTTTGACAAACTCGCTTCTAAGAGCCTGACACAACCTGATGCTGGTTAGTGTGTGAGAGCTCAGGGCATACCCAGAGGTGAGGCGGCTGCAAAGTGATGACTGCCTACAGAAATACAGGGCTACTGAAATAACTGTGTTTGTGCATGAATTATAAATACTTAGCTGTGTCTGTCTTTCTTCTCCTTTTTAAGTATGTGGTAGTGTTGTCTATTCTGTGGTCAGAACCACGTCTGTCTAGACGTCTGTTAGTTGTTTCTTCATGTTGAAGACGGTTAAATCATTCTACTTAGCTACTAGAAAGCCTCAGTCCCAGCTGCAGCTTTTATGACCTATCATTTTGAATTTTGTATTGCTTGTCATTCAGAAGTGATGGTTTGGGGTTTTTTGGCTTTTTTTTTTTTTTTTTGTTTAATTTATCAAAAATCTTACCTTGCTTTTAGGGAGTTTTGCTGCACTGCACTAGTGAGAAAGAGACATTTCAGAATGTGTGCTGTGAAATTATTTGGAATCATAGCAGTGTACTTGGCATGTTTTCTCAAAGACTTAAAGTCCATAAGTAGGATGCAAAAAGAGCAGAAGTTTTCAAATAAATCTTATGGAAGATTTTGCTTTTCTTCTGGTTTTAGGGGTTTTTTTAGTGATATAAGAACTATCACTTCAACAACAGTTAAATATTTTATTACTCTGCATGGTAAATATAAGTAACTGGATATACTTAAGGGCTCCGGCACATAAAATCAAAAATAAGGCACTAAAAGCACCACTGATGCTCAGAAATCTAAGATCCTTACTTCACAAAGCAGTCCTGGAAGACTCTCTTCCTTTGTCAGAGAAAGGTTTTGCCTATTTTACTTTTTAAACCTCTGTTTATTGTGAAAGAAACAGCTGCAAAAACAGCGTAAAAGTCAAATTTGACCCCGTATGTTTGAGTCGTGTATGGCAGTGCTGAAAAGAGCATGAGCAATTGGAGGAGCGTGCATGAAAAGCTGCTTATCTCCTGGATGTGAGTAGATGTGCTTGCCTAAATTTTCAGTCTTTGGCTTGGATGACACCTGAAGAGGGGATGAGGTGGGGGGCTTCACCTGTCAGTCAACACTGTCGCTAGCCTTTTCTTGGTAGTACCAGACAACCTTTTCTTTGTGTTCTGTATGAGAGAGTTTTATTTCAGCTTTTATCTGAAGAAGCTTTTATGTTCGCTGTGGGCAATTCTCCATCTCCTCAGTAGCTGCCGCTCAGGGCAAAATGAAGACTCTTGCAAAATCTCTCTCTGGCCACTTAAGGGGCCAGAAGAGTGACTAGAAAAAAAATGAATATATCTAATTAAAGAACAGATGGGAGTATTTCTGACCATATGGGCAAGAAGCCCTTGTTGTACTGAAAATTTCCATGTAAAAATGCTAAGAAAAATGCTAGACTCCAGAAAACTGGTGTAGGGAAAACTGTTGCAATGGTGCAGCAAAGTCGCATACAAGCTCTTACAGAAAAGGAAGCTGTGTTTATTTCCAAAATTTAAAACAAAATTAGTTTTACTCATTCAGACTCATGATTTCATAAGGAAAAACTCATAAGCGCTGAGATATATGTCTGGCAGTCCAGCCCCAAAACACATGTTACTGGTGGTCTCCAGACAGTCCTTACATGAATCCTTGGGTGAGATGTAGGAGAATACCAGTGTACAAGTCTGTCTCTCCTGGGTTTTTAGGTTGGTTAGCATATACTGCCTTTTTATATAGTTTTTTGTACCCTTTATGAGCTGGCTATAAGCAGTGTCTCCATTCCACCCCAGTAAATTATCAGGGTTTTGTCTCCTGGCCTATGTGTCCTGAGAAGATGCACATAGATGTATGGTGGGGTCCATCTGACCTGGTAATGTAGGTGCCATTCTTACTGCTCTTTTGTAATTTATTCCTTTTATTTGTTCCCCCACCCAGACCTTTTCCTTTCACAGAACAATTGTGACTTTTCTGTTACAGATCTCCAGAGCAGACTGCAGTGTGCTGGGAACGCTCTGCTTTGGAGTGGACTGGCAGGATGAGTAGTTTTCAGCTGTATTCAGGCCTGCATTTGAAGCTAATTTATTGCCTGCTCCCAAATACAGGGAACCGATGAATGCACTGAACTCTCAAACTACAATCATATGAGTTTAATTTCTGTTCTTTGTACATTAAACTTTATCAGAAGCTCAAAGATTTCCCTTTCTGTATGCCAAGTAGCACTGTAATCTCAGAGAAACTGAGTGTATTATTGTGTTAACCCATGCTTACTGCCAAATAGGATTGGAAGTCTTTATGTTTCCCCACGTGTTAAGCTATTCTGAACAGCTTGTTCAGTACCAGTTTCACAAAGCAGTTCTCAGGCGTTAGACACAATGCAAAATTTAGGAAAGCTGCTGTTTTATCAAGAAAACACAGCTGAAGAGTCTCGCATAACAACTTAAAGCTTATTCAAGATGTGGCTTTGGGCCGTGGGATAAAGAAAATAAAATTCAATCTCTCGCTTTCTAAGAGCTTGTTTGGCTTTGATAGTGGGGAACTGTTTTACTGAGACACTTCTACACTACAGAAAAATTGAATGCAATGTATAGGAGACAGAAAGGAGGCGTTTTGCTGATTTGCATAAGTAATTAAATTGCTGTATGACAGAAGGCTCAGTTCAGTGGGAATAAGGGGGCTGGGTTCTCAGACTGTCCTTCAGAGAACTACTGCACGGTGACTTCTAATGGTGTTACTTGTTAATTGATATATTAATTCCTATGTTTTCTTTTTTTTTCCCTTCGTAGTTCCTACCTTTAATTCCCTTTTAATAATCCTATTTTAAATTTTGCTGAGATTCATCCATATTTTTTATTTGTAGGGAATTATTAATTTGTTTCTCTCTTTAGAACTCCTGAGAAAAGAGGTTCACAACACATACAAGTAATCAATTCTTTCTTTGAAAGATTTCCACATATTATGTGGGTATAATGAAAAAATAAAGGTTACTTTTTAGGATAACAGAGCTGTTACCCTCAGGGTGTTGACTGACAAAGCCAGCAGACTGTTTTTCTTACCATTATTTATAAATAAAGTCCTTACTATCACTACTGATTCCTTAGGAAGAAAAAGAGAAAGATAAGTTTTTAGAATCTTTTCCTGTGGAATTCAAAAATGTGTAATTCTGCCCATAAGGGAACAACTAGCCAAAATACTGTCATTCACCACTCTTCTTTGCACAAAATGAAATAAGACAGAGACCAGGAAAGCTTCCAGTTTTTGTGTGAAAGCTCGTGGGTTTATATGTATGCATAACTATAACACATGATAAAGCTTGATCATGCACACACGATTTTGAGTCTCTGCAATCAGTTGATGAACTTAACTAATTTTTTTTCCTCTCTAAACGCAGCTATAAAAACTTACTTTGTCTTTTTCAATGCTATGTCTTTTCAGTGGCATGATTGTTTGGTACATTTGTGTAGTCTCAGACTTTTTACACTAATACATTTCTTTTCAAAACAGGTATTTTAATAATTTAGATAGCAGATGTCCAACTAAGAAATTTCTTTTCAGCTAGTAGCATAAATTTTGCTAAATTAAATTTGTGTGGTGATGCAGCTTCTGAGTAACCATTGATTATTTGAAGGCAAATGATTAAATACGGTGTAGTGGAGCTATTTCCATGGAGTGGATTAAATTTCTGATAGTTAAATTGTGTTTGAGGCTTTATGTCTGTAGTTATACTCAACTCCAGCTTGGATTTTTTTCTGCTTTTGTTTTCATTTTTTCTCTTCTTATTATGCACCTGTTGTTGAACATTGATTCTTTTAGGTACTGCTAATGTTTTGGGAGACACAGGGAAAAAGTCACTTATTCATACAATAGTCTTTTGCAAGTCAGCGTAAGTAATCCTGTGAGAAAAGCCAACAAAATTTGCCCCTTCTGAAGTAAAGGTATTATACTGGTATTTTGTGTTTGTTGCAAAAGGATTATCACTGAATTGAATTCTACTTACTCTAAAGCTGGGGATGAAAGATGACAAAGCTGCATGAGCTACACTTCTCTTAAATGTGTCATAAAGCTGGAAACTATAAAGAATGCAGTTTCTTAGCATCTTAAATTTTTGTATGCTACAGCAGAAAAAGTGGAGATCAGAACGCAAGAGAACAGGTTTTAGTGACCCATTTTGTGCTAGGTTTCAATTTTCAATTAACCTTTAAAAATTATAAAGTAAAATATGCAAAATACTTTACAAATATTACAGATTGATGTATTTAATTTTCCCATGCTTCTAATCTGTATTTAGCTATAAAATTGGTGTGCATGGCTACCAATCCATTCTAGATAGGCATTTTTCATTCTGCTGCTGATTTCATTCCTTGCTGAAAAATAGCCCTTAAATATTCCTGAAGTGAAGATTTGTTGCCATCATAGAAACTTGGTATTACTTTTGTAGCTATGGCAGTCCTACCTTACCTTAGAAATTGAAGCCTACATGTTCTTAACATTAAATTATCTGTATAGTTTTCTTGCTTGCTAAGTGACTTAGACTACTCTGGTATATGGATTCTGCATAATGTCTGCGCACTAGCAGCTTAATCATAGAATTGTAGAATGGTTTCGTTTGGAAGGAAAATTAAAGAGAATCAAGTGCCACTCCCCCTGCCATGGACACGGATACCTTTCACTGGACCAGCTTGCTCAAATCTCTATCCAGCCTGGCCTTGAACTTCATTGAACACCTTCTTGTAGGCCCCTTTTAGGTATTCTTCTCTTTTCCAGGCTGAACAACCACAACTCTCTCGGCCTGGTGCCAGAGGAAATGTGCTCCATCCTTCTAATCATTTTTGTGGCCCTCTTTGGAACCCAGTTCAACAGGTCCATGTCCTTCTTGTGTAGAGAATCCCAGGGCTGGATGCAGTACTCAAGGTTAGTGAGAAAGCTGTAAGATACATTTTATTTCTGTTAAGTAAAGATAGGTATAGATGAAATCAGAAAGTGTGTAAAATGATCCGTTTGATTGAGAAGATATAATATTACCACCTTATTTGTTCTGCAAGGCTGCTAAGGGTGCCCTTTGTGATCAGAGCTGGAGACAGCTATGCTGAAATCTGAATGTATAGGCTGATAACAAATAATTTCTACCAGGAATAATCCTTTGGAAGTCAGGAGAGATAATTGTGGAGCAAGGCTTTATACTGTGTGAGAAAGAGTAATGCAGTCTGACTTATTAATCTGAAAAACTCTTGGTGACAGGAGAACAGCCAAATCAATATGGAACCTAAGATTATTCACAAGAAATTCAGTTATCACTGGAGATGAAGTAGCTAATCTAAATAGTTACTGTGAACATGACAGGTGTGGTAAGATATGACTGAATATTCGATGAACTGTTGTTTATACGTGGCATCATTACAGCGATAGAAACCTCCTCACTATAAACCCTGAATAAGAGTTTATGTGTGAAAGGAGACAGCTGAGCACTGCACTTAATAAAATGTAGTAGTGACTATTTGCTTGCCTCAGCAGGCTGAGGATGGCTGTGCCACAGCACAGACATCACCTTATCTGACCTCAGACCTCGCCTCCCAAGGGATCACCAGCAAGGGGCCAAACTGCAAGTCACAGGAGGGACACTTTGCTACTGGTGAGAGGGGCACTGAGTGTGCCATGTTGTTGTGGGTGCCATGCACATATCTGGATGGAGCTGGTGTGAATTGGAGCAGTGCTATCTGCAGTTTTGGGCATTCAGCCAGCTCTGTGTTTAGCTCATTTCCTGTTGGGCAATGGCCTCCTTATGGCAGGCATGAGCCAGCAACCAATAAGGGTCATAGTGCATTCTTGCCTGAGAAACATCAAGTGGTGAGAAATTTTGCAACAAAGGGTATCTATGAAGGAGGTCTATTCATGAGCCAAATCTGATATGCTGGGCATTTCCATGGTATTTCCTCACATTAGTGACCAGGGAGAGCTGCCATTGATTCTCCTGTGCATGAAGCAAGTATGTAAATGCCAAGCAATTTGCAAAGACACATCTCCTTACTTTGCCACCCTGATATCAGCCAGGCTGTAATGGACATCTGTTCAGACGCTGTGTTTGTGTAGTGAGAAGGATGCAAAATTCCACTGGCTTTTATTGAACCATCTACACCATATAACTCGATGCTGTGTTAATTATAGCTTAGGTATTTTTCAGATCAGTGCAGGTCATACAGTGCAGTGAGTAGCTGCAAAGAATCTCAAATGCAAGCACCCACAGGTGTTTTGGCTCACAATTAGAACTAGGTTGAACACTTGTGGTCTCTTGCAAGCCTGGTTGCCTATACAGTGATTGCATGTTGTATGCTGCTTCTGTTTCCAGAGCTAATTTGTTCAGTATCAACTGAGGGACTGCTGCTTAATCATGCATTATGCCATGCAGGCATGCCATTGAGCTGATAAATGACTTTTAAAATTGAGGTAATGGCTTTCTACTGCTGCACTCTATTTGAAACATTCTAAGGATGATGCATTGGAAGATTTCTTTTTTCTTTTTTTTTTTTTAATTTTGCGTCTATTCACAATTTGTATTTTGTCCTACAGCCCCTGAATTAAACTGATGTGAATTCAAAGATATTTTATGGGCATACCCTGAATGCCAGAGTGATACAGAGACTGGTGACTGCTGGGAGCGTTCACCCAGAGAAATCAACCTTTGGAATACAAGGGTTGAACAGGTTCCCCTAGTCTGCTGAGTGTGAGGATGGTACAATTTTGTATCCAAAGGTGCTATAGTGAAGTCAACTTTTCATTATCCCCCTGACAGTCACTGCTGACATATTCAGGAGTCAGTCAGCCTATTCAGGTAGGCTGGCAGAGGGGATAGGTAAAGCTGAAACTTGGAGTGGTTACAAAAGCAGCAATGACACTGCGGGGTCTTCCCTGCCAGCTCATCTTTTGGCACATTGGGGCAGCCTACTCCTGCACCTTCAAGATTACTTTCTTGAAGTATGTCCATGCTTTCTGGACCTCTTTGCTTTGAAGGACTGTTTCCCAAAATACTCTCCAAATCAGCATCCTGAATAGGCCGAAGTGTGCCCTGTGGAAGTCCAGTACAGAGGTTTTATTGATACTCTGCCTTGTTTCACCGAGTATTGAAAACTCTATCATATCATTTCATTGCCACTGTACCCCAGACTGGCTCTGACCACCTCATCTCCCACCAGCCCTTCTCTGTTTGTAAACAGCAGGTCTAGCAGGGCCCCACCCCTGGTAGGGTGCAGCAAGAAGCTACCCTCCATGCACTCCAAGAACCTCCTAGACTGTCTCTTCTCTGCTGTGTTGAGTTCTCAGCAGACATCTGGCAGGTTAAACGTCTCGCACAATAACAAGGCCTGGCAACCTTGAAACATCCATCAGCTGTTTATAGAATAATTCATCCACCTCTTCATCCTGGTTGGGTGGTCTATAACATACTTCAACTAGGATGTCAGCCTTGTTGGCCTCCCCTCTGATTTTTGCCCATAGGCATTCAACTGTATTGTCACTAACCTCAAGTTCCACAGTTAAGACCCTCCCTAATACACAGAGCCACCCCTCCACCTCTCCTGTCTTGCCTGTCCCTTCTGAAGAGCTTGTAGCCACCTATGCCAGCATTCCAGTCATGTGAGTTATCCCATCATGTTTCCATGATGGTGACTACATCATAGCTTTCCTGCTGCACGATAGCTTCCAGCTCCTCTTGTTTGTTACCCATACTCAGCTTGGCTGCTGGTTTCAGCCCTAACTCTGGCTTGTCACTCATCTCTGAGAGAACCTGTTCTAGGGAGGCTGAACATGAGCCAGCAGTGTGCATAGGTGGCCAAGGCCAACGGCATCCTGGCCTGTATTAGGAATAGTGTGATACAGGGATTCTTCCCCTCTACTTGGCACTGGTTAGGCCTCAAATACTGTGTCCAGTACTGGGTCCCTTAGTTTAGGAAAGATGTTGAGGTGCTGGAGCATGTCCAGAGAAGGGCAACAAGGCCGGTGAAGGGTCTGGAGAACAAATCCTGTGAGGAGAGGCTGAGGGTGCTGGGGTTGTTTAGCCTGCAGAGGAGGAGGCTCAAGGGAAACCTCATCACTCTCTAGAACTACCTGAAAGGAGGTTGTATCCAGGTGGGGTTTGATTTCTTTTCCCAGGCAACCAGCAATAGGACAAATCTTAAGCTGCACCAGGGGAGGTTTAGGTTGGACATTAGGAAGAAGTTCTTCACAGAAAGAGTGATTTGGCATTGGAATGGGCTGCCCAGGGAGGTGGTGGAGTCACCGTCCCTGAAGGTGTTCAAGAAAAGACTGGATGTGGCACTGAGTGCCATGGTATAGTTGACAAGGTACGTTAGGCCAAGGGTTGGACTTGATGATCTCAGAGATCTTTTCCAGCCTAGCTGAATCTGTGACTCTGTGATCTTGAACCAAGACAACATAGGGTGTGCAACATGATAATAAGAGAATGTTAAGGAATGATACTTTGTAAGTTGCACAACGGTGTGAGAGGAAAACTGAGTTCAGGAGTAATATAAAATCTCATTGATTCTGATCTATCTTTTTCTTAGGTTTTCTCTTGAGAGTTTCTGTCTCTCTTCTCTCTCTCTTCCTTTAATATAGTTTTGTTTGGCTAACACTGAATCTCCATTCTTTCAGTAATGGATACAGTATTCATCCTGGTGTGAAGAGGTGTCTTCTGACATCTCAGAGAAGTAACATATTTCCACCAAGCCATAATCATTCAATGAGAATCCATCTACCTCAAGGTTAACATAAGATCTAAAAGATCTAACAGGAAAATATTGAAAGGTTTTATTAATTTTTGCCTATTGTTTGTCATGATGAGGATGAAAGACAGAAGTAAAATGCTTTACTTTACTACTGTTCATTAAAGGTAATAGAAAGCATGAATGTCTTTGTCACTGTGCCTTGGCTTATGTCTAGTATCTTGTCTGTGAACGTGACTGCTATGGACATTCAAGAAATGCATTTACAATCTTCAAGTGAAAAGGTTTCCTTTACTTTTCTTCCTTTCCATAAATAATTTGACTTCACTTTTTTTTTTTTTAAATTTCTTTTTATTTTCTTAATGTTGGCAGCATCTGAGTTGATAAAATTCTTATCAAAATAGATGGGCTTAATATAGCAAATCCTGAATGGAATATTAACTGAACAAATGAGGCAGGAGAAACTGGAAAGCTGCAAGAGCAGAAGATGGGTGTGGAGGGATCCCAGACCCCTTAGTATTGACACACCTTTGCCTTATGAAAGTGAGAGGTAATTTTATGCAGTGTACAGAGGTGACTAGCAAAGTCTTTGCATGTATTCTCTCACTGATGTCTACTTTATATTGCAATGACCACATGGAACTTAGTCCTTAATTTTCACAGATGTAACCAAGAGATTCAGAAGCAAGTTCTTGTGCTTATTTTTTTTGCCTCACCCTCTTCACAGTATTGGCTAAAGCAAGTTTCCTCCCTGGCCGCACAGGTATCTTTTCTCTTCAAAGCCCCTTTTCTGTGTGAGACAGTTCTTCCTCAGTGAGTACAGTAGTAGCAGACTTAATGATTATGGGTGATGAACTAAGGAGAAAATACAGATGATTAATCCAAGAGCATGAAAGATTATCAATTAAGAATTCTCATTAGCTATATAGGGTGCTTTAATTTGCCTCTTTGACTGCATAATCTCAAGTGATAATTGTTTGTGGCACTGGCCCATTCCTCTGTGAATATTATCTTTTAATTACTTCCAGAAACTGATTTTGTTCCTTTTATACCCCTTTCTACATAGAAGCTCTTTCTTGCCTGTTTTTAGTGAAAGCAGCATACCTTGATTTTATTTAAAAATAGTCAGTAAATAAAGACCAATTTCATCAGTGACTACAGATAAAGGAAAATCCTGAAGGGTCTTGTCTTATCCCTTGAATTCTATATTGTGTGACCTTGTCTTAGGATGGGTTTGTAAGTGAAATCCTGTTCTTACCAGGACTGTGATTTAAAACTTTGCTCTCTGTAGAACCAAAATTTCTTTGGAAGCATGTTATGTAGTTTTTAGTTAAATATATATTAATCAAATAAAGAAGTAAAGGAAATATGGATTATTATATTTAAGATTCTACACTACAGATAGCTTGATCTGTGGCTGAGTGGGAAGGATAACTTTCTTATTAAAATCAAAAGCCAATAAACTTCTGAATTTTCTATACAATTTCAAAATGTGTTTGGAAAATTACTGATTAACAACTGCATATGTGCAGTTTAGGTTGCTTAGATATTGTTCATGCTATAACACTGTTACAGTCAAATTATCTTATAATTAAATTCAGAAAGAACAGATGAATCAACTTTGCTCCCTTCTAGACTGGAGTCCTGTAGCTTCTGAGATATAAAGTAGTTTGCTGTAACCTTTTTTTTCCTATTTTTGTGTTATTTTTTACCTTCTTTATATTTCCATCCTGGCAGGAAGCAGATATACCCAAATTCATCACAAATTTTGTTCTCATTATTTCTAATGTGAACCTGGATGTTTGAGAGCTTACAGGAATGGGAAACTATTCTCACAAGATTTCCAGCCAAGTTTTACCAGTCTGAGAGATTGCTACAGAAGTGTGGTGCTCAGTAAATTTGGGGCTGTGCAAATGGTTTCTCATGCCTCTTATCGCTGTGAGTTCACTTCTTTCCTTTGTAAACTGACCTAATATCAAACTTCAGTGTAAAACTCAGTTGTAGCCACCATTCTGGACTGTTACTTTCCTGTGCGTGTGAAATTGAAATAAACCTCTTGCATCAAAAGTTTACCAAAGATCATTTTTGATTGTTCTTGTATCCTCACATGACAAATACACTCAGCCTTGTGATTATGATAGGGTGCTAAATGTATATAGAGGATTGTCAAATTTCTAATAAAGACACATAAAAAATGCAGAAAATAGAAAGTTATGGTAAATTACGCTTTTGGTCATAATGTTTTCTTTCCACGTCATATGTGATTCATAATTCACATCCGGAGACAGTTTCTGAAGTCAATAATATAGACAGAGAAAGGAAAGCTGCTACCTTTTTGAACAGTCTAGAAGCATGGGTTTGCAGGTTTTTATATGGAAAGCTGACTAATGTGGGGAAAATGTGTGATAATGGATGGAAATGTCACTTCCATCTCTTAGGTGAAGTCATCTTGTTAGTACAAAGAGATGTTCCTAATTTGAATTCCCAGTGTATTATTTTGTGGATAATTTGGTAAAAACGGTTTTACTTCTGCAAACATTACAGAGTTAAGGTCTAATGACCCAAGTCCATCATGTATTTGAGGTTTTGAAGACCTAATTTTGTTTTTTTTTTTCTTGACAGTTTTTACTTCTTCCAATTCTTCTGCCAGGGATTGATTAAAACCTGTTTGCAGATTGCAGGAAAACATCACAATTGCTTCATTTTAATTTCATAATAACCCTCTGCTTATCTGTCATTCTTAGTACTAGGATGTTCATGACTTTCGACAGCAGCTTGCCTGTGTGAAATGGTCTTTTGAAATTAGCTTGGCCATATCATTTAGATAATTATAAACAATTGAATTAGCTGCACTCGGGCTAAGAGTTGAGATCAACTGAGCATTTCTTATAATAGTATCCTAAAAATGTTTCTTCCTACTTAAAAGTAATTAGCATCTGTATCAAGTTTTATATTTTAGCAGAAATCCAGAAAGAAATTACCATAATCTATCATTTGAGTATTAATATCATTTGATGTTTTTGTACAGATCTTCAACAAAATTGTGAAGTGTAAACTTTCAAAGTCATAAAACTCTGCAAGGCTTTATGAGACACTTGTTGAAAACACTGAGGTTCAGATCCTACAGTCAGTGTAAATTGCAGCCGGTGATTATCAACACCTTGACAGCTGATTTGATCTGCTGAGGGTGTTGGGCTATTACTTTTGGTGAAAGTAGAACAGGCACCCAAGTATGTAATTCCTCATTTGATTGTGTGAGCTGCAGTACTTGCAAAGAAAATAGATTAATTTCATGGAAAAAATTTTGACAGCTGTATTTGTGAAAGATATCCATCCATCCATCCATTCATCTCTCAGTTTTTGTATAAAAGTTTGCTCTGCTCAGTACCGACTAGCGAAAATGATCTTTGAGATTAGACTGTGGTAAAGTTTCTGATTCGCTTCGTAAGTGTCCAAGGCAAATTGAAGCAAAAATGATCATGAAAGTCATTGACTGAAAAAGTTTTCTGCTTAAAGCAGTAAAAAAATCTAAGTTTCATACACGCACAGACACACAAATCCCTATGTATGTTCAAAGTCACATTTTGTGTTCTAACGTTCAATGCATAACTCTAAACCTTTCAAAATAAAATATCAAAATATTTTGTCAGAAAGGGTCAAAACAAAATGCTTCAATGTGTCAGAACTCTTTCCTCTGTTCTTTTTCAGGTTTTTATTTCTGCATGGTGAGTAAAACTCCCCAAGTTATTTCAGATAGGTACGTCTTATTGACTTTGAACTGGTGACTTGGGATTTCAGTTTTGATCTGTGTGAAGCAGGATTCCACAAGTGGTCCTTTGATGCTAGAAGTTGCAACTCAGA
This sequence comes from Chiroxiphia lanceolata, assembly GCF_009829145.1. Taxonomy (NCBI): domain Eukaryota; kingdom Metazoa; phylum Chordata; class Aves; order Passeriformes; family Pipridae; genus Chiroxiphia; species Chiroxiphia lanceolata. The sequence goes on along the minus strand of NC_045671.1, from coordinate 63,522,638 downwards.
GTAATTCAAAGCCTGATGTCCTGTCTGGAGGTAGAATTTGTTTTGTTTTAGAAAGAATTCTATTTAAGTTCTTGATGTCGGCGGTTGATTGCAGTTTCTTTCCTCTATTTGTACAGAATCCAGGTCCAGGCCATAGTTTGTTTGCTGAATTTTTGCAGTACTGCTTTTCACATGCACACCAGTCTGTTTTGAGTAATATTTATCAATGTGTCCCACTATGATGTATTACATCAATGGATCATTGAAGAGGCAGCTGGCTCTGGTGATGCATGATCTAATATATCATAAAAACAACATCTCATTGGGATTATACATTACATAAGATTAATAGATAATATACCTCCCTTTTTATTAGCTGTAAACAGGACTGTTACTAAGGGCTACAAAGGCATTAGAATTAGAATAAAGTTAGACAGGGTTTCTGGTTTTACCTTCTATTTTCACTCTTGAACATAGAATGGAGCAATGCATATCAGAATAATTTTAACTGTAGCTGCAATAAGTAAGGGAAATTCAAAGGAAACCTGTCCTTTAGACAAAATGCAATTCTTCCCAGTATTATTCAGTGTAAAGATTGTTGAAATAGTTGGGTTCCCTCTTGCAATATGAGAGTATTTCCACTGGCAGCCCAGTTAAAGCTGTGAGAAGTCAAAGGAAAGGATTGCATGGACTTTAGCAAGCTTGATATCAGTCATAGAAGAGGAGAGAAGAGCGTGGTCTAACAACTATAGTGAAAGGTCTCTAAGAAATCATTTCCAAATGTTCTTCAGATTTGGAAGGTGATTATTTGATTGAATAAGCAGATACATTACTGCTGCTAACTAACTCAGGCTTACATAAATTTAATAAAGCTGTGAAAAAAACAAATATAAACACACAAACAAACATGCAAAAGAAAACTGTTTTCTTTAAAACTAGCTGAATAGATGATGCCTCGACTTTTTTAGTCTCTATAAGACAGGAAATGGGGAGCTAATGAAGTCACAAGGGAGAGACTGTTTAAAAAAGTTCTTAGGCGGAGGAAAAATATATGCCCTTAAAAGTGTATTTGGAAGATTCTCACCTCTCTTAGCTATAAACAGGAATCTGCAGGTATATTTACATTATAGAGTAAGACAAAAAATATGGTAATGCAGATTATTAGAAGTAGAGAGGCCCACAATGGGGGCCTCTCTACTTAAATTTAGCAGACTAAATTTATTAAGTTCAGCTGTGGAGAACTCTCTATTGTAACAACAGTAACTAAACTGCTTCATGTTGAAAACCAAAGAGATTGGTTTGCCTGGGGTCTTCAAGATATATAGCAGTCAGTGAGCTTTTCTTCCCTGTTTCTTCCTGGTCTTGCCACTGTCTTGGTTTGACCCCAGCTAGCCACCAAGCCCCACACATCTGCTTGGTCACAATGCTTTCCCTTCCATCTTAAAAAAAGGCAGATCGTCTATCGAGTCTTCAGTAGAGATATTTGTTCCCATGTGTCGTGGTTTAGCCCCAGCCAGCATCCAAGCCCCACACAGCTGCTCACTCACTCCACCACCAGTGAGACTTGGGAGGGAATCGGAAGGGTAAAAGCTGGAAAACTCGTGGGTTGAGGTAAAGACAGTTTAATAGGAAAAGCAAAAGCCACGCACACAAGCAAAACAAAACAAGGAATGAATTCACTGCTTCCCATGGGCAGACAGGTGGTCAGCCATCTCCAGGAGAGCAGAGCTGCATCACACATAACAAGGACTTTTGAAGACAAATACTATGATTCCAAAAGTCCCCCCCTTTCCTTCTTCTTCCCCTCACATTATATATTGAGCATGATTTGTACATCATATTGCACAGAATATTCCTTTTGTCAGTCGGAGTCAGCTGTCCCAGCTGTGTCTCCTCCCAGCCTCCCATGCACCCCCAGTTTCCTCACCACCATGGCAATATGGAAAGCAGCAAAGGCCTTGGCCCTGTGGAGCCCTGCTCAGTAATAACAAAAGCATCTCTATACCATCAGCCCTGTGTGCAGCAAAAATACAAAACACAGGTCCATACTAGGCACTTTGAAGAAAATTAACTCTATCCCAGACAAAACCAGCACACCAACCAACTAGAAAGTCATTGCAGAGCATATCCTTCTACTTCACTGAACGTGACAATGAGAACTTTTTCCATGTGAAGCTCAGAGCTCTATTCCAACCTTTTCCAGTGGCAGAGGAAAGGTTTCTGACAAATTAAACATATTTATTTTATTTAGTCTAAATAACTATATTTTACTTCTTTCATCTGTTTTGGATAGCTATAGTGGCAATCAAAATCAGAACATTTCTAATAATTTTCTATCAACCACAAGGAAGGAATACTAGGAGCTAGAGAGTCTGGCTTTGCCTCTCAGAGGAGGGAGAAAGAAGGAAATAGTGAGGAACAAAAAGAATGAGAACAAGAACGGAATACTCAAAAAATGCAAACTATTAACCCTTAAACTGAGCTGGCTGGAAAATAATTTCCGCTGACCTCTGGAAGTTACTTGAAGTTACTGGAATCTCTGATCCCACGTCACTGCTCAGGATCCTTCACAAAAATAGATCTGCAGAAAGAGATGCAGCTAAGAAAATGAATGAAAAAAGTCATTGAACTGACCCCTTGGTTGCTGTGACCCTTTGTATTGACTGTGTGCAAGCTTGTAGCTTCACAATTGTTTTATATATTTAGTTTCTGTGGTGTGGAAGAAGACATCACCTTAAAAAAATAGCAACTTAGGCTTAGAGGTACTTTTTTTTTTGCAAAATACCCTAGAAATTAATGCTTTAAATCACAAAGAGCTAGAAAAATACAGAAATGTGTGTTTGGACTCTGGGATAAATTTATGGAAGCCTCCTAACCTAAGGTGTATCCCTGAGTCAAGCAATTATGGATTTTTAGTGTCAATCAGCATGCATCTGATGTTCCTGTTTCTTTTCTTTAGTTATACACCCACAGAATTAGATTTTGTTTATAGGCAAATCATAGAATCATAGAATGTTTTGGGCTGGAAGGAGCCTTAAAAATCATCTAACTCCAAACCCCTGCCATGCACAGGGATACCTTTAACTAGACCAGCTTGCTCAAAGCCCCATCCAGCCTGACCTTGAACAACTCCAGAGATGAGGCAATCACAGCTTGTGCCAGTGCTTCACCACCCTCACAGTGAAGAATTTCTTCCTAACATTGAATCTAAACTTGGCTTCTTTCAGTTTAAAGCCACTCCCCTTTGTCCGATCACTACATGTCCTTGTGAAAAGTTCCTCTCCAGGTTTCCTATAGGACCCCTTTAAGTACTGGAAGGTGCTATAAGGTTTCCCTGGAGCCTTCTCCTCTCCAAGCTGAACAATCTCAGCTCTCAGCCTGAGAAGTGCTCCAGCCCTCTGATCATCTTCATGGCCCTTGTCTGGACTCACTTCAGCAGGTTCTCATCCATCATATATTGGAGGTCCCTTCACCGGATGCAGTGCTCCAGGTGGGGTCTAACAAGAGAGGAGTAAAGGGAGAAAATGACCTCCCTTGACCTGCTGGCCACAACTATTTTGATGCAACACAGGATACAATTGGCTTTCTGGGCTGCAAGTGCACATTGCCTGCTCAGCCTTTCATACACCAGCACCTCCAAGTCCTTCTCGATGGGGCTGCTCTTGATCCCTTCTCTGACCTGTGTTTGTTCTTGGAACTGCCCTGACCCAGGTGCACTTGACATTGTTGAACTTCATAAGAGTTTCACAGGTCCCCCTCTCAAACCTGTCAAGGTCCCTCTGGATGACATCCCTTACCTCCAGTGTGTCGACTCAACGATCTTTGTGGGTCCTTTCCAACTCAGCATATTCTATGATTCTGTAACTGCACCACACACTTGGTATTCAGCAAACTTTCTGAGGGGGCTGTTGATCCCACTGCCTGTGTCACCACTAAATATGTTAAAGAAATGTAAAATAGGTAGCAATGCATTAGTGGGCCCAGATGTAATTCCAGGCCTCTGGGCAAATTGCATTGCATCATCCTTCCTGGATGCCTTTGCAAAATGCTAACAGGAATTCCAGGACGAACAGAAGAGCAGTTCCAATCTGTCTTAATTGTGGGAGGAATTTTTCCTTAGTTTCTGGTTATTTGCCACCAGTTGCTTGCACGTTATTCTGTCTCCCTACAGTAAGTCTTAACTATCATGTGCTGTTGCTTATAATCTGAAAATGCAGCTTCTGGCTCCTCTGAAATAGTCTTTGGTAATGCTTCTAGAGCTTTGCTGCCTTGGTTAGTGAAAGAAACAGCTTTCTGGCAATATACAGCTCTCATCTCACACTAAGAAAGCATGCTGGGAAGATATGTGGTAATATTTTTTGATTATAAAAATATCTACTTTCACCCAAAAAGCTTATCTGGAACTGTTGACTCCTTCCAGTGAAACGTCATCTCTTTCTTAAAAATTCAAACATTTGTTTCAATTTACTTTTCTTTCTTGCAAAATTTGGGGGTGGATAAAAATTTGCCTATGTTTCACTGTCAAAGAGTTTTTAAAAGATCTCCAATGTTTCCAAAAATTAATGTGTTTTCAATTTAAACATTTTTTAAGGCAAAGCAAAAATTTTTATTTTTGTCAATGCCAAATTGATTTTTTTCCTATGATTTCTTATTCAGCAAACAGTAAAATAATTTATTATTTTAATTTGTTTTATAAAAGTTTTATATTTTTTTATTATTATTATTAAATGGCAATTCAATCCAGCAATTTAAAACTTAAGCTTAGAAAATTTCAAATAGGAAATGTGCATGCATTTCTAACAAGACTTATTAACCCCTGCAAAAAGTTTAGTTAGACTAATGCCAGGTGTTCCTTGACTTCAAGTAAGCCCGAATAGCTTTCTGAAACTGCCATTGTAATTCAGTCTGAATTTGGTGACTTGATGTTGAGATTAGTGAGGTCACCTTCTGTATCTTGCTGTAAGTAAAATTATGTTGTTCCTGTACGTTCATATAGCCTTAAAAATCCATAAGAGTATGCAGCCTATGATAGTATGCAGCCTATGATAGAAATGGAGAGTTAGACTGGGGATAGTTAAAGCACTTTCATTCTTAGGTTAAATATATTCCCTCAAGTAAAAACAATAGGACGTCCTTTTCTCTAAGATCTGGTATTGGACTAATCTCCAAAGCATTTCTCTTAGATGATCCTATTTTGCTTGCAATGGGATTAGCTTTCAAAATTGAGTGACTCTTTCCCTGCTTTCCCCACACACACAGGTACTAGATGAAGAGAAGTAATTTATTTCTTGTTTATATAGCAAAAATAGTTAAAGAAAAAAGCTGTTTATTAAATTCTAAAACCCAGTGCATCAACCTTATCCCACTTTAGCAGTCAGAAAGACAGACCTGTGCTTTTAGAAGAGACAGTGTGTGTGTAAGCTGCCATGCAGTAGGATGCTTTAATACACCTAAGGACTTAAGGTCACCCAATATACAAATGCAGAATGGCTTTCTTTTCTTTCTGCCTCCCCTTTACCCTTTCCTCCCTTCCTGTTTTGTTTTCCCTTGTCCTCCCTCCTTTTCTCTGCCCCTCCTGCCCTCCCTTCTTGCCTCCTTCCTCCCTCTCTGAAAGCTCTTTAGAACCTTTTGTTGCAAAAGCTCATATTGGCCCAACATGCATACTGACCCCTTCTTTGCCTTATTTCCTGTTTTAATTGAGTGTCAAAGGTCATATATTGCTATTAGAGCAAGACATGAGTGGCAGCAGGGGTCAGGGACTCTGTGGCTTTCTATTAGAGCCATAAAACCAAAACTGAACGATAATTTCACCTGCTCTAACCCCAATTTTTCCAAGATGTGATAGACACTGACCTTAGTGTTTGACTGCTATTGACTATGTAAACTGCAGCCACCCTAATTCTGCTTACTAAACAATAAATGTGCTCTTTTTGACCAGGATGGGAAATAAAACAATAAAACATACACACAGAAGATTCGAACAAACAGACTAATCCAGGTGACATGAAATGATAAAAATAACGCCTTACTGGGGAGGTCAGACCCTTTTTCAGACTGGTGTGCCCCTACGGTTATTTCTTCTAAAGATTTTCAATCTCTTCTTTTTGGAAGACTATCCTATATCCATCTCCAAGTGTTGAGACACAAGGAGTAAATCCTAACTGCTAGAGAACTCCCGTCTAAGCCACTTGAAAGTTTTGTGGATCTCAAGGGGAGTGGGTTGTTTTATTTTTTTATGTGTGTATTGGAGAAAGTGGGAAAAGTGTTTAATTTTTTTTCATTAAATTTTTTATTAAAAGCAGGAACATTTCTGAAAACCTTCTTGGTCAAAGAGTAAAATGAATAAAATAAAATCTATATAACACCAACAGTGAGTATTTGGTATTACATTGTGAAAGTACTCGTATCCATTTATCATTAATATCTAAGTTGAGTTTTGTAACCAGATTCACATTCTGGTTAGATGAGCTGAGGTAACTCCTCTTACCTGGTCTTTGATCCAGGTCCAAAATGAGTAAATTCTGAAATGTAGTTATTTGCTGGCTTATAATGTGAAAATTACTTCTATATGTGTGGGATAGCTGGTGTAAAATAAGAACATTTGATTCTAATTGTTCTATAAGAGAACTTCAAAAAATGCTGAGATTTTGAACATTCTACTTATGGCTTTGACATAGACCCATTAAAAAATCTGTTTAGTAAAATAATCCGTTCTTTTTACAAATTATTCTAAAGTTTAATAAAACTTATGACTGTAATCAGTCACAACTTTTTTTCTTGTTCTACCCAGAAGTATCTACCAATCCCTAAAAAATGTTTGCCCAGACCGTAGATTTTAAATCAGATTATGCAAAACAATAGCAGTGACATCTGTAAGCTTTGCCATAGCAACAGGGAGGAACTCCTGTGGGTCAGAAAGGAGGACAGACGTCTTTAATTTCCTATTGATGTCAGTATCCATGGAAACTCCTTTTAATAGTATCTGCATCAGGATGAGAAAACAGGTAAACTCTCTTCTAAAATGGAATGCATTAAAAGAATACGATCCCTTTCAGCTCTTGAAAGCCTTGAAGAACCCCTCAGCCAAGAAAGATGGAGTACTGTAAATCCTTAGTTTCTTTGCTAAGAAACTCACAGAATAACGTTAGCACTCTCGGACATGGACAGAGAAAAGTAAAACCTCCCTTCCCTGCCTCAGATGTTGAACCCCTGAGAACTCAATTCCGTCAGCAGGAAAATATACAGAAGATGTGATTACGTGAAGTGACAGAATTATGAACAGAATTCAATGGGGAGAGACTGACAAAAAAACATGCATTGTATGTAAAAAAAAAACCCCAAAACGGAACTGCAGGAACACCATATGGCAAGTGCCCCTAAACTTAGAATATGTACACAGGAATATTATTCACATGGTAACATTTTAAAATATCTGTAAACTCAGCATTTTGTGGATAAGTGGTTTGGAGGGAATGGTGCTGCAACCCTGTCCCATCTGGGCTATTTGAGTGGGAAACAAAAGTTATATTTTTAAATCATCATTTTGGCAATCCGTCTCCATGTCCCACTTTTGATTTCTATAACAACATATTCCACAACATGGGCATGATTTTGAGTAACAAAAGGTTACAACTTTGTCATTTTAATTTGCAAATAGGAACTGTCACACACTAAGATTCACTTAGGAGGCAGTTTCTAATGATTTTAAAGCTCTAAATATTATATCAAATTTTTTAAAAAACCTAAATACCAAACCAAACCAAAATAAGAGTATTGCAAAAAAAAATGAACCTGAAAATTCAAAACTGTTAAATTTAAAGGCAGTTTTACATTAAATTCCTAAATTTGGGACTCCATTCCATGAGGTCACTCATCTCTCATGGCTGGGCTTCGCGAACGAAGATTTGGGAAGGGCTCTACCCATGTTTGTCACAGGCGTGCTGGTGGCTAGAAAGGCCAATACGAGACAGGCATGTCCAGTTGCAAAAGGCACAACAGAAAGACTCCTTAGGAGGTATATTCTGCAAGACACAATTCTTTCTGTGTTGTCTTTTCTCCTCAAGGGTGATCCTGCGTGCTTTCTCAAAGGCATCAGCAGCGTTATAGATGGTGTGCCTCCAGGCCTCCCGATTAGAGGCCAGAGTAGACCACTGATGAAGATCAATGTGGCCAAGGCTGAGATGTTGTTTCAGGGAGTCCTTGTATCTTCTCTTCAGGGCTCCTCTCTTGCAGCAGCCAGTGGCAAGTTCACCATAAAGCAAGATCTTAGGGAGGCGGTGGTTGGTCCTTCATCCTGGAGACGTGCCCTGCCCAGCACAGCTGTGTTCTCAGCAACATGGCCTCAATGCTTGTGACTGCTGCTTGTTCTAGAACAGATGTATTGGATGTTTAGGATTGTGTGGAGACAGCATTGATGGAAGCGTTCTAGGAGTCGCAGGTGGTGGCAGTAGATGACCCATGATTCAGATCCAAATAAGAGAGTAGACAGCACTATGGCTCTGTAAACACTGATCTTTGTACTTTTCTTCAGGTGTTTATTTCACCAAACTCTTTTATGAAGCTTTCTGAAAGCACTATATCCCATGAGGTAGATTTTTATCATATTACAATAAGAAAAGAAATTTCCATAATGGATATTACTTTCTAGTTAATTGTATAATGTGATTGTGAATGTGCCATTGTGCCAAACCTTTCCTATTTTTTTTTCAGACTCGCTTTCATGGCACTGATTGATCTCTTAATCTCTTTTCTCACTGAAAGGAAAAGGAAAAAGGAATTCTCCTAATAGGTCGATAGTTTGTGACACACATGACACACAGCCTGCCAAGGAAGCAACTTGAGGTCTAATTGATGAAGGAATCATATATTGAAAAGAACTTATGATTTAAATTATAAAGATTTCTATTCATGTTATTACAAGAGCTCCATGATATGTTCTAAGGAAACCAAACAAGTGCAAATTAGATCTTCCTTGTAAAACCACGAACACTATGAACTGTAATAAAAATTAACAAAAAACATAAGGGCATTGCAGGGAATATTTAAATATGCTGTCTGAATGCATTTAGCCCAAATATTTAAACCCACTGAATCACCTTGTGGGAGGATGGCTGGGGGTAAAAATTAGAGGAAAGAGAGAACCTATATTCACATTGTAACAGAAGTTATAATAGTATGAAAATTCTAAGGTAAAATGCAGCTGCTACTCCCTGTATGGAATGCAGTTGGCAACTCCATGATGATTCCCCTTACAAGAGTAAGCAGCTGCTAAGTGGGATGGAATGGAGGGTAGAGTGGAGCAGAGGCACCATGGCCAGGCTCTGTGGAAATCCTTGCAGGGAGGGGAACTCAATGGTATTTTGCAGCTGATAAACCACATAGCACCTGCCAACCAGGGGAGATAGGAGATGTCCTGCTGCTGAGCCAGCAACTGTGGTGAAATCTCTCTCCTTGGGTGAACTTGGTTCATTAAAGCCTAATCGTAGTATTAACACACACCTCCATTCCAGAGTTACCCACATCCAAGGTATGACCACTCCCACTGGGCAAGCTCTTTATATTCTTTTGGCTGTATCTTGAAAAGTGAAGCGAGAGAATTTTACATCAATCAGCAACAAAGGTATTTATGATAAAGTCCTTCAAGCTCCACCTAAATATAAAGAAATAATACAGAAGTAAGTTAAGAATGGGGGAAAAGTTAGGGAAGACTCCATTGTTACTGCTGGGATCAGTCAATGGGCTGAACCTGTCTTCTCCCCCACAGGGACACCTGTTGGGTAAGAATTATACCCTACGTGGGTTGAATGTTTTTACTGGGAATTAAAGCTTGTCTGTGTATTGCTTTTAAAGCTTGTCTGTGTATTGCTTTAAATATGTTTTTACAGTCAGGTACTATTACCAGCAATCTTCGATCCTTAACCTGTCACACTTTTACATTAATAGTGTTATTCCATAAACTGTTAGTGGTGGTCCTTCCCAGGCTCTAGCAGTTACTGGCAGAGAATAACACACTTGAATAAAGTGGGAAGACCCACTGAAGGGTCTCTCTTAGCTATTGGTGTAGTTCCCTGAAAAGAGTGGTCGAATCACCCTCTGATCTAGCAGGACTGTTCAGTGATGGGTCACCTTAAGGGACACTGACAGACTTGTTGGTCAGGCACAAGGGTCTTGGCTTTCCTGGGACACTGACGGACAAAGACTAAGGATCAAGGAAAATTCCCCACACTAAGGGTTGAGGAAATCTCCCCTTTTCACATGACACACCTAGAACAATTCAGGGTGACAGAGACCTCTGGAGGTCACCTACTCCAAAGTTCTGCTCAAAACAGGGATATGTCTGATTGAGTATCAGTGTGGTACATCCCATAAACTCTCTGGACAACCTGGTCCAGTATTTAGCAACCCTCATGGTACTTTTTGTTTACCTTATCAGCTTTCCAAGTTCCAATTTTTGCCCGATGCTCCTTCATGTCACCATACATCTGCTCTGTCTTTTCCTACCAGGTGGTGTCAGAAAGCCATGAGATCTCCTCTTACCCTCCTCTTCTCCACAATCAATTAGCCCAGCAGCCTTTGATTCCCTTTATCCATCCAAGGCTCCAGCCCTGACCATTGAAGGGACCTTACACTGGACTTGTTCCTATATGTCAGGGTCTGCCCTGTGCCTGGAGCCCAGGCCTGGACCCTGCACTCTTGGTGTGGTCTCACCAATGCCAAGGATCAGGGCAGGATCGGTGCCTGTCCCTGTTACTGCCCCTGTGGTGGTGCAGCTCTGGATGTGGTTCTGCAGCAGCTTTGCTGCCCAGGAGCAGTGCTGCCTTCTGGCAAACTGCTGCCCCTCAGTGCCCCAGGACATTTCTGCAGAGCTGCTGTTTGCATCAGTGGTAGTAGCCACTAACTGTAGTGCTTAAGTAGCCCAGCACTCATCACAATTTTCCAACTGTTTTACTATCCACTTCCCTGTCTCTGTATCTTATCGAACCGATGAGAACTACAGGACACTGTATTAAATATTTTGTTCAAATTAAGGTATACAGCACCCACTACTCCCTCCTTGTGCTGGTTACCTCATCCCAGAAAGGAATCAGGTAGGTTGGGCAGGATTTGCCTTCGGTAAACTCATGCTGGCTCTTCCAGTTACCTCCTTATCCCTCCTGTCTTTAGAAATGGCTTCTAAGAGAATTTTCGTCTTCTCCTTCCAGCGACCAATGGCCTGTGAGTTGCCTCTCTTCATCTTTTTTTAAGCTGAGTGAACTGTTTGCCTTTTTCCTTTCTGGTTCTACAGGCTTCTGCAAGTTTAACTGGCTTAAGTTCTCCCTATCGCAATCCTCCCTCTTGAGGGGACTATTACCTTCCTTCAAACTCCAGTAGAAAGTGGAAAGCCCTGAAAAGGCAAAAATCATCAATTCTGAAGACCATAGTCATAATTCTGTTTTGTTAAATTCTCTTAGGACCGTCAGCTTCACAGTCTGATGGTCACTCCAGCCAAAGCTGCCCTTGATCTTCATATCTTCCAGCACTTCTTACTTGTTTGTGAGTTACAGGTCCAACAAAGCATCACCTCTAGCGTGCTGATAAATCACGTCCATCAAGAAATTGCTGGGAGTTGCCAGGAAACTGTATTGCTTGTGCATGGCTGTACTGTTCATTCATAAGATATGTCAGCATCTGAGTCTACTTTTATAAGTGGATATAAGAAATTTCATATTGGTTGAGTTCAGTGTTGATAAACAAAGGAAAGAAAATATCCACTGAGTCTTAAAACAGGTATAGGAAATTGATAGTTAAAAAAAACTATGGGAGAATGCAGCAAAAATGAAACACTTATTCTGCTTCATATTCTTCTTCCTGCTCCTAAAACTTGAATAGTTTGGTAGAACAGGTGTGGGTTAGATATCAGGGCCAGTAACAGCCAATACCGGCTCTGAGCAAGAGTGCAAGTCCTTGAGGCTCACTCTCTTGGAACAACTAGACTGAAGATTGTTGGGAAGGGTCCTGATTCCGGAGAGAAACTGGCTTTGAGAAATAATCTGGGTTTTTTAGAAAGATACACAAGATTATTTTCTTACTTTCATTCATAAGAGATGAATAACCAAGATTTTGAGATCCAGGAGAGTGCAAATCAATTGACAAATATATATATTTCAGACACAGATACTCTGGAAAGTTTTGTGGGAAATAAGTATGCGAATGTGAACAGTGCATTTATATATAAGAGAGGAGTAAAAAAACACAATACATATTTTGTAGATAGCCTGGGCATGTAGGTGATGTTTCTTATTCTTTCTTATTGCCAGGCACTTTGAAAAATTGGTGAAGTAATATATGAAAGTTTATGTTTTGTGCGTGTTTTGTTTTGTGTATGTGTGTGTGTACATTTCTGTGCTTGGTTTTACTTAAGGTCAGAATAGAAGATCTAAGGTTATTACTGACCTTTAAAAATCTTTGTCTGAAACTGCCTTTCTGACCAAGTTCAAGTACAGACCGAGGCATCACCCTAGGCAAGGAGAACTGCCCGTGTTTGTGCCCACAGGATGTGGATTTTGCTTTATTTTTACTCATTGTGCAAGGTCTTTTGACTTTTAAAATGAAAGTGCAATGTCAAAGTGACATCCTTCGCTTTAAGAAATCCTTCACTAAACTGCAGTGCAAGACCACCTGTCAGAGTTCTTTGGACCACGCTTCTATTTCTCCAATTAAAAAGCAGTAGCCTGAGCAGTAGCCAAAACACAGGTTCCTGTGAGACTGTGTTACTGAATGTAGAGCTATTGCAGTGTTGTAACACACCTATGTGAAATATTCACCAAGAACTTCATTTGTGCTTCTTCTGCACAAATGATCTTTTAAGACTGCTTTGTGGAAAGGCTAGTTAAATTGCCATTACACCATGCAGTAGTATTCTGCTAGCCTAAGCCTCAATATCATGCTAGCAGTCAAAAAGTTCTTTGTTCTTCATAGAGGAGTAGCACTGGAAAACTTTGTGCAGATAGGATTTTCCCCAGGAGAAGACAACAATTTTAATAATTTCCAAATGTAAAGTTAAAAAAGTAGTTGAAAAACTGTATTTTTTTCTGATAGCTGTACTCTAGAATAGCTCGATTCAAGGATCCTTTGTGAAGGTCTGCTATGTTTGCATACAACACTCTGTTGGATATGAGTGTGAGCATGATAAAGAAAAATATATTACAAGAAGTAATATTTTCCTGTATAAAGCTTTTAGCCTCAGATAACTACCTCAATATCAGAGACTTACAGGGGATCTGGGAAACAGGACCAAAAGAACAAGGTATGGTAGGGATTTGGGGATCCCTGAAGACTGTTATGAAGACAAAACCCTCTGGGTTTAAATTATCCACAGATCATCTGTGTAGACAGCAACATCTACTGCTGCTAAATAAAAGTAATGCAATTTTTTGGATATGGAAAATATTCTGTGTGTGTGTGACAGAGGGACTGGAGAAAACGATTAATGGCTCAAAACAGCTAAAGCGTGTGTGGGGGCGGGGGCAGGGCAAATTCTGCAGAAGTGGGATGGACACTGCTCTGCTCCACCCCTGGAGGCCCTAATCCAGCTCTAGAATAGCTGTCAGACTAGAACCCCACCTGGGGAGGGAGGAGGGCGCTACAGGAGACCAGAGCAGATAAAATCAACAACATGAGTAATGCATGTGTCATATCCCTTATGGTCTTGGATCTATAGCAACTAAGACCACGCTGGAACCAAGGCAGGAACAACATTTTTTCTTTCTCTCTCTGTTTCTCTCTCTCTTTTTGTCTCTCTCTCTTTTCTTCTCCTAATTTCCTCTTCTCAGAATCTGGGTAATTTAAGATTGGATGGGTTAGAATTTGCTAAATCAATGCTCTGTGAAATGCTTTATTTTGATTGAATTTTGCCCTTAAAATTTGCCAAGTTTCCTTATTTTCTAAATCTTGCCAGTAGAATTTTGCTACATTTCTCCCTTGTGCTCCCTCAGGGTATAAAAAACCTAATCCCCTTTAAGGAACACACTGAACAAGTATGGGGCTTTACAGCATGTGTGTATGAAAATAGTGTCTCCAGCACCTCATAGTCTTTCTTTAACTGAAGGGCCCAAAACTGAACACAGGATTCAGGTTGTGGCCTCACCAGCATGGAGGACAGTGGAAGGATCACTGCCCTGGTCCTGCTGGCCACACTATTGCTGATACAGGCCAGGATGCCATTAACCTTCTTGGCCACCTGGGCAAACTGCTGGCTCGTGTTCAGCTGCTGTCGATCAGCACCCCCAGATTGTTTCCTGCTGGACAGCTTTCCAAGCACTCTTCCCCAAGCCTGTAGTGCTGCTTGGGGTTGTTGCCCCAAGTGCAGGAACACATCTCTTCTGTCAGATGATGGGCAGTACTTAAGTACTAATGCAGTCAATTGATATGCATCATCAAGCTCAGGTATAACATAACAGCAGCTAATTTAAAAGTCGACAGTGTTTAGAAGTGCCTCATATTGACTGGTCAGGATCACTGACTGACACTTGAAGTAATTGCTAATGTGTTTTTGTAGCTTCTCTGGATCGATCTTGCTCCTTAGTATATAATAGGTTTTATTAAATCTGAGAAGCTGTGGCGCTGTCACTTTGTAAAACTCCTTGAAGGGGTGTTCACTGCACAAATCAAACTTTACTGTTGGGATTTTGCTCAAAAGAAGATGGATTAATGGATATTATTTTATTCCCATCCTTGTATCTAGTTAAGAGATGTCCCATCATTTATAGGAAGATTGTCACGGTTTAGGTTAACATTTTGGTTTTCTATATCAAAAAAGCACAAATAAGTGCTGCTAAGTGCCATCTAAATTGCTTTAGTTCTGACATGCTTTCTATTCAAATATCTTTTCTTACCTAGTAATTTGCACTGAATTCTTCAGAATTTTATTCCTGTTATTGTTCTGCTTTCTAATAAGCCCTACTAAGTTAATCTTTCCCTCCATTTCCTTACAGAAGGAACTTTCCCCCAACTTCTGCCTACCTAAGAGAACCTCTACAGGGTTTAATCTTACTTGGCTTTTAGTTGAGCTAGGGCCTTTTGCACTGAGGAAGCTCCCAGGTAATCCTCTAGTACAAGAGATAATAATGCTGTTTTTCCCTGAGATGAGTGACATTCTCAGAGAGCACGGTGCCTCCCAGTCTTTCCCCTGCTTATAGTAGAAATACCTAGGTGTGTGTCCATCTTACATGCTGTAGTCTGGATGAGCAAAGGTGGGCTTGACTCTCTGTATATGTCAGTGCAATTTTCATTATAAAGGTACCAGAAATGAGCAATGGTGCATGAGCAAATGTCGTATTAATTCCACTAGTTCACTGCTTAGGTCTTCCATGAGTATCATCAATAAGGACAGAAAGGGAAGCTGTAGAGTAAGGCTGATCTGAGCTAGTCCTTAATTTTCCTAAGATAAAAAACTACTCAGGAATATAGGGAGAAATATGAAGCAGCATATTTTAATGTGTTCAGTTATCTGTAATAATAGCTCTAGGCTTTTTTAGTACCTCCTCTCTTTCCTTCCTTTCAGAGATTACTTCATCATTTATATTTGTTCAGAAGTTCATGTTCTAAAATTATACATCCAACTGAAATTACTAAATCTACATCTTGCAGGGAAGGGCTTTCACCACATCATGAAACCTTTTATATCATAACAAATTTAACCCTATAGTTCTGTCCTAGATTCATAGAATATCAGGTTGAAAGGGACCTCAAGGATCAGTGATGTAACCTTAGCTCTAGCTAACAAAGATAGGATCTGATTTTGTAATGTTCCTTAGCAGAATGTTAACCTTGCATTGGATTTACAAGGAATATCACTGCCAAATATAAAGGGTGAAGCAGAATCTCATACATTGCGATAGAAGGCAGTAAGAGAAAAATGAGTCAATGGAGTAGGAATGCGCTTAACGTTTAACCCTGTTGTACAAAATCAGATACTTCACTAAATGTTATCTCTAAAGGAATGCTTTGCTTTTTTTTTTTTTAATTATTATTGTCGCTGTTGTTGTGTTTTTATGCCTAAATATACTTATACTGTGTAACAAAAAATAGTTAATATTAATTTAAACTTTTGGGGCGCTCAGAATTTCCATTAGTGAGTTTACATGCTTCTTAGATATTGGACATTTCAGCTTACTAGAATATGGGCTGCCTTATGTGCATTTTTCCTGTGCTCTAGACAAAGTTTACCATTTATGACTAGAGATCCATCTGTTTCTTGCAACACTGGGTATTGTTACAGAAAATACCCCTATTGCTATGTATCTGTTCTTAAAAAGAGGAGTAATTAAAGAAAACAAAAAATTTAAAAAGCAAGATTTGTTCTAATGCTTTGTAGCACCATTTTCTTACTCTTCTGTTACTAAATTCCCTGATTTTCTATGGAAAAATTTATATGGGAAAACATTATTAGCAAAAATCAAGTGTGACAGCAAACTAACAGTGACATAGTTTGTCCCTTATAGAGCTGAGTTCAGCAGCAGGGGGAAGCATGCACATTAACATATCCAAAGACCATGGAGCTTTGTAAACCTCAAAATCACAATTACCTTTTCACAGCTCTGCTAAACACACTAGTAAAGGAGAAGGTTTGGGAAGGTTTGGGAAGGTTTGGGAAGGTTTGGGAAGGGAAGGTTTGGGAAAGTAAGGGAAGGTTTGGGAAGGTAAGGGAAGGTTTGGGAAGGGAAGGTTTGGGAAGGTTTGGGAAGGGAAGATTTGGGAAGATAAGGGAAGGTTTGGGAAGGGAAGGTTTGGGAAGGGAAGAGGAAGAGGAAGAGGAAGAAGAGGAAGGTGGGGGGCAAAGGGAAGAGGAAGGAGCAAGGGAAGGGGAAAAAAATAATGTAATTTTTTTCTATTTATAGGGGAGAGGGGAAAGCCACTTCAGATAAACAATAATATAGTGCAAATGCAGTAGCCTATATGCATGGAACCTTTATCATGCTGTTTTGCCTTAACACTAATATTAAATGTTTCTTTTCATGTATCACAGTGTTAAAGATGTTTCCAGTGAATGGAATGAAATAAGTTGTCCCCTAAAATCCCATCATCGTCAGTTCTTCCTGGCAGACTGTATTGGTTCCTTTCATAGCTTTAAAAATGGTAAGGTGCTGTTGAGGGATACTAAACAAAATCTGTTTTTTTTTTTTTCACTGAAAAGTTTTAAGAAACCTAAAGAGATTAATGAGATAAGCCCATTCACCTTAAATCTAGTCTTTATTGAACAGATGAAAGCAATATGTGATAGGTGGTATAATAGAAGTTGTTACTTTTAAAGAGGACATGAAACTCTTTGCCATCAGATTTGTATGTTTAATGAAACTATTCCATGTACCAACCAATTGTGCTGTTTTCTAAAATTTATTTCTAATTTATAGGCATTTTTTAATTGCATCCAGAGCCTCTTTTTATACTGTCTAACATTAAAAAATACTGTTAAAATTAAATGAGCAGCATTTTTATCTGTTCTGTTCAAACCACAGATGCTAGATTTGGTTTTATTTCTTACACTGAGATTGAAATTCCATTTTAATATGCAGAACTACAGTCTGGGGAGTCATAAAATGCAGAGTGTTTTCATTAGATGATGGCTCTGCACCTCTAGTTAAGAGGAAAGCTGATTCATCTAACAGCAATGATCAAGATACTGGGGCTTAAAAAGCAAATTGACCACAAAGAAGAAAAAAAAGGATGTACCTTTTTTGCAGTACATAATTGTTTGCTTTTGTGTTAATCTCTAATTCTGCTGATAAAACTACTTTAAAAGTGCAGCCATTTGTTACAGATCAAGGTTAAGACAAGGATGAAGCATGTATTATTCTTTCATTAGTTAATCTATTAGTTATGGAATTCTAAGTTTTTTGGGGTTTTTTTTGGTGGTTTTTTTTTCTTAAGTGGTGATTCTGTTTGGTGTTTCTTCCAAAACCTCTATAATTTATGGACTAACTTTGTTTGAATAGTTTATTGCTGCTAAAAACGTAGTAAGTAGATTATAAAAAATAAATAAAATCGAGTAAAGCCTGCGGCAAACTGCAGGTGCAAAATATCCCTGCATTTAGTGGGTAGTGTTTTAGCAAAGCATTTTAAATATGATCTTGGTAACGTTCTTACCTTGATTTCAGAACTTACAGGAGCTAGCCAAGTTAACTGGCTTGGTTATATGTCACATTCCTGTACCAGAGGCACTGACTGCATTCTTCAGTATAAGTCACGGTTTGTTTGGCATTTCATGGAGTGTGGTGATGCAAAATAATCAAGTGGAAGTGTCTCTGGATTTGGTATGAATTGTTACCTTTTCCATGACATGTGGTGGAGGAAGAATCAGAGTGGGAGAGATACCAGGCGTGGAGAAAAATATATGAAAAATAAAGGGACATTCCTATGCTGGATTGGACTTTCACCGGACAGTTTTTCCCCCGTTTTTCACCCCAGTTTATTGTTATACTGTTGTGAAGTTCTGTGTACCCCTGTTTATTGTTAAAAATTTTGTACCCTCCGTATTGTCTTCTTCTCCCCTCACACTTTTCCCGCCAAAACTTGTTTACCCCCTTGTTCTCCCCCGCTTTCCCGCTCCTCTGCACCTGATTGGCCACAGTTTGCTGCAGTGCAGAGAGAGCTCCCATTGGTCCTTTCCCCTGGAGACCCAAAGTTGCCACCTGTTGGAGAAGATAGAGATGAGTGGGAACGATTTCAAGCATGGAAAAGAATCTATGAATCATGAACAGACCTTTTTATTACCGGAATGGACACCTCACCCCTATAAGGACTTTATCTGGACTGGACTGTTTACCCCTGTTATCCCCAGTTATCCCCAGTTTATTACTATGATGTTATAAAGCTTTTTGTGTCCCTGGTTGTTGTTTTAAAAATCCTATCCTCCATATTGTCTTCTTCTCCCCCTCACAGTTTTCCCGCCTTTCCCCTGCTTTCCCGCTCCTCTGCCTGCGATTGGTTGCTGTTTGGTGCAGTGCAGAGAAAGCTACTATTGGCCCATTCCCCTGGATACCCAAAATTGCCACCCATCCTTTCCCTAGCATCCAATCCCTGCTTTCCCTGAGTTGACTGTCATTTACTCCTCCCCTTGCCTGAGCCCACCTCTTGATCCTACCCTATTTAAGTCCCTGCTGTCCCTAATAAAATTGGCATTGCTTCACCACCCTCAACTGTGTCCTGACCCTCTTTGCAGTGCCCTGTCCCATTCCTCTACCCCCTCGAGCCGTGGCAGCCACCCACCTTTCCCTGTTCCCCCAATCGTTGCTTTCCCTGAGCTGCCCATCTCATGCTCCTCCCTAAGCCTGAGTCCACCCCCTGAACCCACCCTATATAAGTCCCTGTTTGCTTTAATAAAGGGGCATTGCTTCCCAAACCCTCGACTGTGTCCTGACCCCGACTGCAGTGCCTGGTACCATTACCCTTTACCCCCACGGGCCGTGGCAATGACAGGCAAGTTGCTGCTCCTTGTGCTTTTAAACTGGGGGCACATTTCTGCTTCCAATTAGAATATCTTTGTATATTAGAGAGAATATCTTAGAGAATATCCTAGAGAGAGGTCTAAAAGCCTGTGAAAGCACCTTACTTGCTGAATAACAACCATCAGTAAAAGAAACAGATAGCCAAGAGAATAAAAGTATACCATGCCGAATGATGCTTTTGCATTATATATCTTTGCATTTAATCTCTGCTAGCTCCTAAATGTTCCTTGTAAAATGCTAGGTGCTTCTCAGTCTCGGGTAATGGTTCATCCCAACAGCCATTGCAGAGTTCTGTTTTTCAAATGTGACTCCTGAAGAGCTGCTAAAAACTACATTTCCATTTAAAAATCAAGTGTGTGTTTCCATGAACTGCTTGTGCTGCTGCAAAAGGGTATAATAGAGCTTCAAGACAAAGATGATGCTCATCTATGATAAATTTTAACCAGAAATGGACAGCACCCTGTTTTAAGTGGTTACTTACAGTGTCCAGACCAGGGAACGCTGCAATATGCAGAAAGAATGTCTATTGCAAACTTATGTCCATTGGTGAGGATCCTGGTTTCATATGCACAGTCCACAGTGTAACCAGGTGCTCTGTCATCCTCTGGGGGTTTTGTCACATTTGTGGGAGTGAGGATCCTTAATTTATACACCTGAGAAAGATGCATAAATGTAGTGAGCACATAAAACCCCATCCTTGTAATGTTCTGTTCAAAGTGGCCCTTCCCTTATTTTTTGCAAGTGTACTTAGAAATACTGAAAAATATTTTCTAAACTGTCCATTCATTCAAATTTTTTGGACAATACATCATATGAGTACATGTTGCATCATAAAATATGGCTATGCATGTCCAAACTTGCAGTTTTCCTGCAGCAGCATATCAGCAATTATATTTTAATCAATCCCTACAGTATAAGCCACTCTAGGAAAATATCAATTAGGCAAGAGAATTTGGAAATCCTTTAAAGGAAAGAAATTCGTATTCTCCCCTTCTGCATATATTTGTTTTTATATGAAAAGAGATAGTGTCTCTCCCACTCCCACTCCCTCTCCACATGGCAATACATTTTGCTGATTTTTTCTGCTGTTTCAAAAGCTGTAAGATAAATTTTAATTCTAAGCAATTATAGTTCTTCTATAAAAACCAAATCAATCATTAACCTGGAGCCTTGAGTTCTTCAGAAAAATTACACAACTATTGGGCTGAGAACAGTTCCATGCTCTTGAATCAGAAGAAAAGTGAAGAAAAAAATCAAGATACTGAAAACAAAATAATTTAAATTCCTCCACTGTTATCTGAAGCCAATAGAGTGGTGCCCATGTCTATGAATCAAACTCCGTAGATATTTGAAAATCTTGATTATTTCTTTTTAAAGGAAGGAGAAAAAAAAGAAAAGAAAATTAGCGAAGTAACCCAATATTTGTTTGAACTTTCTTTATAATTTAAATCAGTTTCCGAGACTGTGGTATAAAAATATACAATTTCCTCTGTGTTATGTAACATTCCTTTTAATGGGAATGGCTTGGTAATATTTTTGAGTAGAAATGGATAATGGGGTCAGATTTTTCTTTGATGAAATTATGTTTAATAACATCTACAAGGATTCCATGAAACCCATGAAAAACCTTTTCCTTGTTCAGAATTTCAACTGTCTTTGTGGTCAGCACACTTTCCAAAAGTTATCTCTCTGGTAAATTCCCACTCCATCACTCTGTCACTCAGCTGCCCACTTCTGGATGCATATTTCTATTGCATTTTACTTTCTTAGTGGCCAGATCCACCCTTTCACCAAATGATATTTCATCTTTGTGTGTGTATTTCTGTTGAAGCTCTCAGTTAGAAATGGGAGGCAAAGGCTTCAGGTAGAAACTTTGATTTCTGCACATTTCATACTGGTGCGTTTTTGTTTGTTTGTTTTGGACTTTTGTCCAAATGGATGCAATTATACAAGAAAGTATTATAGGGGTTGTATCTTATTAATATCTGATCCAGGATCACCACAGGAAAATATGGCCTCCCTTGAATCTTTACATTTCAATTTGTTTACTCTCTCATGTGCAATTTTGCCGTCTTCAGACCTTCCCAACAGGCCTGTTCCTTCCTTCTAAGAGCTCCTGTGCTCAGACCGCCACTTCTGTTTCCTTATCTTATTTCATTTGGGATGTATGAAAAGTTATTTTCAAGAAAAAAATCTTTAAAGTATTTTTTTGAAAGAACATCAATAAAATAAAAATACTTTACTTGCAAGATTTTAGACATTCAGAAGAAAGGCTTACATAATGCCAGGCTGAAATCTTGATCTCATGTGATTACAAGAAATAATCACTAGCAATATTTTAGAGTTTATTACAAGTATTATTGCTTTTTTTGCCTATCAAATGGAAACATTTAGGTTGCTGAAAACCAAAATCTTTGCATTATGAATTATCTACAAGTATAATAAAATTAACATTTGCTTCTAACATTCTCTTTTCTTGTTCATTTTAAAATTTAAAAATAAATTCTATGAGTACAAAATTTGGAAAAACTGAGACTAATATTGGTTTCTTAAAGTTTTTCTGTTGCTCACTACTGACCTTTAAGAATTTCTCTTGGTGTACTGTATGTTTCAGCCATATGAATGAATGAATGAAGATAGTTGCTCTGCTTTAATTAGGTGGTCTTTATCCCTGAGGGTCTCTGAGCTCTTGGTTGGTTGTATGTTCTTTTGAACATACAAATACCAATACTGGGTTATTATTGGAAGATGCTTAATCTCTGAAGGGTACCCAACCGAACAGAGAGAGTCACAAATTGCTGAAGACAGAGATTCAAGAAAAATTTCATACTATATCAGTTTCATACTGTATCAGTTTGGATGAGAAGATATTTTTACCCAGCAGACAGTGAAGATGCTGTAAACAATGATGTCTTCTTGAAGTAAGTGTTGTGTAGAAAGCGAGGGATCTGTAAGGAGTCAGTGAAGATATGTAAGCAGAAACTAGAGAAGCCTTGGGTCTTTTTATGGGGATTACAACAATACACTGTATCACAACTTATACTCTGGTGCCTTTCTGCTGGTGTTCCTCCTGTGTACTGCTCAGTGCCTTCTCGTGACAGGAGCATCCCTCACATGAGACTTCTTGGCTTGTGATATCACCGGAGCATAACACAGAGGTCTGGCTTGGTAAAAAGTGATTCTTCTCTACTTGTACCGTTATATAAGTCCCCAAACTTACTTGAGGTCTTTGCATGTCTGAGGAGGAACCAGGGAGATAGGGAAGCTGTAACTCCAGAGCCATGCATAGGTCCCAAGTACATCCAGTGTGAGTTCCCAGACTGGGAAAACGGTTGTTGGCTGTGACCAGCAGATAAGCACATTGAGACAAGTGTTCACAAGCAAAGAGCAGGAGAGCTGATGTAAGCAAGGAGCAGCTGAGCCCAACCTTCATAGTTCAACTTCAGCCACATTAACTGGCCCACTCACTGGACAACCACAGAGATTACAAAAGCTATTGTCACTTTCTACCTTGAGTGCCCCTCTGGATTTGGCAATTCCTTGACTCTTCCATATAGTAAAAGGGTAATCTGAGGTTGGTGGAGCCTGAGGGGATGTTGATGGGCATTGTTAACAAGTGTTGTTGGGTGTGCTGTCGATGACCTGCAGTGATGCTGGGGTCATGGGCAGAAGAGCTCTTTCGTGTGAGCTGATGTAGCTGAGAAGTTTTTATAAATCTCATGACCAAGTTAATGATCAAAATATTTTAGCTACAGCATTTCTAATTGTCAAGATGCTTTTGTGTTTGTTTTTTTGTATTTTTTTCTATGATAATTTGGATTTGTGTTGAAGCACATGTTTACACAGTGCTATCAGTACCATTAGTGTCAGATAAAATGGAAATAAAGAGAAAAAAATCTTTGTCTTCCATTGGAAACCTGGTGGGGCATCATTAATTCATTATAATGACAGGGAGATCAATTTCAGAATACTGATTTTGCAGTCCACAAGCAAGGGAACAAACACAATTGAAAAATCAAGGATAATGTATCATTAAAGAGGTACCTTGTTGGTTTAGTTGACAAATGTAATTTGATTTAAATTATTTAAGGTAATATTGCATTTAGAAGTAGATTCATAAATGCTCTGTAGCATGATTTGTAAAATTAAGGAAATACATTACATTTAAAACCAATTGTATTAAATGTGATTCCTCATGTACATATATATATGTACCACTAATGCAGAGAGCATTGCCTGTAGAATGCTGTGATATCCTGTGTAGAGTTCAAATTTCTGTTTTCTATATTTTGCAGCTTTCATACAACATTTTTGCTATCCTCTAGCATTATTTTTGCCTTTCTTTGTTTTGTCTACCTCAAAACTTGCAGTGAATTAGTAAAAGCCCTCTAAGGGCTCTTTATGAGTGAGGTTAAGTCACTTCAGATCATATTTTCCATCTGCTTTTGCTGTTCCTAAGTCATTAAGGAGCCTTCAGCATCTTACCTTTTTCCACCAGGTGCAATGACAGTAGCAACTAATAAATGAGAATTAAAACTCTGTCAGGTAGAATGAATAATGTACAGAACTATGTGTGCACAAACAACAAATTTGCATATATACCAGATAATTGAACTAGGAGGTGCCAGGGACTAAAACAAAACAAAACAAAACAAAACCCAAACAAGGTATTTAGGTATAAGTAACTTATTATAACTTTGAATAGCAGGACTCCAATGACCAGTGAGAAACCATGTGTCAGTGCTAACAGACTAGGGAAATAATTTCATTCAAGGTAGCATATTCATTATGGAAGTTAATGCTCATAACAGCACTGCCACACACTGTGAAAACTTAAAGTTTTTTTAATCTTTTTTAATCTTTTTTAATCTTCTTGTTTCATTTAAAGTGAGCCAGAGATGTTTCTTTTTCCTTGAGTGTAATCTGAGGAGTCCTACATTTTGTTCAGAATTGCTGTTTTAAAAGCATAGGAAACATATTAGTAACAGCATTTTTTTTATTCCTTTATTATAGTGAAAACCTAAACTCTGTAACAATTTTTTTTCTGTATGAGAAATAGAGATACCAAAATATTTCTCAAGTTTCTAGTTCCACTTCTTTATGAACCAGAGACTAGGATTGGGGGCAGTGTAGATGCATTACTGGAATTTATGATGTGGCAACTGGGGCCTGGGGGGCCTATTTGTGGCCTATTGGACCCTAAAATGTAATCATTACCAAAAGGAGACCATTTAATTACTTTCTGCAAGATTTTTGTATAGGTATTAGTCCTTTCTGGTACATTAGTAACAGTGGAGTTCTTAGAATTTAGTTGAATACAAATTTCTTGTACTAATCTAGATGAGACTGACCAATAAGCAATTATGTTTTACACAAATGATATTGTAGATGATTCCTTTCAGTGATATTTTCACATTTAAAAGTGCTGTTGATTGAGATCTGGGGGACAAAAATTTCTTGGAAATCAGCAAAGAACATAGGGAGCACCATATTTGAAGGACAGACTAAATGAAAAAAAAATTTGCTCAGTTATCCTTTAGACATCTAGGGAAATGAAACATATTTGCAAAATAATGAAAAGCAATAGTAGAAGACTGTACATTTAACACTTAAAACTCTATGTTCTAATTCTAATACACTTTAGGAGATTTTTTGCTTTTCTGAGGAAGCAGAAATGATGCTTTAGAGTGTTTTGATAAAAAGTTCTTATTCTGTAAAAATCAAAGCACAAGAATCTGGGGACAAAGAATACTGAGTGGTGTAATGGATTTATTAGAAAGGAAATCCAGACTAATTCGACTAATTTGTCCCCTTGATCTATATTATCAAAATTTCGCAGGCATTCTCTGCACCATATATAGCACTGAAATAACTCCAATGTGCTTTTGAAGTTGCCTCAGAATAGAGGCAAAGCCAGCTTTATTGCTAATCAACACATGTAAAACTTGGAAATAGTAAAGAAAGCAGCTAAATCAAACAGTTAACTAGAGAAGAGGCAAAGAAAACAAAGAAGAGGAATCCAATTATTTTATATTTGTTTTGTTAAATGGTTTTTCTATCAAGGACTATGGAGAAGAAACCCTTCCTTCCCCCGCTTTTTTAAATTGTTTGTCTCTGCCGCATAAGCCTAGGAGCAGACAGTACCATATCATGAGCTATAAACTGCTGATGAAATTTCTGCCAACAACTTCCTCCTACAAATATCAAAAAAGTGCAGCCTAGACCTTGTCTGCATATGATTTAAAAGAATGACGACAATTAAAAGAATCCCCAAACCTTTTCCAATTGTCTTGTAGTAGGTAATTGTTCAGTTTATTTCTCTTGAAACTGATCCTCCAGCTGAGGAAAATGTCTGCCTCACAAAATGCTTCATTTGTTGTAAAAAGCACAGATGCAGACATAGTTCAAAGAACAGGAGTGCTACAGCCCTCAGGCTTTCTGAAGTTGATGAACTTTTGGATTCTGCAATGTACCCCAATCACCCATCAAATACCCAAAGGACACAGAGGATGCTCCACACCTCTCAATGAGGACTCTGTGGTTGAAGGTGATGTTGTAAAGGCTGGCTTCATGCCCAACACGTTTGTGTAAATACTTTGCTGAATTGGGAAATAAATGTCCCTGAGACATTCTGCAGAGCTTCTGAATCCCAGAATAGCCCTAAATAAATCTACTTAGTTACAGAGACAATTTTTAATACTGTACAATATGTAGCGTTAGACTTGACATATTTATATACGCATTATTGCTGAGATACAGTTGCTATGGGAGGTGTAATTTAGAATTTTCCAAGCCTTGCACATTGAAAAATCCCTGTCACAGCATTATACTAATATGTTTACAGTAATAGTTTCTTATTTTATTTATCTGAGAGTTATACTATGTGTACTTTATAGAGGTCTATAAAAATTCTCTAATTAACCCTAACCATGTTATCCAATTATTTGGGGTTGTATAGTGAGGGACGAATGTCACACTTACTGATCAGATGCCTAATTAAATTATTTAATTTAATTTTTATTGATGTTCTTAGTTCAATCTCTTCTGAATAAAAGTAAGAAACCAACAGTATTTGCTCATAGTATTACTTTTAAGGAAAATATTAAAGTAGTTAATTTCTTATCAGAATTTGCTTGAATGGTTAAGGAGGTACTTTCTGTCCTTTTACTCTGCATACTGAGGCAAGGGAGCTGTTAAGATTTAACAAAAACAAGTCTGTATCCATCACATCTCAGAATAACTTTCAGACATATGGCATACTGCATAAATAATTGATTCTGTCAGGGCTTGTGTCAAGGTACAACACAAACAGTTAAGGAACATTTGGCTTGAACTAACAGATGTACATGAAAAAATGTTGTTACATAAATAAGTGCATCTTTTCATGTCCTGTTGACATTGCCATTGACCTTCCTATGAGACAAGTTGGATCAATCAGGACTTTAGATGCTTAATAACAATTTAAAACATTTAAATTTTATCACAAACAGACCTCTATCAAACAGTGGCTTAATAAGTAGAAGAGAATAGAATCATTGCCCTACAGAAATGGTGATGCTGACTGATAGCCAGCAATACAAGATCTTCTAGGAGCTGACAGCAGGCTTAGTCTGGTGGAGTCTTTGCTCACCAGTCTCCTTGTTTTGTGCCTGCTTCGGCACATACTTGAGAGATGTCCCAGGCATCCAAGTAGCTCTGAGGTTTCACCGTGTGCATGTTCCTTCACTGAGGCAAAGCCGGGAAGACTCTGGAGGAACAAGGAAGAAGAAGCCTGCATCGAGAGGAGGAAACACTCAGGGCAATAACGGCTGCAGAAATCCTCTCTTTGCTTGTTCAACTTGTGATCTGAAGAGCAAAGCCACTATTATCTTCTCACTGTCTCCTCCTATGATCTATTTTTTCAAAGGAGAAATGCCTGAGAATGGAGAGACCCTGGCCCCTTGGTACCCTTTTCTTCTGCAAGTACTGGTGTATTTAATTTATATTGATGCTTCCTCTTGCCTGTTGTCCTTCAATCGCTGTAGCTGAAATTTGTGAGACTTCATTCCCATTCATGTTCTTGGCCTGGGAGCAAGCACCTAGCTGTTACTATCCACACAATGAAAGGCAAGAGACTGCCCTTTGTCACAGTAATACAGGGCACTAGTCTGAGTGAGCTGGGAAGGAAAAACCTGCCTTGTTCTCACTGATGGAATAGCTGAAAGCCTAGAAGTCTGGGTGTCTCACAGGCTGTTGAATTTTAAGTCATAAAAAACCAAACATAAAAATATATACTAGAAAAACTGTGGTAGAGTCCAAATTATACTCACATCCAGAATAAGAAATGAATATTTTTCATGTTTATTTCTGTCATTTTTTCTCCTTTCCTTTTCCCCAAAGAGAATGTTTCAAAACATTCATAAAATATGCAGTTAGAGAAGAAGCTTGTACTTTGGGACAAAATAGTCTGCTCAGTAAATTAGTCACAGACTTTCAGCTACAGATTTTAAATTCCACAAGCCGCATACTGTGATTTAAGTATGATAAATAGATTGTATGTAAGTAAAAGTTTGTTGCATACAACTGTTTCTAAGATTTACGTCCCCAAAACATGTTAATAGTATGTGTTGAACTATATCAAGTATACCAAGTTCAGCCTTTCTATATGGAATTGAAATTTTCACAGAATCACAGAATATGCTGAGTTGGAAGGGACCCACAAGGATCATCGAGTCCAACCCTTAGCCCTGCAGAGGACCATCCCTAAGAGTCACACCATGTGCCCGAGAGTATCATCCAAAATTTTCTTGAATTCTATCAGTCTTGGTGCTGTGACCACCTCCCTGGGGAACCTGTTCCAGTGCCCAAACACTCTCTGGATGAAAAACCCTCTCCTAATATCCAGACTAAATTTCTCCTGACACAACTTCAGGCCATTTCCTCAGATCCTATCGCTGGTCACCACAGAAAAGCGATCAGTGTCTGCCCCTCCTCTTCCCCTCACAAGGGAGTTGTAACTGCAGTGAGGTCTTCCCTCAGTTCCTCTTCTCCAGGCTGAACAAACCAAGTGCCCTCAGTCTCTCCTCATAAGGCTTCCTCTCAAGGTCCTTCACCATCTTTGTTGCCCTCAGTTGGACACTAATATCTTAACATCTTTCTTACATTGTGGTGTCCAAATTGCACACAATATTCAAGGTGAGGCCACCCCAGTGCAGAGCAGAGCGGGACAATCCCCTCCTGTGAAGGAGCAAGAACCAGAATGGGAACGGTTTCAGGAGTGGAAAAAGATATACAGCGATTGAAAGGACTTTATTATATGGACTTTACAGTTATTATGTGTTTACAAATATACACATTGTATGATTCTCCCTACAGTTGTAATTCCCGGGCTTGCCCAGGCATGCCTGCTGCCTGTTCCCTGCTTCCCCCTCTGACTGGCTGAAGAAGCAGCAGAGAGGAGAGAGCAACCATTCGTCCTTTCCTCTCCCGGTTCCTCCCCAGTTCCTCCCTCTTTGCCTGAGCCCCTGTTCCTATTTGTTCCCTGGTTGTCTGTCTCATGCTCCACCCCATACTCTGGTGCATTCCACACCAGAGCTCATGAAACCCCAGCACGCTTTCAATAAACTAGCACTGCAACCTCAGACCTCGTCGGACCCCTTTGTGCAGTGCCGCGATCCTTCGACCTTCCCTTGACCGGCTGGTGATGTTTTGCCTGATTCCCCCCAGGACATGATTGACCCTCCTGGCAGCCAACCTGCTGGCTCATATTCAACTTCCCATCAACCAGGACCCTCAGGTTCCTTTCCATGACACTGTTTTCAGCATCTCATTCCCCAGTCTGTACAAACATCCAGGGTTTCTCTGTCTCAAGTGTAGAATCCATTGCTTTCCCTTGTTGAACTTCATATGTTTGGTGATGGTGCAGTCCTTTAATTTATCAAAATCTCTCTGCAGGGCCTCCCTGCCTTTGAGGGAGTCAACAGCTGCTCCCAGTTTTGTGTCATCTGCAGACTTGCTTAGTATCCCGTCCTCTGTCCAAGTCATTTATGAAGATGTTGAAAGCACAGGGCCTAAGACAGAGCCTTGTGGAATCCCACTAGTGACAGGTCACCAGTCTGAGGCACCCCATTCACTATTACCCTCTGTGCTTGACCTATGAGCCAATTGCTCACCCACCACATGATGTGTGTATCCAGATGTGTGCTGGACATTTTATCCAGAAGGATCCTGTGAGAGACAGTATCAAAAACTTTACTGAAATCCGAAAAGTTTACATCAACTGTCTTCCTTTGATCAGCTAGGAGGGTTGCCTTGTCATAAAAGGAAATCAGGTTTGACAAGCAGGACTTTAGTCTCCTGAAGCCATACTGGCTCTGATCAATGACTTGCATTGTCTTTCAAGTGTTTTTCAATACTTTCTCCATAACTTTACCAGGCACTAAAGTGAGACTGACAGGCCTGTCATTTCCAGGTTCTGATTCTTGCCCTTCTGAAAATCAAGATATCATTCACCAGCTTCCAGTCAGTGGGGACCTCTCAGGATTCCCAAGACCACTCAAAAATCATTGAGAGAGGTTTTGTAATGACATCAGCCAGCTCTTCAAGGATTCTGAGATACAGCCCATCAGGCCCCATAGATTTGTAGGATTCCAACTAGAGCAGCAGATCCCGCACAATTTCAGAGTCAACTGGGAGTTGACTCTGTAGTTCTTGTAGTCATGGTCCTCCAGCTCAGGACATTGAAACCCCTTGGTCCATTATCTGTGTTGAAGACAGAGGCAAAGAAGGTGTTTAACAGCTCTGCCTTGTCTCTGTCCCTGTTTGTGAGGTGACCATCCTCATCCTGTAACAGGCTGATGGTATATCTATACTGCCTATTGCCATTAATGTGTTTGAAAAAACTTTTTATTGTCCCCCATATTTCTGACCAGTTTCAACTCAAGCTGAACTTTGAACACACAGATTTTCCCCTACAGTGACAAGCAGCATCTCTGAATTCTTCCCATGTCACTTGACATTGATTCCATTGGGCATACACCTTCCTTTTTCACCCTATTTCAAAGAGAAGATCCTGTCTCAGCCAAGCTGGCCTTCTGCCTCACCTGCTTGACTTCTGACATTTGGGAATTGCTGCTCCTGTGCCTTTAGGGAGTGATGTTTGAAAAGTGACCGGCGCTGATGGACCCCAGCACCTGCAAAAACATTTTCCCAGGGGACCTTACTTGCTAATTCCCTGAGAAGACTGAAGTCTGCTCTCCTTGTGCCCACAGTTGAGGTTTTGCTGGCACTTTTCCTTCTGCCTGCAGAGGTTTTATCTCAATCACTCTGTGGTCACTGTGGCCAAGAGGCCACCAGTCTCCACTTTGCTCATGAGACCCACTCTGTTGACAAGCAGCAGTTCAAGAAAGGTATCTTTTCCAGTTGGCTCCTTTAGGACCTGTTCCATAAAGTTATCACCTAGGATTTTTAGGAATCTTCTGGCCTGGATTGTACCAGCTGTGTGATGCTGCCAGTAAATTTCTGGCAAGTTGAAGTCCCCCATAAGGACAAGGGCAGGGACACATTCCACTAGACTAGGTTGTTCAGAGCCCAGTCCAACCTGGCTTTGAACACCTCTAAGAATGGGGCATCCACAACTTCTCTGGGCAACCTGTTCAGTGCCTTACCATCATCACAAGGAAGAATTCTCTCATAATATCTAGCAGAAGTCAGACTGGTTGAAATCTCCTACCAAGGCAAGTGCCTGTGAGGACAATGCCTCCTGTAGCTGGAGCAGTTCCTCCCCAGAGAATGAATATTATGTAAGGCAGTGTCAAATAACAGGAAATCACACAGCTGAGGAGCCTTCTGTCTTTTGCAGAGTTATGGCATCATAGTGCCATGGATGTGAGCAGAGACCTTGGATCTCATCCCATCAAGGTTTGAACATTTCTGAGGATGGAGACTCTACAGCCTCTCTAAAGTCTGCCTCGGTGCTCTGTAACCACTGCAGCCCCCGAATGAGGTTGTGTAGATCAGTAATATCCCCCATCTCTGTCCTTTTCCTCATTCTCTTCAACTACTAATTCCCAGGCTGGACCAGCCCAGCACCCTCCAGGTCCTCTTGTACATTCTCTGCTCCAGCTCCCGCTCCAGCCATTGTGGGGGCAGCAGACTACATCCTGTATATCAGGCTTTGTCTTGTGCCAAGATCCCAAACCTTAACCCTGAGCTTGACCCTTGACACTGGTACTGAGCAGTGGGTCAAGATAGGGTCATCCTTTTTGCTGCTGTGACTAAGCAAAGAAAGCCCACTATTGGCCTACTTTGCTGCAAAGGATCCCTGCAGATGTTTTCTGACCACCAGAATTCCCAAGTCTTTTATGCAAGGAAAGCCCCTTTGGCAGCTTTGTCACAGCTTGTCTTGATCCTTAACATTATTCTGTATATGCAGGACATTACACTTGCTCTCACTGAACTTATGGTGGCTGATTTCCGTCAGCCAATTTCCCAGTCTTCCTGAGGTCCTCCTGAATACCAGCACTACCATCCAGAGTACTGACTTTTTCTCACGGCCCTATCCTTCCCACTGCCAGTTTGATGTCAGCTGCAAATTTGATAAAAGTTCACTCTGTCCTACAATTTAGGTTGTCTATAAAAATATTTTACAGTTTTGCCTCTAATCCCCTGCTGGCTGTCACTAGCTACTAATCACCAATAGCACTAATCGCAACTCTTTGACCTCAGAAGTCCAGTCTATTTTCCACCCAATTTATGCAGTTTGCTTGTTACATCATATCCTGTCAATTTATCTACTAGACTGCTACCAGAAACCATGGCATCTTGCTAAAGCCAAGGTGTAGAACATCCTGTAGAATATCCCTTGTCTACAACAACAGCCATCTCATCACAAAAAGCAATCAGCTTGGTCGGACAGAACTTGACTCTGATAGATCTACACTGGCTGTTCCCAGTCAGGTTCTTGTCTTTCATGTGCCTGAAGGAAGCTAGTTTCAATTTTTATTGCTGAATTAATACCCTGCTGATGAGGTCCTTTCAAAAGATGCAGCCAGAAGTTTGACAGATGGTTGTCCTCCAACTCATTTCCTTGCACTTCAGCAGTTGGGTCCCATTGGGGAAAATTCGGAACTGTCCTAAATAGTAATTATCCTTCAAATATATTTATAATATACTAAATTATTCTCAGCAGTTACAGTACACAACTCTAGGTAAGGCTTTACAGCAGTGGCAGACCAAGGAAGTTAGAAAACATAACCTAGTAGCCCATCCTGATTTTTATTTCTATGAGAACAGGAATAACTCAATAAAGGAAGCTATCTAAACAACTCAGTAAGATATTCATAGTCAAATAAAGACATAGATTTCTGTATTTTAGGGCTGTAAATCTGATCTATTCTTGGGGTAGGAGACATATACTGCAGGATTACATTACATCTAATGTTTACATGTAATGCACTCTCCAGTCTTTCTCAAGGAATGTAGCCAGAAGCAATCAGCAGAAAAAGCGAGAATGCTGTATTGTGTGTTCAGACAAAAAACAACCCACAGATCCAGTTGCAGAGGATTTCTCAAATGGTCTGGGCAAGCAAATCTTACTACTCTAGTGTCACTGATGAACAAGGCTGTTTGTCTGTAGCAGTCTTGCAGCAACAACACCCCCGAGCACTGCACTAACTTTATCGGCCTAAAGGAGAGATGTGAAATGCAGATGCATAATCTGAACTAAAATAAGGTATTTTAGTGGAGATTTGATTCTTCTGTTAAAATCAATGCAGTTGATAAGAGCTTCCATTTATTCCTTTGTGCCTCCTTGCCCTTAGCTACACTTACAGTGTGTCATAAGTTGCTAAGTGACCATTGGAGCTGGGCTGCCAATATACATGGAAAATTCACAGCCAGTGTGCTTTATTGTGGTGTTCTTAAAACTAAGATGTTGCAGGCCATAATACAGTCTACTGTTGGGGTTTTATCACTCTTTTCTGTAGGACATCAAATGAACTTGAGCGTAGAACTTGGAATCCTGCTCACTGCCTTTTGTCTATGGGGCTCTTTGGAAAGCCTCTTTGCAAGAGCAGATGGGCAAAATATTTGAATATCCCAACTTTACTTAAATAATATGTGAAGACAGCACTGCACTACTGACTTCACGATCAGGGCAGGCTCAAAGGCAGAAAAAACCTTGCCATAAACCAATAATATGTGTTGACAGTCATAGAATCACACAATGACAGAAGTTTATAATAGTCTAGTCCTACTCCCTGTCTAAAGCAAGGCCAATGAGAACAGGTTCATCAGAAACGCATCAGTTGAAGTTAGAACACCTCTATGGATGGAGACACACACAAACTCTCTGAGCCATCTCAAATTGATTGTTTACTGTCATGAAGAAAAAGTGTTCTTAAAGTTAAACCAGAATTTCCTGTGTTCAAAACTGTGCTTTGTTCCTTTCTGTCCCTCTACCTTCAACATGACAGAAGTGAGTTCTCCTCTGCTTATTATTTTCCCCAGGCCAAACCATCCCAGAAGCCTCTGTTTCCCTTGTTCATCCTTTGCTATAGACCCGATTATTTGGGGGACCCTGCACTGAACTCTTTACTATACATCAGGACCTGCCCTGCGCTGGGAGCCTAAATCTGGACCCTGAGTTCTCTGTGTAGTTTCACTGGGGCTAAAAATTGGAGCTGCATATTGAAGCACCACAAAATACCTGAAGCCACCACAAAGTGTGTCTCTTACATGCAATTTCCAGCCCTGCAGTCCTTAATCAGGAAAATTAGACAAATTTTTGGAAAGGTTCACCAGCCTGATAAAGGACTTTGTGGCCCCTTTTTTATCCTTGTGCTGCAGATTTGGAACCTGAAGTTTTTGAACATCCAGGGATGGGAAGGACGTGCTCTTCAACAGTGTTGTGTTGTATCTCTGTGTAGTAAGGTTTACTGCTCGATAAGCCCAGAATAGGCAAGGCATACAGGAAAAGTGACCACTCTTTTTGTTATCTACATGCAAGAAATCTCTTGTGAATGTCCTACTACTGACTTCATCTGTGTGACACACTTATGTGTCATCACTAATATTCAAAACCTTCAAAAATAAGACTCAAAAGAGATTTTGAGAAAGGATTATGTTTTCTCTGCCCATTAGATTTTGATAAAGGTCTTACATGTTGTGTTCTTGTCTATATTAACAGGGAATTAGATCATACATTTTCTTTAAAAACTTCCTAATGAAAGAATTACATATTCCAGGATTTCAAGGGAAATAAATTATCTGGAGTCACTCCCTGAGACGCCATGTGTAGTGAGATTAATGACAAAGCTATAACTACTTTGTATGCAACTGATATTTTTCTCCACTTTTACTCCAGTCTCTGTTCTGGCAAAACTGTTGCAGAAGAAACTGATAGAAATTTTGCTGGGAATGTAGCATCCACATGACACTTCCATCATGTGTTTAGACATGTAATTTACCTCTTCAAGCCCAGATTAGGTAGAAATACAGAATTCATATTTATATTCTCTGTCAAGTTGATACTCTTCACACTCTAAAAATGAGGATATAAAAAAGGAATAAAATAACAAATGCGTAATAAAAAATTATGAACATCTAACATTGCATTGTTTAATAATATGAATTGAAATGCAGAAGTTTGGGAGAGAAAGGAAGATAAAATCTTCAGAGGTATGCAATTTTTTTTTCCTGGAAGCTGGAGAAAAAATTACAATTTTTACCTGCCTGAAGATCTGACCCTTTTTTTCTGCTGCAGTGTTAAATGAGCAGCTCTGAATACGCACAGGACTTTCTAATCCTGATTCTCTTTATAAATCTGTAGACTTATAACAGCTTGATGCATTTCAGCAATGTCAATATCATTGTGAAGGTTGTAACAGTGTGCTCTGTTAGATACTGTTTTCTGTAAGCTCAAATCTCTGATATTTCTGATCTTCGTTTCTAAACTGCAGAACCTTTAAGTCACAAGGCTGTAGTTATTTTTGCATTTTATAAGCTTGTATGAGGCTAATGACACCAATGCCTTTGTCAAGGGTGGATACCAGCATTAGTGTATTGGGACCAATGACTCAGCCAGTGCTTTGCTTGAGATGAAATGCGGCAATCCCGTTTTCATCACAGATCAGCAGGAGTAGCATCATATTATACAAATATTAGCACTTAAGCAAATCCTTCGGCAAGGCCATTGTGGACAAAAAAAGCAAGAGATAAGAGCTGGTGTGACCCAGGGGCCATGTTCCATAACACTGTTCACAAACCACTCAAGTGTACAGCAGCTGCACTGGGGATGAAGGCGTTCAGGGGTCAGCATCACTTTGGCATACTAATGACTGGGACGATTTATCCATCATCACTAATGAAGCTGCAGAGCTGCTTGTGAGAGATCGAATAATACAGATGAGCCCTGCAGAGGACCAGGCATGAAGACGCCACTGCCAGTTCAGGTCTATTGATCTGAGACATCTAGGGCCAGGGTCTTAGCGGAATAAAAGCTATGTGAGACCAAGGATTGCTAGAGACTGTGTTGATTCCCTCAGCTTCTTTAGGCTTTTGTGTAGCCTTTGTGTAACTGGCAAGGTAAATTTTGGCAAGCGCTAATCAGGTCCCATTGAAACCCAGAATTTTGTGGCACTCCTTGGTGATGACAGTCATGAAGGGCAGGGGACAGAGCAGAAGCTGAGTAGGTTGCTGGAGAAAGGCTAAACTTTAGTCGTAAGCAGGATCAGGATTGGTATCCCTGTTCACTTGTCAAATCTGCTTTCTAGATTTAATCTCACCTAACTGGGATTTACTCAAATGCATGTGTATGGAAACTTACCTGGACACTAAGGTCAAAGAGTGTAAAACAACAAGCATTTGGTGTTTAGCATTATATGTTCTCAAATTTAAACATTCTTATTAAGTCCACCCATTAGCTGAAGATACAGAGAGAACAAATAAAATTGCATACAAAAACCTCTTTTTGACGTTTTTCAGAGAAATACTTGAGGTGAGGGAAAGAGACTTATATTGTCCTATTTTTCTTCTTATTCTTCTAAAAAAGCTGGGAATAGTTGTAGCTAATAGGGTAAAAGAAGAGTGGATTTCTTAGACTGGGAGGTAAACCTTTGTATATGGGAGAAATCTTATAGCAGTTTATGTTCAGTCTTGTAAAAAAGTACATTGAGTAGAACTAGTGCAAATCCCTACAGTGATTCCTCTTTTAAAATGTAGATTTTTTAAAATGTGGGTTTTTTTTTTTCATTATGTTTTGAGTTTTTTTCTTTTGTGTTTTTTTTTATGTTTCAGGTTTTGGGGTTATTTTTTCATTTAGTTAAAATCAGTAAATCTGATGTTTTTATTGCAGTATTAAGCTAATAGGGAATTATTTTTTAAAAAAATAAAGTTCCCGCAGCTTGAGTCCTGAAAACAAGGGAGTTTATAGCCATTTAAAACTGATTTATATTTGTATAGTTTATTAGCCTGTCTGTACAGGCAGGTAAAGCACCTCTGTAGTGATATAAAGTGTCCAAACTAAGACAATAATCCCTTTCTAAACATGTTAGTAAAGCAGGTAAGTTTTCTATAACAGACAAAGTCTGAAAAATTTCTTCAGTTTGCACAAAAATTATATTTAAAGCAGAAGTGATTCAATGGAGATATTAAAGTGTTATAAACAAGGTTACATCTACGATGCAGAACCTGGGTGGTACTGCAGATACAGCTGAGCTGGCCAAATGACAGGTCAGTGCAAGTTGATTTATCTTCCATTTGGTGTTGGTGCCTCAGCCACCACGAGTAGAAAGGACAGGTGTTGTGAGTCTGCATTACACCACAGCTCCTCCTTTTTGAAGTTAAACTAGTGCAGTTTTCTCAAAGGGATTTTCCAAATGCCCTTGCTATTTCAGAAGCCAAAAATAGAATAATGTTTACCTGCTGGGTGAAAAGGCATGTTTTTATTTTTGCTTCAGCACACTTATTTTTTTTAATAACAGTCAAATTTCCATAACAAGCATATGTTATGAGTATATTGCCCGAGGAAGGATGTTCTAAAGCATTTTTTTTTTTTAATATAAGCTATGAGTAAAAAGCATCCCAATAACAAAGTAAAGCAATGATTTTGGAAAAAATATCTTCATGAGAAAAGGCTACTCTTGTTTCCCCAGGTTTAGAGTCTATCTTTTTTTCATGAGATGAATGAGAGTTATTTGTAACCTGCTGTGGGGAACCACATTCGGAACAGAAAAATAGATGAGTTCAATTCAAAGAACTGCTTTACATGATATGCAAAGGAAAAACATATTCTCCTTGCACCCCTGACTTTTTTCAGCAATAGCTAACGTTACTGGAATAAGCAAGAAAAACCACACATGTTTGTGGTAAAAAGGAAATATTAATGTTAATATTTCTTGCTCAATTCAGCATCAGTACAGTTTAAGCAATCTGTATTTAGATGTTGCACTTCAGGTCATATCTTCTTCTGCTAAGGGCACAAGGGAGAGGGTGTTTGACATGGGAGATACTGTATTCTCAATAACTACATCAACAACAACAGAAAGGAAGGAAAGAGAAGCTTGGTAAGATGAAGACATAGCTCAAGAATCACATGCTAAATCATGGCAGAGCTAGGATATTACCTAGATTTCTCAGTTCTGGCTCAGTAGTCACAACTACTGAATATGCTGCTTCTCAATGCATAACATGAAGTACTCTGTAAAGAAGAATGCACTAGATATTTTGGTGTTATTGACTTAAACTAAATCTTAAGTAGTATTTAAATCTGCACAAACAAGACTTTTAAAAGGAATCCCTAGTATGAATCGTGACAGAGTACTTAGGTTTTCAGGTCTGTGAGCGCAGAAAATCCACTGAAAATATTACTGTCGCTAAAGCAGGTTGTGCCCTCTGAGAGGAATTTCAGAATAAATACCTTTCCTGCGGTATCTGCAGATGAAAAAGGTGCAACAGGGGACTTTAGATGTGTCTTTCCTTTACTGTGGAGTTTTAAACATTAATAAACAAAGCAGTAATAAGCTTTCCATAACTATTGCTCAGTAAATTGATGCCTACTGTCCGAGGCTACAGTGTTGACAGATTTAGAGATTAGAAACAATATTTTATTCAGTGATACAGGGGGTTAGGCCCAAAAGAGTTAACTAAGAAATTTGGGCCTGCAAACAAGTTACCAACATCTAAAATGATCTGTACCCGTTCTGTTCTACTTACTGGACCAAAAGCTTAAGAGAATAGTACAAGAACATGTAATAGGCCTAGAGGCAATAAATTAGAAATACGGCAGGATCAGGTAGACATTTGAATAGGAGAAATAGGCCTGGAGCCAGGGCCTTTTCCGAGCTTCAGTGAGCGGGTCAAGAACAATGGAAAGGAAGAAAGGTCAAGCTGAGGAAGATGAGTTGAAGCCCCCAGACCCACCAAAATTGAGGGCCAAGAGAAGCACCGCCCCAAGCCCCACCTGAACTCCATCTGTACTCCACCTATTATTAATATGCATAGATAGATGTTGTAATCACTTGAGTATGCATTTAATCACATCTGAAGATTGTATAAAAATGCTGATTTTGTGTGAGGCCTTCGAGCAAGTTTGTCCAGTGCGAGCTGGCTTGCTCCCAACGTTGAATAAACAAATACCTTGCTGCTTAAAGATAAAAAAAGTCTCTGAGCAGTTTCTCGGACCGATTTTTCGGATTCATCAGAATACACTGAGTATTTTATTCAGATCAGGGGACTGCCTTTGCTCAGCAGGGAGAAGGCAAGTCCCTCAGTATCACACAAGATTTGTCTATATTTACGTTTGCCTCTTCAGGGACTGCACAAAGTTTGGTGCTCTCATGACACCTGCAAATTCGCGGTCATGTTACCTTTAAGTATCTCAGACTCAGCCCTAGGACATCCTGTCTGCATTATCTGCTCACCTGTGTAGCATACAGGCATATCCAGCATACAGATGTAGCATATATCTTTCGTGGGAAACCTTTACACCTGTGTGTTTGCCTTGCACTGGCCACAGGACAGCTGCTGGTCAGATGTACAGGATACTGCCATGCAATCGTGCTGTGTGAGAATATGATTTCAGCTGTACCCTGATAAACAGAATATGCCCAAGAATTCCTTTATGGGGTGACCAGTGAGTTCACCCTGGATGTACTTCCCAGGTGCCCGTATTGCTACATAGCAGGAGCCAATTTCAGCTCCTATGTTATAGCACTTTAGCACAGCAGTGCCTGTGGAGATGCAGAAAAGGAAAACACTTGAACACTTTTGAAAGTCTGGATGCTTTATTTAAGATCCTGTGTGGAAGCTAAATCCCTCTGAAAATAATCAGACAGAGACTTATCACAATTTCTCAGCCATTTGAGGTTCATCCATTAAGTTAAGAATACAGTTAAGCACATCAAAACCTACACCCTGCTGTGTCTGTTGCAGTCTTTTTGTAAAGGCAGCATAGTTGTATCTCAGTTTCCAAGCAGAGTTGGAGGCAAAGACAACCACAGAAAACAATATTAAAATCGTCCTTAGCTGTTTCTTTCTCTCATCAAGATTTCCAAGGTGGCTAGTGATTTTTACATCTGTGGCTTATGAGGTATCTGATTTGATACCTAAAAGTGGCTTGGATTTCATAAGGAAAAAAATTTACTCCTGACTTTATATAGTGCAGTCAGAGGTTTTTCTGAGTGTTTTTGCTAGAGGACAATTATACAGAGCACCTCTTCTGAGAAGGTTTTGGTGCTAGTGGCTCTCATCTTGGTTGAAAAAGAAACACGAGATGAGATTTTCAATATATCCTGGCTAAATTACAGCTGTGTAGTCATTTAAATTAATTTAGTAGCTTCACTTGTACACATATTCCTAATTTGCCATTTAATTTTAATGACTAAAGTAAAAATTTGTACCATCTGGAAACTCTCTCTTTATTTTTCCCCATGTTTTCTGAGGTAGCTTATTTAATTACTTGGCAAATGGTCTGCCTAGTGCCACTACATCTTGTCAATAATTTGTATGCAAAACATGAACTCTTTTGTGAGTGATGGTTCCTTTGAGGTGAGAGAAAGCAGAGGAAACAGTTCTGGAAAAAAATGTGAGCATCTTATAAATATGTTGCTGACCAACTTGTTCTAAACAGTGTGTCCACAGAGATTTTATTAATGATTCAAAATACCAGAGCAGTGTGAAAAATTACCTAAATGCACCTGCTGTTTTGTAGCTTGCAATACAGTCAGGGACAGCTGTCAAACAGAAAGGCAGGGCAGTGAGCAGGAGGAAATGACTGCTGGAGAGGAAAGTGGCAGGAGTGGTGTATCAGAGCTGGGGAAGCACTGGGCTTCACAGAAGGAAAGGAAGGCAGGCTTGAAGTGCAGATCTTCAGGCTGAATTCACATAAATGCTGTCTCCGTTTCTATTGTATGCATTTCTGGGAAAGGTCTTGTCTAAGTGCAGCTTGCTTTCTTCACACTCAGCCAGAGTGTGAGGTAAAACACACTGTGTTTTTCCATTAACATTACTGCCCCTTATGTTGCTCAAAGCAAAAGAAGGGAATTATTTTCCTCTTATTATTGTTACATATCAGATTAAAAAAAAAAAAATAAAAAAATGAGGGGAGAGTAAGGCAGGGGTTTTATTAAATGCCTTCATTGTACCTGTTACTCAGTCTTTTCCAACTCGTTAGTTTGATTTTGTAAATCTATTACAAAAGTAGTTCAGCTTGACTTGACACCCTCCTTTTGCTCCTTGCAACGCTTGCCACTGCCAGTCACTTGCAAGTGTCAGAAGAAGAGAGCACCAAATAGTTAGGGTGTAACAGAAATTTAGCAGAATGCTTATAAGGTATTCTTTCTCTGTTTTGCAATAAAGTTTTAGTTCAGCTCTTCCTGTCAGGAAATTGAATTAAGCCACAACAGGGTACTTATGCTACCGGTGAGCAATGATTCAACAACTTGGTGTTAATTTCTGAAGAGGGACTTTAAATGCACTGTGCTTTAACCTCAGCCAGCAGCTCAGTAACGTGCAACAGTTTATCACAGCGGCAGAAGCTTTCCATAGAATTGGTGTAATGAAAAAAAAGGAACTAGTAGAAGTATGAATACAGATGTCTGTGTTAGCAAGGAGTTTCAGGGGAATATTAGCCTAAGGAAGTAAAATATTCTTTTATTTTTAGCATTTTCACCTTAACCTGGCACCGAATCAGAGCTGAAGAATGAATGTCTGAACCCAGACAAAAGCCTTTCCTGACTCAAAATATGCTATAAATAAGTTTTCATCAGTGTAAGTTTAGAATTAGATTCCTTTCCAACAAACTAAAACTTGGATTGTTTTTAATACTTTGTAAATATCTACTACATTCCTTAAAATTTTCCAATTGTTTTGTAGTAATTTCAGTCAATATCTTGAAAGAGTTTTGAAAGCAGGTGATAAGAATTACGATGAAAGTTTATAGATTTCTATTTGCATACACATTAGTTCATATAAAATAACTGCAATATCTTGACTTTTAGATTTTCCTTTCACAACAGGATTTTCTAGATTGTACACAGTGGTCCCACACAGCAGCTCTCCCACACAGTGAAATCTTGGCATTGTTTTTCCTTTTTCTGCCCTTATTAATATATATAAAATTTTTCATTCACATATCTATATTTATCACTTTAGTAAAAGATCGACTGGTTTTCATTTTATCACTTGGCATTAGGAGTTGAACTCCCATGTGTAATCTAAACTGTACTTTTTACATGTCATAAAGATGTTTTTGTAGGACAGACTCTACTCATCGTAAAGCTTCCCTTTTACAAAATTCTTTGGATGAAAGTAATTTAAATTTTAAATATATTGTGTCTGCCACTATATTTATTAAATTATAATTTGACATTTCTAACAGGAGTTCTTATTTGTTTAAAATGAGTCCTATACTCCTAAGGACCAAATTCTGCAGAATTGTATTGGTTATTCACCGAATGTTTTTTATTAACTTTTTATTCAATCAGCAAATGTTAATTAACTGCTCTGGCTTTGTTTTATATCTGTGAATCTGCTGACCTAAAGCTAAAAAAACCCCCAAGATGAAAACAGTTGAAATTGACCTTTGTTAAGACAGAGAGATGAAACATAAACGATGCTATGGATTTTTTTCCCAGTTGCAGTGTAAAAAGGCAACCTAACTTAATTAATATTCTGTCACTGTGCTAATGACTATTTAGCCTTTATAAATGACAGTCTACACTAAAACATAGAGCTGGCCCATGGCTTTAATACTAAACTCAATTTTTTTTATTTTGTGCTAATTTTAGTCGGAACAGAAAATTTTGTACCATATCCTTACTTAGATTGATTACAGACATACGTAAAAACCTTTGAAGTTTTTTACATTATATCACTGAAATGGGGTATTTTGAGAGATTGGAGAGGTTTCTGTCAATAGTTTCAATAGCAAGATTTTAAGATTGTTTTTAAAAATAGAA
Source organism: Chiroxiphia lanceolata (assembly GCF_009829145.1). Classification (NCBI taxonomy): domain Eukaryota; kingdom Metazoa; phylum Chordata; class Aves; order Passeriformes; family Pipridae; genus Chiroxiphia; species Chiroxiphia lanceolata. The sequence goes on along the minus strand of NC_045671.1, from coordinate 63,479,740 downwards.
AGTTATGCCAAATATCTACATACGCTGTGTTCCATCAAACCAAATAAATTTCTGCTAAAGCACTGAATCCTTGCAGCAGAACTCCAATACATATTAAAGAACAACTGTCACTTTGCAAATACTTCCACCTACTTATGTGAAAAAATCACACATGGAAGTGCCATGCTCTCCTGGTTCTCATTTTTGCTGGTGCTGTGAAAAAACAACTGCATTTCTTCAACATGAACTAGTTTGTTACAGTCTGTCTCTGCTTTGCAGTGACCACTTCTGTGCACCCTTTTATCCACAGGGGTGATTATTGCTTTTCTACTATTATCTAGCACTGGCTTAACATAACTTGGTCATCGTGACTCTGATGGTGCCATTTGAGCTGCTTGAGGATTTTGAGGAGACTGGTTGTCCCCTACTAATACTAGATGAGTGGGGACAGTGACAGTGATAAGTGCCATGGGTCTTCTACAAAATTGTTATCACTTAGACCAGCAATGGCACAACAACACTTGAAGCATATAACACAAATATGTACATTTATGTGGTGTTGGGCTTTTTTTATTCAAAATCAATGTTAGATTTAATTTTTAAAAGTGTAGTGCTTGAGGATTTGATTCAGAAGAAGTTCAGTTGTTTTTCCAATAGGAACAACAATCTTCAAACAGGATTGTGCATGTGTTTCCAAAAACTGAGTATTCATAATCTTCTGCTGAAGATGAACCTGCCTCGATAGAACATTTCAGTAGTAATTACCCTCCTAAAGCAGGTTATCTATTGTTATAAAGAAACCAAACAAAGGTCTGTATGAAGCAGGTGACCAGCATAAATGGAAAACATCAACAGTTTTCTGTAAATTGGATGAAAAGGAGAGGAAGGAAAAAAACCGCTATTCCAGGGTGACCTCATGTTCTGCCATCAGTCTTTTAAATGTTCTGATGCCTTATTAATTTTCTGGCCTTATGCTGTCTTTGAATATGCAACTGAAATGGAGATAGGGTAATGTGATAAATGTGCTACTGAACATGCACTTCTGCATTTCTGTTCACTATAAAAACCCAAACAAACCAGTTTTAATTAAGTTTCTTTCTTCTTAAAAATGTGTGCTGGTTTAAAGGTAAACCGGCAGGGAAAATGAACCCAACTCAAAAGAGAGATTATAAATCAGAATAACAATTTGATAAAATAATACAAGTACGATTATACAGACAAACAATTGGTTTTAACCCACAAAACCCAAATGTATAACCCAGCACCCTGGGGCATGAACAGAGTGCTGTTCTTTGGGCCCCCTGAGTCCATAGTAAAAGGAGAGGGGAAAACCTGTTGGTGAGAGTGCTGTTGCAGTCTGGTTCAGAGTGGTGGCTGCAGTCTGGTTGAGAGTGGTAGTCTGCAGTTTGGTTGAGAGTGGTGGTCTGCAGTCTTCCTCTGGATCCCACAAGTGGTTAAAAAAGTCCCAAGACTCCAAGATTATATATCCTCCAGTTCAGGCAGGAATGCCCAGTACTTCCCTCAGGGTGGGGAGTTCCACAATGGATATGAGAACAGGAGCATCCTCCTATCTCATGGGCCTCTTAACACCCAGTTTATAGCCTGAGGAGTCAGGCTCTATGGGCAGATGGTGTAAATGGTTCATTGATAACAGTTTCTGGGAAATGGCATGGAAGGCTATAGAATACACAGTTTTGGGTTACACCCATCCAGTGATGAACTGGTCCCAGCTGTTCTAACTAGGACAAAATGTAATTCAAATGTGTTATAAGTAACATCCTATTGATTTGAAAATACTGAAATGAAAGTAAAATATTTTTCCCCTTTCTTTTCCAAACAGCCAAGTCTCTTCTGTAGGAAGAACATATAGAAATGCAATGGAGTTGTGATATAAGTAGTTACTGGGTTGTTTTTTCTTGGTTGGTTTGTTTTGATTTTTTGTTTGTTTCATTTGTTTTTTTAATTCTAAAGGCACCAAATGAATATTACTTCTTTATTTTATTTTTAAATTTTGTATCTTTGACCTGATCTTCCTTGGGGAAAAAAAAAAAAGCCTGTTTTGGGGTATTACAAAGTGGTTAAGAAACCCTCTAGTTGCACAGATTGCTAAATGTTGTTGTTTTAGGGAAAAATGATGCAGATTTACTTATGAAAACATCATCTAAGCAACTGAATGATTTTTGTGTACTTAGTAATACTCCTAAAGTTCTTCCCAAAGTCATATTTGTGCTATGGTCAGATCAAGATAATGCTACACAGAAGGAATTTCAAGTCTGAATCCAAAATGACAGGCAGCTTTGTGAAAGACATTCCCTGAGATGCAGAGCTGGTTAGCCAGCAAATAAAAATGTCACATTGCTCCTAGGACTTTCAGTATTATTTCTATGCATGGTCTTTTTTTTTCCTCTTTTTTTGTGGAGCAAGAGCTGAAGGATCCATATTATTTGTTGTTGCCTTCACCTCTCTGATCAATGTGACCCCAAAGGTATGTTACAGGCATTGTCTTACAACTAGAATAAAAGAAGAGAAAAATGCTTACTGCTCTCTGACCTCGCAAACATGTTTTATGTACACAGGTAACCTACTAACATGCAACAGTATCAACTTGTTTAGGTGGACTAAGGACCTTATCTCAAACGTCTAAATTTCTGAGTCTTGCTGATAAATATTATCACTTCTCATTTTTCAAATGGTCCTTAGGTATTTTACTTGTAACAGTATCCTTCACATCTGGCCTTGGGAATCTCTGGTATGTTATGGCAAGTTTGCTGAGCAACTCCTGTAAAACGCGGAGCTTTTGCGACTCAGTGTTTGGTGCCATATGTGAAATTCAGTCTCATGCCACCACAATATGAAGTGGGGGTTAAGAGAGACTCCATTTGATCATGATATGGACAGGAGTACCTTTTAATGGATTTGAAATTCTGAACCCCTACTAATAAAATCTGCCACCCTTGACAATTAATTAAATACAAGCTTAAGAAAACGATAGATTTGTCATCTCCAAAGACTGATGGAAAAACATAGATTGGCAGTAGGTTAGGAGGGCATGAAACCTGTGGTACCACTAGAAAACTTTCTTTTTTTTTTTTGAAAATCATTACACAAAGATAATATTTACAGAATTACTACAAGGTTTTGACAGAAGTGTTGATCAAATACAGAGGTAACATTTCAGATTAGAAACTAGAATTTTATGTTTTTAGCTGAGGCTAAACAAACATTGGCCAGAATTCCTTTTTCAGCATTTGATACTGGAAATTATTTGACCATTTAATTAAAACACTATAAAAAAAGACAGTGTCTGGGGTGGAATTACCACATGGAGGTTGCTCCATGATACCAAATAATTTTAATTTCAAAATATTCCAGTTTGTAAAACAGAGAAACTTTTCTTCGGGTTTTTTTTTTTTCATTTTCTTGGTTGAGATTTTTGTTGGAATTGCATAAATATTTTTTGAGTAGTGCCTTAATTACTAAGCACTGCTGGCCTGATAAAAGATGACCTGTTTTAGTACCTTATTTCATACCATTTCCAGGATTTATGATTCTTGTTCTTGGTTGTGGTTGTTGTCTGTGTGCATGCATCACTTCACTAAGAGAAGAACACAGCACAGCCATTCAACAGAATACAGTCTTCAGACTTTTCTCTGCTTTCATATTAAATTGGCATAATAAAATGTAAGTTCCTGGAAATTCATGTAATTTCCTGTTAACAGGTGTTTTCTTGCTTCCGCTTTCTTATAAGGAAGCTTTGCACAAGTTCACACATCACAAAGAGCACTAAAATAGAACTATATAACTGAAAGTAGAAATTGAAAGTTTCCATTCTAAATGTCATTCATTTCGGTGAATGAATTGCTATAAGTTCACCATACATTTCAAGTATGTGGTCCGATCAGTAGAACTTTCCAGGAAAATTGAGCAGCTGAAGGAATTACATAAGAAGTGTAATATGGTAAGACTGCTAAGTGTTATGCAGAAAAATAAAGAAATTTAAAAGTGTATCTGCCACTACTCCTGATTTGATTGTGCAGTTTCACTGACTCGTTGATGACATTTAGGTATTTAATCACTGAATGAGAGTTACTTATGAAATGTCTAGACTTCCAAACAATTACACCTAGTCTCTCTGGGACATCTAATTTATTGTAGGCAAAAAATTGCTATTAGAGACTGAGGTAAGGCAGCTGACAGTCTGAAGAGAGCCTGATAACATAGTAATTTAAAACATCAATAATGTTAAAAGACTACTAAAAAGTTGGTGGTTCTGACTAGTATTACAGGTGAAAAAAACATCTTAATAGCTAAATATCATTATGAAATCCATCAAAATTTGCAGGTGTTCTTATTTTAAAGATGAAATTTTACAAGTCAGAATAAATGCCCTCTACAGTTCTTGACCCCCTTCTTGGCAATGATATTATTTTTGTTTTGTCAGCATCACCAATGAATACAGCTGCTATACCGTATGAAGTAATTGCATTATATGACAGATAAAACAAGGGGTATGCATCATATTATAAATAATTTAATTTTATGAAGGAATTTTACATCTTAATCTGTTCAACCATCACTTTCACTTAGACCCTGAAATAAAATTATGCTATTGTATTCTTTGTTATAATCTAATATTTCACCCATAAGGAAATGTCAGGTCATATTTACAACAATCGAGGGACCTCTAAGCCAGATTGGAAGGTCATTCTCTTTGAGCATTTTAAATGAACCTGTCCAGCAAAATTTTGGTTAAGGACAACCAAGGACTCATTATACAGTTAATTTACCCAAATGCCAGCAAAAGCAATGCCAAGGTTGTTACTGTCTACCCTTTGACATTTGAAGTGGTAGCAAACATACAAGAATTTAATCTTCATTATGAAGTATGCAAAGAAATTACATTAAATTTTTTTTTGTAGAGCATCATTATGCTACAGTGCAAATGTCACTAAACAAAATAATATTGTACTAAAATGAGACAAGCTGTATTTCAGTATTACGCAAAATATTGGTGTACTTTTGTTTTCATAAACTATTTTAGGAGGCTTGACTAACTTTCATAGCTTTCCTAAACTGCTGCATAGGCATGATTAAGTTTTATCACAAGACTTTTTTGCACTAAACTGTGACTCTCTTTAGTACATATAATTGTGTATGTGTGCATTCATTATACACGCCACCAGGGAATATGACTGCAATCTTGAAAGTGATTTCCGCCTCACTTAGCTAGTGTTGACACTAGAAATCACAAGAAAGAGAGATACAGCTGTGGGTGGGTACCTAAATAACTAATCTGTGCTCATACACAGGCAGAAAGAAGGCAGGAATTAAATGTCATTGCAAATTTGTGAAGGGACAGAAATTTGTGAACATATTATAGTTATACATAGTAGCTTTTGTGCTCTGACTGTGTGTTTTGCAGTGGTATTTCCCTATTTTGTAGCATTGCAATATGGTTTCAAGGAGCTCATCTTTTAACTGAGATTTCAGCAAGATGCTGATTCCAGTGGTAAGCCAAATGTTTTGAGCAATATACTGGTAGACTCAGTCAAAGCATTTCAGTTCTTTCCTGATATTAATTATTTTTCAGCATCCTCTCTCCTATCTTCTTTCCTGATTTATATGATTTGTATGGCATACATATTATATATAACAGGTAAGGAGACAATTCTGACTGAAAATGGAGCTCCTATAAATTAAAGAATTGGAGTTATATCCTATGATATGGGCAGTGGAGAGAAGATCTGTAAGGATGAAGGAGGATTTTTCCTTTCTGCATCATCACAGCTTATTTTGACACATGAATAAAGCTAACATAATTGAACAGAGCTAATTTGAGCAATTGGAATTGTCAGCAAAAAAATAATCTCTGTCCTCCTTTTCTTCTTTCAGTCAAAGTGTCATATGACTGGTTTTGTTATGGTATCATGAAAGTTCACATGATGACACAAACAAAGGTCATATTTAGAGCTAAAAAGTCCTTTTAGCTTTTGTGTCATTCAGAGAGGGAACAAGGCTTATTCTGATAGACTGAGGCTCCTGATGACCAGAATGTAGAGAATATATAGGGGAAAAAGAATTTTCCACAGAAAACATTCTCTGTTTACCACTTTGCAGAAATTTCTACATTCTGCTCTGGAAATCTCAGAAGTCCCCGCACAGTAAAATGCAATGTATTTGATTTCCTCAACAGCACAACCCTGTGAAACTGCTGGAAGAAACTGAATGATCTGTCATGGTTGGTAATGTTTAGTGAGCTTTTGCCACAGCAGTTTGATTTCTTGATTCTCTTGAAGGCTGCTTTCCTCCTCCATTTCTCTGGAGAACTGTAACAAGACACCTGTCAGTGTTGAAAACACCATAGGTTGCAAAAACATTCCCTTTGCCAAGCTAAGAACAAAACTTTGGCAAGGCTGTTTTCTTTGGTGTTATTTTCCATGTTAGGCAAGTTGGTCACTGATCTGGCATCAATGCTGTCATGCTTTCTTCGGGAACATCCATAACTCTGTCAGAACTAGTACAATTACTGAAGTGACTTCAGTGGGAAACAAGGAGTTACAGTACTCCATGGTCCAAAGACTCTCATTTGGGGTCACACATGGGTGCTATTTGGAACAGAAAAGGGAGGTTTCCTTCTTTAGTGGAGTCTCTAATGTATCAAAGTATCAAAGTCTGTCAAGGAATTATGCAAGGCCTAAAGTAGGACCAGGAAACTTCAGCTTGATGAGGTACAGGAAGATGATCTCCATGCTTCAACCCTTTAAATCAGAGATGGTTTTGGCTAAAGGAGAGAGTTTTCAGGCCAAGCAACACTAACTGGCTTGCCCAATCCTCCTGCACAAGGCATAAGGCTTACAAATAAGTAGATAGCTTTTATGAAGTCCAAGAGTGGAAAAGTACAGTCAGCTACACTGGAGACTTGTGTAATTTTTCCACTGCTAATATAGGGTATCTTCCCAAACTCATGCAATAATAAATGACAGCATGTGATATAAATCTGTAGGTGAAATAATAATCAATTCTCCAGGTTCATGTTGTCCCCCCAAGTTCCTTAAAATGATCATCTCACTTCATGAGGATCAGCACGGCCAAGTCAGGTATGGCAACACACTTTCTGAGCCCTTTTTAATTAAGAATGGTGTGAAACAAGGCTGTGTTCTCGCTCCTACCTTATTCACAATCTTTTTTAGCATGATGCTCCAAAGGGCCACAGCAGACCTCAATGATCAGGACGGTATCTACGTTCGATATCGTACTGATGGAAGCCTGTTCAATCTAAGGCGTCTGAAGGCCCACACCAAGACCCTAAACCATCTTGTCCGGGAGCTGCTATATGCTGATGACGCCGCCCTTGTTGCCCACAAAGAAGCAGCTCTGCAACGTTTAACATCCTGCTTTGCAGATGCTACTGAGCTCTTTGGGCTGGAAGTCAGCTTAAAGAAGACAGAAGTTCTCCATCAACCTGCACCTCAGGAAGTCTTCCACCATCCCCATATCACCATTGGCGAATCAGAGCTCAAATCAGTCCAGCAGTTTAATTACCTAGGTAGCCTCATCTCCTCGGATGGTAAGATTGACGGGGAGATAGACAACAGGTTGACAAAGGCATACAGTGCTTTCGGAAAACTCCACAAAAGAGTATGGCGTAATAAACACTTGAAGAAAAGCACAAAGATCAGTGTTTACAAAGCCATAGTGTTGTCTACTCTCTTGTATGGTTCCGAATCATGGGTCATCTACCGCCACCACCTGCGTCTCCTAGAACGCTTCCATCAGCGCTGCCTCCGTACAATCTTAAACATCCACTGGTCAGATTATGTGACCAATACATCTGTTCTTGAGCAAGCAGCAGTCACAAGTGTAGAGGCCATGCTGATGAGAACACAGCTGCGATGGGCAGGGCACGTCTCCAGGATGAAGGACCACCGCCTCCCTAAGATCTTGCTCTATGGTGAACTTGCCACTGGCTGCCGCAAGAGAGGAGCCCCGAAGAAAAGATTCAAGGACTCCCTGAAACAACATCTCAGCCTTGGCCATATTGATCACCATAATTGGTCCACTCTGGCCTCAAATCGGGAGGCCTGGAGACACAGCATCTATAACGCTGCGGAAGCCTTTGAGAACACACGCAGGATCACTCTCGAGGAGAAAAGGCAACGCAGGAAGAACCGTGTCTTGCGGAATACACCATCTAAGGAGTCTTTCTGTTGTGCCTTTTGCAATCGGATATGTCTGTCACGTATTGGCCTCATAAGTCACCAACGTGCCTGTAACAAATGTGGATAGTGCCTTCCCAAATCTTCGTTCGCGAAGCTCAGCCATGAATTGCTATTTTTGGCAACAAAATTGGAACTGCTTTTTACCAGTCATGAAAGTGCCACTGTTTAAAGGAAGCTTATCAGAAAGGAAAGGGATGTGATAATTCATTGTTACCTCACCTGTACATCTCTGGGTAAAAAGCAACCTGCTGCAAAGTCAGGTCATCCTTCCCCTAGTGAGCTCTAAGGGCCCCGTAGGCTGGACAAATATTCAAGAATCCTTCATTCTTGAAGGAACAGAGGGAGGCCAAATTGTTTGCCTGAGGCAAGGCTATCACAGAGGCAGAGAAATGGCTCTGACTGTGTAATTGCTCCCAAATGTCCTGTGGTTTGTTTGTGTTTTTTTCCTTACAAAATATTGGGTTTAAGAGTAAAATGGAGAGAGCAGTTACTTGTGCATTTAATGATTATATGAAGAATAAAATATGACTGGTGGCTAATTAGATCCCTAATTTCTACATTGCTTCTGTAATGATTCTACGATTAAAACAAAAGTCCTAATGCATTTAATATATTTTGTGCTTAACCGGTCACTAGTCCTAAGAGCAGCTGAAGAACTCTGCAGGTGTACAGAAACCTTTCATAACAAGCAGTAAAAGTGGTTAATTTGTGGCAATTTCAGGAAGGTGGCAGGTAACATATGTGACCCATTATTTAATAGAATAAATTTTCTCTTGGATCCACTACCTTTACAGTTTGTCCATCAGCTGCACTGCACTGTGCCTTCAAGTTTTTTCCCTTTAAATGGTGCAATCATATTATGCATTCTTTACCCTTAGCTTTTCTCCCTTAAATCAGTCTCTGGCATTTGATACTTGTACACTAAAAATAAAATGACCTGAGTCCCTAGTTAACATCTGATTATTAAAGATGATCTTTCATGTGTAGAATTACCAGGACATTTTCGCCTGATTTACTATACTAACATTTCCATTTTGGCCCTGGGTAGGGAGCTCTGCTAGTAATGCTGCACCCTTTGGTGATATAGTACCTAATCAGTATTTATGAATAGGGTTTTGGAAGTCACTAAAGAGCAGAGCTTTCACAGTGGACCAGGGAAGAGGTTTTACCTTCTTAAAACACAAATATTGCTGAGCTTTGGAGATCTGTGTGACATTTTATCATTGAAGAGCTTTCATTTTTAAATTGCAGTTAAAAATGTGTAGTGCAATTCTGTCATTAATTGAACTGAAAAATGTGTAGTGCAATTCTGTCATTAATTGAACTGCAATGTACTTCTCTCAGCCTTTAATGTTATTTGTTAAACTTAGTAATTACTATGCAAATGAATTGCTGCACTTAAAAAGAGGTCAAACAGTGAATACAGCAACGAAAATAACCCCCTTCTTTTTTTTTTTCTTTTTTTTCTTTTTTTTTGTTGTTGTTTGGTTTGGTTTGGGTTTTTTTGTTTTGTTTTGTTTTTTTTTTTGTTTTGGTGAGGTTTTTTGTTTTGTTTTGTTTTGTTTTGTTTTGGGGGTTTTTTGTTTGTTTGTTTGTTTTGGTTTTTTTTTGTTTTTACCTTTTTGCACTCAAATGTTGTTTGGGGAAGATTGCATTTTTTGATGTTGAAAGAAGACCTGCGGGGCTACTCCTACACAATAACAGGGAGCTGATTGCATAAGGTATATGGTTTTCCTAAATCCGAGAACTGTTATTTCGGATGTCCAGGCTGTAACACTAGCTCCTTTTAGAAAACTGACCTCAGGGAAAAGTCAAAGTTATGCAAGGGAGCTTCATGCTTAGATTCTTGTGTTACTGGTGACTCATTTAGCCCCATAAACTGAACTCATCCAGAAATTACTAAGATTATGTTGGATCCTGTTACTTTCTGTTCTCTCGATGTGGAGAGCAGGTTGTTATTCCCTTTTATTTACACAGCTATTGTATATATACTTAGAAGTTATACACCTTCTTTTTAGTTCATTTGGTTATCTAAGCAAGTCCATTTTTAAATATTACTCAAGTTCCTGTTTTCTAGACTTATCTATTTTCTAGACTTATTTTCTTCCTCAGGATGTTCTCCAGTGATTCTGTGCCCAAAATTTGATGTACCAGCTCAAGTCTTCTAAATATATATCCCAATAGCTAAGGACATTGTAAATGCCTGTTATTTCCATTAGAGGCTATATTGCAGCTTATGTGAACCAAGTTGACTATTTTTTTTATTATATCAATTATTTTTTAATTGCTATTACATTTGTGAGGCAGTATAACTTTTTAGATTCTTTTCTGCAAACATTTGTCTAGAGGCTTTTTCTTCCATCTCTATTTGTATAGCAGGTTAATCTTGTTTAAGTGTGGAAACCCCTGTTTATCCTATTTTAAAACGCATCCTGTGTTTCTTTCTTTTTTTTTTAGTTGGTATTTAAGAGGTTATTCTGTTGACCATTCTTAGAAAGTCTTTGTGAATTTTACCAAGGAATACTTGCACTGAAGGACAAAATCAGAATGCATGCAGCTGATCAGCAAAGGTCTGCAAGAAATCAAGCCATGGTGCTAATGACCTCTGTGTCTCCCTTCTGCATGAGTTGCAGTTCATCCTTGAATTTCCTTTGGGATTCTTATTATGTAGAGCAGTAGACTTACACATATGAGCATAGGCCATGAAAACAATTTCGTTGAGCTAAAATCACAAACCTGGAGAATGTATACCATAATGAAAAATAAAAAAAATGCATATAATCCATATTCTGATAGGAAGAACGACATGTTTTAATAGAAGAATAAAAAAAATCAACATTGGCAAGCTAGGGAATTAGCCCCACGCATTTATCACAAGTAATTCTCAAGGGAACTATAAGTCTTCATGTGACTAAGTAATTTCTACAGTAAGCTTGACTTTTAAATATATGGCTTATCTTTTAGGGTGTACTTTTTAATTATAGGGAAATAATTTTTTCTACTACTGAAAATAATTGAAAAGATCAGTGGGATATATTTTAGTAAAAGGTCTACTTAAGAGAATCAGGAACATCAGATCCAAGTCAAATGCTGACCTGCAAGAAAACTTGAGGGGACATTTGACCATGTTTAACTTCAAATATTTTACTCATTACATTGTAGCTTTATCTTTTCCTGGTAACATATCCCTCTACTAAAAAAAATGCGAGTTAGCGGAGACTGCAAATTTCAGTGTTAAAAAGACGTTAATAGGAATTTAGGAATGACTCTATGCAGCCTGAATTATAAATTATTCAATTCAAATTACCTCATTCTGCAAGACTTTTGCAAATCAGAACAACACTCTCTGCTCCAAATAATCTGGAAATTGGTGTTATTTGTTTAGAGTAAAGCACAGCCAAAAGAGCATAACTTGCCCTGAATCTGTCAGCACAACTTTAAGTTAGTAATGGAAATGGTATGAATGAGTCAAGGTACAATATGGTACATGTGCAAACAAAATGTCTGTGCAAGTGAGCATAGAAGTTGATATACTTAAGTTATTCCTTCTTCTGCATGTATGAATATGTATGAACATATTTCAAACCCCATCTTTTTGCAACAAATCTTTTAAACTAGTTAGGAATGTAGTTGTCTGTCGTCAAAAGTTCAGCTAGATTCCTCTGCAAGTTAGTGAAGTTCAATAAGAATACAAAGCAGTGATACCTAGATCTTCCAAAAACATTATAGATACAGGAGACTAGAAGAGGTTTTCAAACATGACCACTAAAGATGATTCTTATATAAGGAATTCTGCTTCTTTTTCTGGCTAGGAAATAGCAAGATATTGAAAACTGGGCAGAATGAACAAAGCAAATGGCCAAAATGTTGTAGGAAAACAACAGAGAAGATTTTGGGTTTAGATCAAGGAACTGTTAACAAGGATGAAGGATGGTCTCAAAACAGGGTTTTTTTTTCTTTTGTTTCAGTTTGAATTATGATCTATCAAGTTTCAACTCTCCAAACCAAGGCTGCCAGCTCAGGCTGCGATACTTCTGTAAAGTCACAAGTGCTCACACAAAATCACAATATGTTAATATTTCTCACCTGGATAACACGGCCCGTAACTGCAGCTGATAGAGCAAATGAATAAAGATCACTTATGTTAAAAATAAGACACTTTTTTCCTTCTTTTTATTTTCTTTCCTTGCTCTAAGAAAGTAATCAGTGTATTATATTTTAATGCTGTAGTACAGAGACTTACTTTCAGGATTATTCATCATCTTAATATACATTAGACTGGGGAAATTAATAGCAAGACAGCAGTATGATTGAATTAAAAAAAACCCAGACTAATTCAGTATTCTTTGCCAAAATATCAGTGATCTCCTCACGGAACAGCTAGTACAACAGTTTGTCTTCTGTACTTGCTTTCTGAGTGACTTGGTACATCTCTTGCAATAAAAGACTGGAGAATCATCTTTTACAAAATGCCATGTATGTGTTGGGCAGCAGTCTAGTATGGACCACTTCTTGGAATGAGACCAAGTGGATTCACTTTTTTATGTTTTTGTGGTGATGCTCATGAAATTTATGACCCCTACATGATCTTAGTTTAGTTCTTGGTGAGAAATTGCTATCAGGCAACCAAGGAACATATCCATTACACCATACAGTCCACTATATTGTTTAATCCACACAACTCATTACTACATTAAGCAGTCATACAAATGATGTGTTTAATTCAAATATTTTTTCCTGTAGAATCAAAAAACACAGTAAAGGTAAGAGTTAGAGGAAATTCAGTGTGTAGTAAATGGGTGTACCATAGTTTATATGATAGAGTTGCTGCTCTTTTATCATTTTGATGATTTTTTTTTAGGTCAGGTGATTTCCAGTCAATGATATATTGTATGTGCTTAAGGAAAAGAACTCTGTCGTAAAGAAATTTAGTGTTGAACTCTTTGGTAAAAAATTTTTGAAAATGATAGCAAGAATAATAACTTAATCTTTTTTTCTTGTCTTCATGAATTAAAAAACCACTGACATAATCCAGAAAAATCATAGAAAGCTCGTAAGAATAATATTCTTTTTCAGAGAAGGTCACAGGATGCAAAGCGAATAGCACAAAATTGGGATTTTCCTCATTTCTTCTGCTATGCTGGTTTTGAAGATTTTATGTGTCATTTGCTCAAAGGTTTTGATTTGTTTTGGTTTGTTTTGTTTTTTCTTTGTTTGTAGACTAGATATGGAGAAAAATGTTCTTTCTCCTTCAGCGCTCTCTCTCGTATATGTGCAAATACATACACATACACATAAACAGAGCAAATCCTTCATCTTGTTCCCCCACTTTATTTTAAAATGTTGTCAGTGGTTTGCCAATATAGTTTTATTAACCAGATGTCATTCAAGCTTTGTCACTTAGAGTACTTCTGCAAACTTCTTCCAAAATTTTAAGTAGCATCTTGGCAAATAAAAAGGGTAGTCAATTACAAAGTTGCCAGAGTTGTCTAGAGTGTGAAACTTTTTTGTCTCCTCAAAGCCTCTGACATGGAGTGCTTAACTGCTTATACCATCTCTATGATGCGTAGTCAGAAATTATGTGCATCCTTCAGAAAGGTGTTATGAGGGGAAATGTAGGAAAAATTAATTTTTATTAAAACAAGTGACACTTGATTTGATTTACTATGGAAGGGTAAAATTAGAGTGGAATTATACCATTTCTGGACCCTTTTTTAAAGTGACAAATGTCTTATCTTCAAAAGTACAAAGAACTGTGCAGTCTCATTATATTTAAGAAAAATATTGAGCTCTACATAATGTCCCATTTTTTGAAGGTGTGTTTTGAAGGATAGTTGTTAACATACTATATAGTTCAAGGACTGAAATATAACCTTTCTGCCCACTGAAATAAATAAAAGGGATCCCTTTTCATATGCTGGAACAGGCTCTAAAATACTGTAGATAGAAAATTATAAACTACAAGAACCTTTAACCAAAACTGATTTCTCCTAAAACACTCCACCAGAACATATCCTTTACTTGTCTTCTGACTGCATAGAAATGGTCAGCTTTGTTTTCTCTCCTTCCCTTTGAACTCAGGGAACTCTCTTGCCTTCTAGCATGTAAGCAGATAGTTTATCCTGTCTGAGCTTTCCACAGGCTTTTTATTCACTAAGTGGGATTTTGTTTTTTCTCTTGCAATGTTTAGCAATGAAGTGGAGACCATAGCAGAAGAGCCACCATGCAGTGCAGGGTTCTGAGCTCTGGGGGACCTGTAGTACGTGATGTCTGCAAAACAGACCATGTAAAGCTGAGAGAGAAAGTTTACATGGAGAAAATAAGGGAATCAAAAGAAGTAAAAAAAGACACAGAAAAAACCCATGCAAATTAAAGCTGCCAAGAGCTCTTTACTGTATGTTCATTCAGTGTAAAATCTGATGCTGGAAACAAAGAGAATGAGTGTGAGATGAAAAGCAAAACAGAAGAAGCATGTGATTAGACATAGAAGATTGACACAGCTGATACCAATCAGATCCCAGGAACATTCTCAAAGGATCTTCAATAACTGATATATAGAAAAACTTAAAAAAAAATCCAGGAACTCATTTGCTCATATAGATCTCTGTTTGGCGTTGGGTTTGTGCCTTTTTTTTCTATATGTGAGGTAAATTACTAGAAATGCAAACTTGTGTGGTTATAATATCTGCCCTCAAAATGTATTGGCAGAAGCTTTCCTGGTGGTCATGAAAAAGTGTGTCAGCACTGATCTTTGCAGTGGTTACATTGTGCTATAGGAAATTACAGTGATGCAAAAAGCCCCTTACATCTATTTTATATGTGCATGTAGAAATGTCTGTGCACTGAATTCTGCTCTAACTGTGCATTTTCACTCAGTCTTGTGATATATTTGTGTTTTAGAACATCTGAGACTAGGAAATAAATTCGTTTTGCAGAATATTTGCTTTGAATACTTAAATACTTCCGCTCTACCTCCCCCCTCACCCTCCTTCCCTTTTCTCAATTATGTCAAGTATTCCTGCGTTTTTTTCCTGCTCCCATGAACTGTTTTCCTTCAGGGAGCTCCTAGTTTACTGAAGATGAAGAATTTGCTGCTTTTCACGATAAAATCAGTGTCAGATTTCTTTTGGCTTTAGTGAAAACCCATAATTGCTTTCTTCTGAGTCGATACTTCATTGGTTCTTTAGAATATCTACTTTTCAAAATACACAAGCAATTGACCGTTAGTTCAATGGCAAAAGAACAAACTTCATAATTTAGTGTTTAATTATCATTCTCTATTCTGCTCTGGTGAGACTCCATCTGGAGTACTGCATTCAGCTCTGGGACCCCCAGTATGAAGGGACAGGTCCTTGGGAGGATCACAGAGATGATCAGAGGACTGTGAAGACAGGCTGAGCCAGTTGGGGCTGTTCAGCCTGGAGAAGAGAAGGCTCCAGGGAGATCTCACTATAGCCTTCCAGCACCTGAAGGGGCTTACAAGAAAACTGGAAAGGAACTTTTGACAAGGGCAAGTAGTGGTAACAGCTTTACACTGAAAGAGAGTAGGGTTAGATTAGATATTATGAGGGAATTCTTCCTTGTGATGGTAGTGAGGAACTGAACTGGTTGCCCAGAGAAGCTGTGGAAGTGTTCAAGACAGTTCTAGTCGTAGGTGTCCCCACCCACAGCTAGGGGGTGTGAACGAGATGAACTTTAAAGTCTCTTCCATCCCAAACCATTCCATATTTCCTTTTAGGATTTTTAATGGGAAAGGATATACCCTTGCTAAACTTGACTTCTTTCACACAATATCTTGAGAAGGTCATACAAACTAGTGCCAAAACAAGTGCGAGCTTTGTGATTCAGTGACAGCATAACAAAAAACTCTCATAGATTGTGAAATACATTAAAGAAAAAAAGAGTTAACATGAACATAGGGAAAGTCAGCAAGAAAATTAAAAAGGTAGACAGGAACTTTTTTTCACCTGTCCACACATTAACTTTCACTATGCACTTCCTGGTGACTTCTGTAGAGTCCAGCTTTTATCATAGTGAGAGAAAAGATTATCAAAAAATCAGAGCTGGAATGGCTGAGGTTTTGTTCCTGGTGTCTGATATATAGCTGAAAACAGGGATTATAGCTGTTTTGTGGAAGCTATTCACAGGAGGTGGTTTGAAACAGCCCAGGGGAGTACATCAAATGCTCCTTGTTTGCATTTTAGTCTCTGGGCTCCTAGCACGAAAGAGTGAAGACTACATAAAAAGAGATTGTTCATCACATTTCATCTATGTGGCAAGTAGGAATGACAGAACTGAGACTCTGGAGAGCTAAGGCCAATTTCTAGACACAAAGTTCCAAGCTAAATTTAAGTACTTGATCTGCTCGGAAAAATACTAAAGCTTTCCAAAATTTTCCAATTTTTATCCTAGATCAAGCACCTGTAGTCTAGTCTTAATGACACTCTTGGCTGGTTTGTATTGATAATATTTCTTCCACATATTTAAGATTCTCACTTTCTCACTTCCCAGACTTTTCTCTCACTTCTGTACATGCTTATAATTCTTCTGCTCCTTAGTGGCATTGGTAGCAATCTCACAGCTTCCTGCACTGTACCCATACTGCTTCTGAACCTTTCAGACAACATCCCAGTGACTCATCTACTTCTTACTGGAGATCTTGCAAAATATTAGATTCTTTTCCCTCTTGTAATAATGGCCAACAGTTCATTTTTCAGAGCAGATTTTTTCCCAAATTATCTAGACGATTGAAAAGATGATTAGAAACTTAAGGAGATCACTAAAATAAGCAAGATGAAAATCTGGTGGAGTTTAAGCTAAAGCTTGGTAATTTTGTGAAATACATTAACTGATACAGACTACTGTAATAGTTGGAAGTTGGACATATTGATACTGGATATTCCTTATAGTGAGTCATATATCTCCCCAAAAGTCTCACCACAGAGGCAAAATCTTGTCCTAAGCCTGAATTGACATGAGAGTATGATGTAACATTTTTAGAGCGTGTCAGTGTGCTGTCTTTTATCCAGAGGTTCAGAGCCTCCCTCTGCAAGTATTTGAAGTGCATTTTCCTCTTCTGTTCTGAGCATCCCAAGAGTCAGAAATTGCTGTGGCACACTTGATAAGACTGTATTCTGCCATCCTTTTCATTTTATAGTGCACTTTATGCAACTCTGGTCACTTCAATGGCAAACTTGGCTCTTAAAATTTCAAACATGGTTTTCTATTTCCAACATGGTATTGTTTCTATTGTTTCTGTGTTTCTATTTCAAACATGATATTTCTATTTCCTTGGTTTTAGGTGCTGATTTAAGTTTCCTGCTGTCTCTTTTCTGACATCAGCTGTGCTTAATTCTCTTTTTCTTCCCATGGTCTTACATAGCACTTGAAGGAAGTCTTTTGAGTGGGCTTAGATATTACTGTAAAGAGCTTCCTATATACAGTGAAATCCTTATCTCCTAGAACTTGCATAGGTTATTGTCTACTAGCAAGTTCACAGTTTATTTACCCCAGAAGATATTTTGCTGTCTTCTTCCAAAAGACCAAGCATTATGCAAAAATAAGAACCACATTTCTTAGTAATAGCTAAATCCTAATAATTTCAATTTTTATCTTAGAGGGTGTCACCACAATCTTGGTGACAATCAGGTATTTACTCCTTTGAAAATTTGATATTTGTTCATGCTTTGTCAAATTCCATGTAGGCAGAATTTTATCTTTAGAGGAGATTGTTAACATAAATATTTAAAGTTCAAGTAATATTCTTGGGATCTGGACTTCAGAGAATGCATCAGAGACTCATTATCAATCTGTTTATAAGTGTCATTAACACGAATCATAAGCACATCATTTACTAGTTGGTTCCATCCTGGTTAATTGCACCAGTGAATGAGGTAGTATGACTGTGTGGGGGGGGGAGATATTGGTCCCTATTCAGTAATAATGTTTACTCCCTTGTTTTTCTTTGTAAGTATATGGCTTACATAAAAAATGTGGAAATGATAGTGTTTGTCTCTGGTAATTCAAAGATATTGCTGAAGAGGTTTATATTGAATATTTTTGGTGTGCAAGTGTCCACAGAAAGTCCTACTAAATGTAAAAAGAAAAAAAGAATTATTTTTAACATAATTTTCAGCTATAAAAAAACATAGGAGATGAAAATTTTCATCAGTTGTAATGCACGTGTAAGACTCAATAGTGTTTATCTCCTGAAATTGATAACTTGACTACTAAATGGTTTCAAGACCCAGAACAAATTCCATAAACCCCGGTGTTAGTAGCTATTACCAACTATATGTTGTGTTTTGTAATTGTGTTTTAATAATGCTATTAATATTCACCAAGGTGAGTCACATTGAATGTGCTTGATGATATATGTATTAGGTATTACAATACCCAGCATAAACTGACCAAAATAAGTAATTATTGTAAAGCTTGCTAATTAACCCTCTCACTAAAGTCTTCATTTGCATTGTCTTTGAGTTATAACATTGAAAATAGATTTCTTGTTACCAAATTTGAAGGGCTGTGATGCTATCTGAAGAAAGGTCAATGAGAGAGTAAGAAGCAGGCATGAATTGATTCAGACTTCATAGCAGGTTCTGTATCTGCCCCTTTTAATGCATATGTGTACCTAAGGGAAATAACAGTATTTGTGTCCGTTTCAGTACTTTAGTACTAATGTCTAATTGTTTGGGGTTTTTTTGCTTCCCCCTTGAAAGCCCATGCCAATATCAGCTTAAAAATTAGTCGTTTTCATTGTATCTGGGATTTCCACCAGAGACACAGATGGAGACACTGCTGCTGAGTCCTTGAAGCCATCAACTCTGGAATGAGTAAAATCTCTGTATCCTTGTACAGGTTAAGATCTATCTAGTGTCCACATCTTGACTCTGCAGTGGTGAAGGAAGACTTCTTCAGTTGTTGCAGCGACAGAAGCTGAATTGGGAAAAAGACAGTAGGGAGATAGCCAATAGACAAGGTTACCAAAACCTGTAATGAGAAATTGAATTCCCTCCCCATCCCAAAATTAAATCAAACTAATTTTGTGTGGCTCATTTTTTTAAATACCTGACAGGAGTCCTAAAATTTCATTTGCAGATGTGCTGACTACTTGCAGTTAAAGCTACTTTTTAAATGTGTTGAGTGGTACATGCTATCGAATTATCTAGAAAACCCAAAGTTACAGATATTTTAACATGGGAAATAATAGTTTATGAGTACCTTTGGCTTTTCTTACTAGGCTTCAACACCAAATTTTAGAGATTCTTCTTCTTGTCTCACAGGAATGAAACATAAATATGGGATGCTTACATGAGGTAGCAGAAATCTCATTATTTTATGTATGCAGTATTAGGTGATAGGATAGGGTTTTAGTACTGAACCCTAAGTAAAGCATGGACAAAACAACAAGGAGAAAATAGGTACTGATCCAGTATTTATGTAAATGCATACCAACATGTCAATGAATTAAAAGGTTCATTGAAAAAGAAAAAATAATTATGTAATCTTCAACACGAAAACTGTGTTGAAACTGAAATGCGTATGTCCACTGTGCAAATCAAGGTTGCACAGTCAATTTTAATCCTGGATTTTAGTATTCTGGGGTGTTTGTCACTGCAAACTTATAATTATTCCATTGATGTTGAACATAGATTTTGCTGTTGGATGGTTGGCTTGTGAATAGAATAGTTCTCTCTGCAAAGGTAATAAAGTATCCTGCTAAAGGGTTATCCATAACAATACTTGCTATTTGTTCACTTTTCTTCCATTAAATATCTTCATGGAAAATAATGGAGACTTTCTTATATATTGACAATACTGGTAATAAGAAGCTAGTTGACTCCAGCTGGCTAAATTAATCTCATATCAAAAGAGATTTTACCCCACATAAATCAGAAAGTATTATGTTCACAGAAGTATTCAACCCTTGACTGAGAGGGGTTTTGTTTCTCTATGTCTTCTTTTCTCTCTTAGGGACCAGCAATTAATGTTTCCACTCAATTTTATAGGATAGTCACTTAGTCTGTAGGAGAGTGTGCTGGAACAGACCATGCCAAACAATAACTTTCTGTGCCAATAAAGGAACAAGAAGACACTGTAAAGTTTAACCCAAGACTGATAAGACACACATTGTTTCCTAAGGTTTTTAAGTTTCAAATAGTGATTAAAGTATGTGAATTCCACATTCATTTTGATATTGTTAATGTCTATCTTAGTGCTTAGCATAATTTGATTTACTTCAGTAATAATAAAGCTATACTTGTTGCAACCTTAATTCTGGCTCTGTGTGTTTTCCTTGTGTGTGTGGTAGAATGGTGACTGCATAGCTGCATGAATTACATAAGATACTGTTGGGGAATATTGCCTGTGTTTTTTACTTCTAACTCTTTTTTTAACCACAATACAGATACAGGGAAAAAAAAAAAAAAAAAGAAAACCCAAAACACTTTGCTGTAAAAATTGCTGTAAAATGGAAAGGGAGACTATGTTTAACTTTTCCTGCTAGAGCCTTCAGAGGAGATGCTCTTTACTTTAGACCTTAACTCACCCAGTTGTGCATGAATATTCTATGACTTTATACATTAGTAATATGTAAGATAACGCTACCATCTAAAAGCTTTGTAGTACCATGGGCATAGCAGCATGAGATGAGCTATTCTTATCCTTACCTTTTTCTTTCAGGTAGGCAGCTGAACAGTTCAACACAGATTTTCTTTCCTTCCGTTGTTGAAAAATAGTTGGCAATAGAACCACATGTTCAACACACCAACTTATTTTCACTGTTTTCACATCCATGGATCTGCATGAAAAATGGTCTTTTGCCCACTGTACTCAAGGACATCATGTTGTGTTATGTGCAGAAAAACAAACATAAATACATATAATATTTTTTGCAAAATAGGTAGTGTATCAGAGGTATAGTTTGCTTTTGATACACATATATGTCATAAAAGAAATCCTGCTGAATAGTGTTACCACACACGCATTTAGTGGTGTGGGAAAGTTGGTTACAGTACATAATTTTCAAATCAAAGGCAAATAGAGTAATTTCCAAAACAACTCTTAGCAATTGGAGACTCTGAACTTATTACTCTAATTACTGTACTTTTCTATTCACAGAATCACAGAATATTCTGAGTTGGAAGGGACCTACAAGGACCTTCAAGTCCAGCTCTTCATTAAATGGTTCCTCCCGGTGTTGAACCCACAACTTTGGTGTTGTTTGCACCAGGCACTAACCAACTGCAATAGTTCAAAGGGAAGATGTTCATGCTTCCTCTTGTTCTTCATATAGGCACATCAGAAATATAGTTATTGCCTGCCCAAGCAAGCAGCAGAAAAAAGAGTCAAGAAATGGACAGGTTGGAAATTCTCTGTATTAACAACTCTACTATGAGTAGAGTAATAAGGAGCTACAACTGCACAAGGGATCTACTACCTTTCTTTCAAAGCCCTTTACTGTGTAGATGGATGTATTTTTATGCAATTATGAATTAAAAGAATAAGCTCCAGAGGGTCTGAAAATATGTTGGCATGCTGTAAGGGTAGCAAGGGGAAGGAAGGCAAGAAAAAAGTTTGCTCTGTGAAAAGATTTTTTGTTCACATCCCTCATTAATAATAAATCTTAAATGACTGGTTGTGCTGGTTTTGAGTAAGTTAGAGTTAATTTTCTGCATGGTATCTGGTATGTGGCTATGTTTTGGATTTGTGCTGGAAACAGAGTTGACAACACAGGAATGCTTTTGTTACTGCTGAGCAGTGTTCACACAGAGTTCACTCAGTGTTTGGCTGTTCCTCACACCGTCCCACTAGCAAGAAGGCTGGGGGTGCACAAGGAATTGGGAGGGAACACAACCAGGGCAGCTGACTCCAACTGACCTAGGGAGTATCCCATACCATATGGCATTATGCTCAGCATATAAACCAGGGGAAAATCTGGCCGTGAGCCGCTGCTCAGGAACTGATGGGACATTGGCTCTTTGTTCATGAAAAATTGTTTTCGATTTGCATGACTTTTCTTTCTTGGATTTTATTTTCCTCTCTCTCTCTCTTTTTATATTTTTCCCCTCATTTTCATTACAATTTTATTATTATTTTATTTTATTTTTTTATTTTATTTTTTTTAAACCCACAAGTTTTCCCACTTTCACCCTTCCAATTCTCTTATCCCTATGCTGATAGGTTGGAGTAAGTAAGCATCTGGGACTCTTAGTTATCAATGGCAAGCATTTAGAATTCAGGTAGTGTTCCTGGTTGTTTTTTTTTTCATTCTCAGGAAAAGTCAGAATAATAACTCATTAATAGGTCAGAATGTAATAACTCATTATTCATTAGTCTTATGGAAGTTTGAAAGCATTGCATCCCAAAAGTATCTCCAAGGTGAAGGAATGAAAAAGGATGGTGTGAATGGAGAAAGTTGAAATCACAATTTGGTTTTTATAAATGATACTTCAATCAGATTAGCAGAATGACTGGATTTTTGAGACTGATTTTTTTTTATAAAGGGCAGAAGTAGTACTGAAGAAAGAAGTTTCAAAAAGTTACATGGCTCAACCGAAACATATGTCTTTGAGTTCAATGAAGCCACGTACCCAGCTTTTTAAGTAATTATTTGTTCTACATTATTCTCGCTTTACCACAGCCTCCTTTTCTGTCCCAGTGCAGATACTCCCCCAGAGTACAAAGCCATAATGGATTTCTATATCATACAGAGTTTAGAGGACTTACTCATTTTTCCTGCAAAAGTTAAATAAAGTACAAAACTTTCAGCCCATCAATCCTTTAGCAAACTGTCCAAGGTGACATTTCATTAGCTCATTTTGTCAGTGGATAAATTGTACAACATGCTCCGAAGAGATGCGGAAAACATCCAGTCTTTTTTCATTAGATCCATCCAAAGCTGAAGCACTGAAGATTACATACAAAAAGCACATGAGACAGAAAAAGCGCTGTTCTGTCTATAAACTGCATTAATCATTCATTCCCTTCTGAGTGCTTTGAGTCACTGCCCTTTCCCTGGTTAGGCCCAAAACTGGCAATTTAATTTTGAGCTGCATGACAGATACATTTCAAGGAAAATCACAGACATAATGACTCCTGCCAAGCTTAATAAAGTCCTCATTCATCAATTAAGGAGCTTCCAATAAGGCAAGATGGATAGAGCAAAATGGGACCAATCACATGATCACACAAACAGGCTTGGGGTTGCCAGGATTTTTCCCCTCTCTCTCTCATGCATGCCCTAGCACATATTCCCCGAAAGCAACACACATGCACATGCACACCCCCTCACACATGTTCCTCTTGTTGATTCTGGGAATAAAAATATTTAGGGGGTTTTGATTCACTAGTATGAACTAATTACCTAAGGGACTGGGACTGCTTTTCTGCTCCACTGATGGCAAGTGTCAAAGGGCTGACCAAAGATAATAAATAACTGCAGTGTCAAAATGATTTTTTCTTAGTGAAATTTTCCCAGTCTGTGCTGAAAATGAGTGTTGAAATAAAAATGATTTATGTAAAGAAATAGCAGTGCAGCAAAATCAAATGAATTATTGGAAAATGTTATACATAAACAAGCTCTGACAATACAAAGGAGACACAATGTGATAAGTTAAGGACCAATTTAAATTAGTGATAAGCCAAACAAAGGGGCACTATCAGGTTAAAATCATGGGTCTGATGTAGTGTCAAGTCAGTGAATGTTTTAGATATTGAAGAGTCATTTTGCAGTTCAAGGTTTGGCTAGATACAAAGGCATCGCTGCTGAGTGGTTCCTAATCAGACATCACTGATAAACTTTATTTTCAGATGTAGCCTAAGATAAGAAAGCCTAGGATATCATAGGATAAGAAATCCATATCCTAGAATAACCATAAAAACCATACCCCTGTGCACCTTTATGAATAAATGAGTCATTAAAGATATTTTTGGAAAAGATTTCACCCCAAATTCTTCTATTGGATGGTGAGAGTTCAAATATTTCTGGAAGCTGTACAATATTTAAAGTGTCAAAGAATTATTGATTTGACTTGACACTTTTGATGATATCAGGAAGAAATTATTCATAAGCTTTATTTCACTGGTTCCTTCCCCTCTTTTGACTTTGCTTCCTTTCTGCCTTTCCAGCATCATAACCTGTCCATCCCTATCGCTTTCCACCACTAAGAATATTGTTTCTTTTATACCCTGAAAGGAAGGAGAGATTATTCACAAGTCTGACATATTTTTCTTTCCAATGGCTCATTTCTGGCAAAACATTATTGTTTAGGCTGTTTAAAAGAGAAATGGTTAGATCCTACTTGCCTTCAATGAAAAATCATGAAGTACTGCAGCCCATGCTAGTTTCAGAATAGATTTTTTCTTGGACACTTGATGTCCTGACTTTTTGGTGTACTTGACTACACCACCAGTGAAGGCTTTTTCTGACATTTGGAGTAAACAAAGCCATAACTCTTCATATTCTCATCTTCTCTCTGTAATTAGAGTACCACTGGAGGAACAACAGATCATAAAGATCATAAACTGGAATAGTCTTATAACTTGAATCTTCAAATGAAGAGTGAGGGAAGAGCTCAAGACACACAGTAATACATTATTTCCTCGCATCCTAAATAAGTGCTAACATCCTTCTCATTAAATTTTTGTATTTGAAAGTACTGAAGTCTTTCTTTGCAGAGAAATTTTCACTTTAGTGCAAACTTGATCTTTATTTTATGTACTATTTTACATAAGATCTGAAATACCCAGTACTAACAAGTGTTTTTCACTAGCCCGACATTATTCTCTCAGTCTCATTTGACAATGGCAGACACACATTTTTATGACATAACAGTCTGCTGGTTTTTAACTCATGCTTTCATAAATATGCATGAAAACTAATTTTGAAAAATTATCTGTGAAGGTATGAATGTATTTTGTATATACTCATCAATTAGCCAACTTGTTCTGAAAGTTCCACCTGAAAGTGAAAATATTGATCACACTGCAAAGGTCTTCCACTGACAAAACCTTTTGCAAGTGAAGGTAGTTGGCAGTTGACAGAAAAGTTAAATGGATTTTTAGATTGAAAGATTTCATCTTTTCTCAGAATTTTAACCCTTTTTATAGTTATACATGTGCTGAATTTTCGCTGAAAAATGGCAGATTTTTTCATATATCCTTTATAGCTGATATTTTAAGACTCTTGTTGAAACACTAAGAATACCTTGGCTTTCATGCTGCAGTTGGCGGGAAGCCTTCTGCCTTCCTCGTTCCTTTATAAATGTCCAGCTGTGCTGTTGTGAAATGTGGAGTGGTAATGTCGAGGTTGGGCTGGCCCAGCAGGGTGATGGGTCTGGAGGGCTCGGGCCGTGCAGCAGCAGCACTTTGTGCGGCTCCCAAGCAGGGAATACCTGAGCTGTCGGAGGTGGATGGTCATGCCAGGATGGCCCGGATGGGGCCGGGGTGACCTTGGTCTGCTGTGAAAGGTGACTGTGACTGAGGTGAAAAACGGCCACTCCTGAGATGAGGTGTTCCCCTGGAAGAGGCTCCAAGAGTTCGTGGTGCTCCAGTGAGCAAAAACCAGGTACTGAAAGAGAGTTCTGGTGTGCACCTACCCTTATCTCCTGTCTTCTGGTTCCTAGGGTGCTTCGCTTCAGGGACCCACCTTTCCGGCAGGTCTTCCCTGATCCAGTTCACATGGGGACCAGTCCCTCACACTCTGAATTACATGGAGGTAAGAAAAAATTCACTAAAAATCCTTTGCTTTTAACTAAAGCTACAACACATTCATATCTGTTTTCTAAGTTCTCCTTTATTTCTGCTTTTAGAGCTGACTAAGTTTAGGACATCTAAGCCAGTGATCTCGACTGATAATTTGTTGACTAACACTGGTGCTTTAAGACATAAGATGAAACTCAAAAAACACAGAGTAACTGAGAAAATATGTCCTACATGAAAAAAACGATAGATCTTTTTTTCCTCTATAGGAAAGTCAGGTTTGACATTCACAACAATGCACGAGTTGCAAACAGATATTATTAAAAATTAATCTCTCTATTAAAATGCCTTTGTGACTAATAGAAAGAAACCCTTGCATATAGTGCTATAAATCTTACTGCTAGCACTAAACCCTTCTAATGATGGGTTAGACTAAAAAAACATGCCAAAATTTATGTGCAAAAAGACTAATGTGATTTTTTTAAAAAAATTCCATCTTTGTCATTATACTAAATGATTGCTAATGAACAAGTAGGTGAAAGTAATCTACTACTCTTCTAAGTATCCTGATATTAGGTAGTTGCAGGTGGTCAGCTTCTGCTGATTAAGAAAACAAAGAAATTAAAACAAAATTTATCTGTCTGCAGCTCCTTACTATAGAGATACTTAACAGTGAAGTAGTTCATTTGCATCTTCATTTAAATTCCTAAGGGAATTCCTTTTTAATTTTAATTTCCCCCTTCTTTTCTGTTATTACAGCAGGAGCTGACTTGGTCCTGTTGCTTTAAATAAACAAGTATATGCCTGTAATTCAGAAAGCTTTAAGTAATCTTTGAACACCAGGTCTTTACTTTGATCTCGTCCATAATGACTACAAGCAGAAATGTTTCTGCTAGTATTCTAGCTACTAAAATGTTTACATTTTAAAGGAAATGAGAATTTGGAAGATGACAGCTTTTTTTTTTTCAGATTTCAGTGACACAGATGTCTACACACCTCATTACAGTGGGGTTCTGTGAGGTGAAATCTGTTTCTGAAATTCATGAAACAAATTATTAATGATTTCAATTTTCAGTTTTCAATTGTCCTTCCACTTGAAATTCTGTTGTTTAGCATTCTGTTTTTATTAGCAGTAGGTAGTAAAGCTTAGGTAGATCACTGCTTTGTACGATCCTTGAAAACATTTATATCAACCATTTTCTCTGGTCTAAAAATGTTATTTGTTAGGAGTGATCTCTAACTCACAAGCTCTGGGGAGCACATTTAAATATTTAGCTCAAAGTTTGGTTGTGGTTTTTTTCTTGTGAAAAAGGTTTCTTTGTTAACTCTGCTTTTGAAACAAGTTTTTGATCCATTACAATCTCAAAGAACAAGAATATATTTCTGTATAAAACTACAATCCTTAAGGAAGTTTTTCATGTTTGAAGGACAGTTCAGAAAGAAATAACTTCACTGCTAGCACTGTGTGAAAAGTAGCCAGATGATAAAACAAAATATATATGCCTAAAGAAGTGTACGGGAATTAAGAGGTCTGTCCCCCTGAAAATCAGTGAAATGAGTTGCTAACTTTAATAACACTTCAAAAAGGCTAGTATTGCATGCAGAGTGCTAAAACTCTGTGGTTATCTCTCTGTGTTGTTAAGTAGCAATTTAAAATTTTTTTTTCAAGAGACAGTTTGTGAAATGCTGGAGTAATAATTTACTCGTTAGGACTTTATCCATCTCAAAAAGAAAACAACAACCCATTAAATGGTAGGAATATTAGTAATGAGGAGATTATTGAAAGACATGCCTTGGAGAAAGAAGAGTTTGTATAAAAAGTCAGTATGATACACTGAAATATTATGGGGAAAAGGTGTAATGTAATTGGGACCTAAATGAGAAGCTAAGCATCACTGAATCCATCAATGACAGGGCTAGGGTCAATTCACCCAAAGCCCTAAAGTAATTGGAAATTCACCCTAAAGTAATTGGTTACTGATATGTCTGGATTCAATCAAAAGTCAGTAATGACCCAGAAATACTAGTACCCCTTACCTATTTTTGTAAAATAGTGTCATCAGCTTTAAAGTACATATGAAACACAAGTTTTAATATGTGAAGGGACTCCTAAAGAAGGTGAATATTCTTTTGTCAAATGTCAATGAACCTTCTGTTTCCCTCTGGATCACTGCTTCAGGCAGTAGACATGGCTGACCTTGAACTTAGAGCAGCCACTGAATCATGTCCATCTAAGATTTTAGCTACATAACTTGATCTTCTGCAACAAGGTGACCTCCTTAGCGGATGAGGGGAAGGCTGTAGATATTCTTCACCTAGGTTTTAACAAAGTCTTTGGTGCTGTTGCCCACAACATTCTCCTGGAGAAACTGGCAGCCCACGGCTTGGAAAGGTGCACTTTCTACTGGGTAAAAAACTGGCTGAATGGCTGGGCTCAGAAAGTAGTGGAGACTTGTGCTGCATCCAGCTGGTGGCCAGACACTAGTGGGGTTCCCCATGGCTCAGTACTGGGGCCAGTCCTGTTTGATATCTGTATCAATGATGTGGATGCAGGGATTGGATGTACCTGCAGTCAGTTTGCAGATGACACCAAGCTGGGTGGGAGTGTGGATCTGCTGGAGGGTAGGAAAAATCTGCAGAGGGACCTGGATGGGCTGGATCAATGGGCCAAGGCCAATAGTATGAGATAGTGGGCCAATGTGGATAGTATGTTATATTTCTAAAAGGACCCACATGACACTTTTATCTAATTTTCCGCTTTCAATGCTTGCAAACAAACCTAAAACTACAGACACTAAAAAATCAGATCACTATAGTTGGCCAAGGAAATTACCTTTTTTTTTTTTTTTTTGTCCCTCTGTTTCACCATGTTGTGAAAGAACAGAGAAAGACCCCATCCCAGAGCCTGGTAACTAATACAAAGCTTTCCGTATTCTCTGTCTAAAACTCTGGATTATTGGCAGGTCTCCTACTCATTTCACAGGAACTCTGAGAATGTGATTTAAATGGGCTAAACCTAGGACTTTTCAGAGGGACTGAAAAAAAATGTCAAAAGACATCATAGAAATATGTGGCTTGCTGCAATGATGAAAGATTTTACATGTGAACAAACACTCAAACACACTCTTGAGAATGTAGTTAGAAACTACAGGTTTCCAAATACTTATTTCAGCAAAGAAAACTACCTTTCAGAGTCACTGACCTTTGTGGGCTCAGCTTCTGGGTTCTGCTTACAATATTGGACACCATTGCATGACAACCACCTTAAATAGAATTGACTTCTTATAGTAAGGACACAAGTGCCAGGGATATAATAATTTTTCAGGGAACTCAACAGATAAACAGTCAAGATGTGGGACGCCTTGCTGTGAAACAAGATGTAGGAGCTGGATTATACATGAGGTGAAGGATGCTGATGGTGTAACATGGGGAGTAGCATAGAGAAACGTTTCTAAATAGAATAAAGATCAAGAAAAAAAGATGTGTGCTCACAGCTGATGAAAAGATTAGACCTAGAGATCGTCTTACAAGTCAGTTTCTCTGTTGTCATTAAATAGTTATTCATATTTTCAAGCCGTGTGTCTTCTGCATTTCCCTTTTTTCCCCATCTATTTATCAAAAGGAATCACTATAAAAAAAAGAGATATTACCTATGAAGCAGTACTCATGGACGGATTCTGTTTCAGTGAGGATGGATTTAGTTTGTAAAACAAATAAAAACATGAACAATGTTGTACTGTGTATATAATTTTTAGTGAACACCTAATAATAAATCACTGTTTCTGCCACCTGACACTTTCAAAACTGTATAATATTTCCCAACTGCAGCAGAAAGTTCAGTGGGTTAATAGAACGTGGTAATTGGGATATTATTGAAATATTGAGGTCTGGACCCCAGCCTCTGAACAAGTAAAATAGGCTACTAAATGTCCTGCCTTGAAGTGAATGTCATGCACAAGTTAAAACAAACAAACAGAACCAAACCAACTGTGATGAGTATCCTTCTAAGGGTTGTCATCAGAGTTTAGGCCCAAACTTAAGTGAAGAATAAGTGTTACAGGTCTGTTCAATTCAAATTTGAGAACTGTGGGAATGAGAAGAGTTGGCTGGATGTAAAACTAGGAATTAAAAAAAAATAGGAAGAAGGTCATGAAGCGTTGGTCATGTAGGTTGTAAAAAATTGGTTTTTGCACCATTTTACTAAAATACATCACAGTTTATCTGAATCTCTCTATCTGCTCCTCAAAAACATATATAAAATTCTCCAGAAAACAGCAGCTTTCTGCACAGCTATTTTGGCACTGCTTGCTAAAGATCCTCTTTTTTCAAAAAAATACAAGTAAAGAAAGAAAAGGGAAAGAAAAGCTCAAAGAAATTGTGAAGGAAAACTACTTCCTTCCGCAAAACTGTGTAATTTGATCTTCTACAAAAAATGTTAATTTTCACATTTTACCATGATTATGACTTTTCTAGATGGGTGAGGAGAGTTTTTCTGCCCATATGTGGAAACTCTTTCTTGTTCTTCTTTGGATCACACTGGTCATGTGCTTGAGCAGGACAAGTTTTCATACTGCTTTAAAATTAAAAATATGTATGTCAGCTGTCAGGGGTCAATTAGGGCTACAGCATATCTGTACAGCAAAGTATGATCTTTACAGTGTAGTCATGAGAAGCATCATAGGAAAAGGTGGTGATATAGTTACTCTACAAAATACACGACTAGATTGCTGATTACCATTTCAGTTAATGTTTTTGGTTCATGTTATCTCTGTGGCTGCTGCAGTTGTCTGGTTGCATCATCCAGCAAAAAGGACAAAGACATCATCTCCCAGATTATTGTGATCTTGGCTGTTACACAAAGGTTTGGTTTAAGATGTTTGAGACTATGAGTGTAACTAAATTGTGGATTGGATTAAATTAGTATCCTGTTGACTATGAGACACAATGACAAACTCAGCCTAGTAAGTGTGCCTGTATTCGTTCCGATGAATGTGTTCATATTTTAAAATGAAATCTGTGACTATAGAGTGCCATATAAAAATTATAGTAGATGCTGCTGATGTTTTTATCTCCTCTGCCTGCTATTTCTTGTGTCTGTTTCTCCTACTGTGTTGTACTGTATCTTGACAGCCATTTCATTTTAAATTTATATTTCCTTTTTAAGTTTATCTGTATTGAATTTAAAAATAAAGTTACAGTTTATGTGAGAAAATGGAAAATAAGGCAATTTTTTTATGAAAGGGAAAGGAAAGGAAAAGGCACAAAAAAATATTGATTGTCTCTTTAGGCGGCTTTTTTTTTTTTTTTGCTTTTTGAAAACTCATTTATTATTTTTTTTCTGTGTACCACTTTAGCTTTTTCTTTAATGACAATGAAAATTTCACTGCTATTTCCCTACTTTAATAAGCTGTACTATTCATAGTAGTAAGATTTCTTTTGATAATCAATTACAGGGGTAATTGATTACTTATATTTATATTATTAATATTATTTATATTTAGTTTTAAGGGCTGCTTAAGTAAATATAGATGTCAATAGTTTTGCCAATACAAATTAGAAATGAATTTTGTAATGGCAGTGTTCTACCATATGTATATATTTCTTGAGACTCTTATATAAATGTGTGTTCTGAATACCTATTTGATACATAACATGTATTGTCTGATTACATAAGCCTTGGTTTTTTTATTTTTTCTATAAAGTGATCTAGTCTTGGAAGCTTCTCTATTAGCCTCTGTGGAACACATATTATTTATGTCCCAACCCAAAATGCAGCAAACTTACCGATGTGAAAAAAAGCTATTGATAGCAGCTGGTGGTATTCTATTTTGTTTTGTTTTGCAGGGATGCAAACTGAATTACCCTACTGCAGTATGTGGTCAATTTTGTGATGATACTCACTTTTGAAATATCTAGACATTTTTTACATTTTTGCCTCTCTTTGTCTCCAAGTGTCTCAACCTCTAGTACTAGGAAACATAATAGCTGGTCTGAAGTCAATCTGCATATGTCAGCAAATCAGTTACATTCCACGTGGTGTTGTCCTGTTCCATATATGTATGCACTGATGAATTTTATAGCATGGTGTCAGAGATCCAAGACTTCCTGTACACCTGAATGATCACAGGTATATTTTCCTGCCAGAAATCCCCAAGTCAGGAATGTAGAGTGCGGGCACAACACCATAGGGTGCTTCATCCTGTTCATAGTCACAGCACAGCTGATAAGATGGGACTTCACGTGCAACCTGTACAGAGGAAGGTATTCCTGGTCATGGGATGGGTCAGTCCCTGCATTGTGTGGCTAAATCTTGGGAACCTCTAGCATTGAAGATCTCACCATCCCTCCTAGACATAATGTTACAGCGCTGCAAATTGTTTCACCTAGTGTCCAACTTGACTTGCTCAATCTGCAATTTGTGGTGGGTGTCTCTTGTTAGATGATCTACCAATAGCCAATAGAAAGTCTTGCATTTGTAGCTGCTTTTCAAATAGCCATAGGACGGTATCATATTATCCTTTAGCATATACTTCACCAGTCAACACCTACCAATTGCTGTAGGAATTATTCAAGTAATGAGGTGATAACAGCACCAAGGAGAGAAATTGTTAGGCAAATATAAATACGAGCATATGTACAAGATACAAACTGATTGGCAAACAAAACTCTGCAGGAAATGTAGGCCTGCTATACTGTGTTTTGTATTACAAGTTTCTCCATGCTAAAACAAGGACACAACAACTATGTATGTTATCATATAACTTTAAACTGCTTTTCAGAATTGTATTCTGAAAAATCTTCCTTAAGGAAGATTAACACTGAGACACCAAACTGGCACATAATCAACTTAAGCTGAGGGAGTGGAGTGATTTTTCTCTGGGAGTGACTCCTTAGCTGCATCGTGGCAGTCTCCACTGCCATCAAAGCACTGGGTCCAGTCTTGCGACTCAGAATGATGTCAATAAAAAATTAAAATCCCATAAACGAGTTCTACACTTCAAACTGCTATGTTGAAAAAATTTGATCCCCATGTCTAAACACTAGTACTGAGTACAAAACAGATCATTGCAGGAGCAAAAGAGAGTGTTTGCTGCCTTGGGATAGACTTTATGTACATATTCACCATCTGCCTTCACAGCATTTTCTCAAATTCTGCTAAGTACTAAAACTTATGAACATTATGAGACAAGTTACTGAGTCTCACATTCAATCAAACATTTTTTTAGCAGCATATTTTTGGTCAGATAAATGCTTGGGAGCACTGTGATGAGTGCCTTCTCTCCACCCCTATAGCTACTCCCTTAAACAGATTCTCTCTCTTTGTTTAACTCAACCCTTTGTGTTTTCTATATAATCTTATTATAAAATATGCAAATATATCCTTTATAGTCCTCAGAGGCTATATAGACTTAATGATAGTGTTTTGTTTCATTTTATTTTTTTTCTAAAATGTGTGGAATTTAATAGTGCTTTGAAGTGCTCTCATATTTTGACACTTGTTTCATTTTCAAGCCCATTTTAATAGTTTTGGATTTGGGTTTTTTTCTCAGAAACATAATAATTCTTTCTATTATAAATGAGTAAGTTGCCACGAAGTGTCTTTTTCAAGTTTCTTCCACTGAGAGTCACTTTGCAGTCAGGGAAATGAGCTGGCAGCTACATTTTTGTTAAAGCATCTGGGTTTTCCCACACTGGTTAATATAAAATTCTAAGCATATCAGAGGGATTAGTCTAGAGGAGGTGAGCACTGAAAAATAGTATTCTCACATTGTATATCTACAACCTATTTGATTTTCCATACGTCTGATTCACTTGTTATCTGACCTCTGAATGTTTTGTAAGGATTTTGCATTTTCAATCATGAAATGTTTTTATTTGGCCTTGTTTTCAAGAAGGTGAAGATAAGCATTTTCAATTCCTGCTTAAATAAATACATTAAATAACCTGTGTTCAAGTACTATAGTTTTGCATCAGGCTAATAGGTGAACCCCAAATTTCCTCAAGGGTGATTTGTCAGTAGTTTATTAGTCAGTAGTTGTTCAGAAGTTTATGATAAATGTTATTTCTTCTTGCCCCCTTTCATTTTTTTTTTAATTATACATTTGATTATTTAATCGCTAAAGGGAAGTGATATATTATAGCTTAATTACAAGAGAGAGATCAGTTTTCATCTATGTATCTAAGACATCCGATTGGTACTAGACCAGTCTGGTCAGTTGGAGCAGGGCTTTTAGTCAAGTCTGATTCATGTGCATGGTGTTTGTTGTTAGGTTACACTCAGTGACATGGCAGTTTTTTGGCAACATAAAGTACCACTGAAACTGCTTTGAATCATTTGTCCTTCTGAACTTAAGCCTGGATTCATTTGCGGTGGGATTGGAATTCTGCACAAACTTGATGCTTCTTTCTCTATCGGTGTCATTAAACAGTACATATTAATTGAAGAGGAAGAACATAATAGCAGTGTACAGACACAACAATTTCAATTGCTTTGCTATCACTTGTAATCATACAACTCAAAAGTGATAGTCTTGTAAGCTATTTTCTTCCATCAAGCTTCTTAAAATGTGGTCTCAGAAATGCTGTTCTCGTCTCAGCTAGTCCTGTGTTGCTGGAATTTCTCTCCCTATCTATAACCTAGATGTAAAAAAATATAGTCTGAATAAAAAGGGGGAGCAAAACATGCACCCTGGTTTTTCGAGGGTTCCTGTTACTGGGACCAAGACAGCAAGTTGAATGAATACAAAAGTTTCTTATGGTTTGTCGGACCTAAACCAAGCCTAGTGGTAGAGGATGATGGAAGAACTCAGTATAACAACCTAAAACACGGAGTGAATGAACCTTGTGGTCACAGAAGGAAGACAGACAAAAGTCACTTTCTCAGAGTCAACTTTTGCAGGTCAGGTGAAAAAGCTTACACGAACTTGATTCTTTCAGGGGAGCCAGACAGTTATGTTTACACACATACAAATAAGATGTCAATATTAAAAAATAAGAAAGTTTCTTGATAACTCTGCCTTAATCTTAATAAGTGGGTGGGTTATTCTAATTCAAAGTATTAGGACATGGATGCAGAACATCATGAAGTCGTCTGTATGTGTTTAATGAGTGCTATTAGTAGGATAATAATTTCTTATTAAGTTACAGAAAACGTTACCTTAAAGTACACACAGAAACACATATGAACAAGGAAGATATATTAAAAAGTGTATCTCATTCTTTAAAAAAATTGATCGTATTCTAAATTTCATGGAGTGAGACCTTCAAAATTCATTGCATTATATCTGTAAATATATCACAGGAACAAATGAAGAAAAACCAATGAAATCTCGCTATTAAGGGGTTGATCACATAATATACTTAGTATATCTACAATGACAAATATTGCCACCTTTATTTCAAATTCTAATTACAGCACATTGTACACAAACTATCTATATGTTATGTGATTAGTTTATTGCTACTACATTTTTTCTTGGTCAAGTTGCAGAATTTTTAATTTCTTTTCTTTTGCAATATTGATGTCAACAGGTAAAATTATATGAGGACCTTAACGAAAATAATCTGGAACATCAGTGGTTGGTGAAGCATCCCAGGCTTTCAAACTTCAGTGACTTTCATTTCTTGAGGCTAGTACAATTTATGCATTCATTACATACATGTTATTAGTATATCTTTTCACACAGAAATCCTTGATCTGTTATTTATTCTGAACTTTTAAAGAGCAAAAGAGATAATTTATTATTTTCTGTGTCTGGTACCTGTTGTGAGTTCTGGAATTTTGCAGTAAATATTTTTATGGCTTTAATGTTGTAAAATTTCCATGAATGGCAATTGTAAAGGGAATAAGTGTAGAATGGTCTGCACTGAAATGCTCTAATGCTCTCTGTGCTAGTTAAATGTTGAAAAGGGTTCATTTCAGACTTTCTTCTGTTATTCACAGAACAAGCAGAATAACTTCTGACTTCCTAAGTAACTATTTTTCTCTCTGTGAACACAGTACCCTGTGCAATTATGATGGGCAATGACAGTGTAAGCCACAGGGCCAATGAATTGGCTATCAATGTCTAGGGAAGGTAAAAAATGGAATAGGACACTCATTAAAATCACTACTTTCCTGTACAACATTCAGGACAAAATTAATGTCTTACATTTTCACTACTCTCTCCTAATTTCCTCTTAAGAAAATACGTCTACCGTCTGCTAAACCTGCAGATGAAGGTTGAAAGTCTCACTGTCTTCCTCTGGGAGATCTGCATGGTTGACTGAAAAGAGTAGTTCTGTAACTTGAAAAAACATATTCCATGAATCCTGCTCTTTCCAAAGCAAAGATGGGCCTAGACCTATAATGTTGCCATTATTTCTCCATTCTTGTAAGTAAGGTGTTCTTCTTGTATAATTCTACAAGCTAAATATACATAGGATATTGAATTTTTAGACCATCAGTTTTTCAAGTGAACAGCAATCTGAAAATGTCTGCCCTAGCTTTAATCAAATCAATTCTAATTAAGAGGCCTGTTTACCAGTTGTTAATCCCAAAATCTATGGAGGTGCTATGAAAGAGGGATACCCACATGCATAGCTTGCTTTTCTGTTGTATACTAGTAGGAAAATGTCTCATTATATCTCTGGAAATATTTGGATTTTTATTGTTACAGGTAAATTGTTGTTTCCATGTGATGAACTTCCATACATCTACAGATTTGATTCATTCTGTCATAATTTATCTACTGCCTATGCTACAAAAAAATGTTGGCTTTCTACAAATGTTTAAACCAGCTTCTGTAAAGATGAACTTTCCTTCTGCAAATAGATGCGCACAAGCGTACATGACAATTACAAAAGCTTCTGTCCCTTGCAAACAAAGGGCTTTCTACAAGATATAGAATAGCCCACAAGTTTTGGACACCAGTGATTTTGCATTCTGCATTTCTTTCTCATTTCACCCAACTCCAAAATGGCAAAAGTCTTCATATCCATCTTTACAGAATGTTGTGAAAGACGACTGTGAAACCTTTGGTGGTCACCTGTAAGGCAGTAGAGAAACAGCTTATAAGCACATGGTTTGTAACAAAGTTGTTATGACAAGCTGAATGGCTCTGTACTTCTTTAGTGTAACTCCTAACAGCCATATAAAGCTCTGAGTAGGTGAGAAAGAGACATCACTAAACTAACTTTTATACTTCTAGGATCATTTTTTGAAGGCATTGAGTACCTTGGCCTTCTCTGAGTCATTCCAAGTCTATTCTGAGTCACCAGTTCCCCTGACCCATTCAGCAGCAGGTTCAAAATTTCTCTGGCTTTCCTTTTGTCATTTATATATTTGTAGAAACCTTTCTTGTTGCCATTCACAGACTGTGCTGGATTCAACACCAGGTTGGCCTTGGCATTCATAACCTCAACGCTGCAAGATCAGAAAGCAATTCTATACTTCTGAGTCATTTCCCCTGCTCCTATCTCCTGTGCTTTGCCTCTTTATGTCAGTCAGGTCAGTAGTTCTTACTCATCCTTGCAGGTCTTCCCCTGTGTTTACCTTACTTCCTTCAGGATGGACCCTTCTTATGCCCGGGGGGTGATCCTTGATTATCAGCTGAGACTGCTGTACCTCTCTTTTCTTCAGGGTGTCCCACAGGATTCTTCAAAGCAGATCACTGAAGAGGTTGAAGTCTTCACTCGTGGCATCTAGAGCTGTGTTCCTGCTTTTGGCCCTACTAGAGGCCCTAAGATTCCTGATATTCACTGTCTCATGGTCACTGCAGCCAAGGTTGTATCTGAGTTTGGTTTCCCCCACCAGCTCTTTCTCCTCTGTGAAATATCAGGTCCAGCGGAACTCCTTTCCTTTGTTGATTTCTCATGTATCTTTGCCAGCACGTTACTACTGATGCACTAAAGAAATCCCTCAGATTGCTTGAGCCCTACTCTACTTCTTTCCAGCAGATTTCAGGGTGGTTAAATTCCCTTGAGGACCATGTGAGGTTCCTCCCAGTCTGAAGAAAACCTCATCTCCTTTTTTCTGATCGGATGATCCAAGGACATATCTACCACATCAACATCCTTTTTGGTCTGCCTGATAGTCTTGATCCATAAGCTCTTGAATGACTCCTGACACATCCTAGGGCAGAGCTCTGTGCATTTCTGATGGTGAGTTACAGAAAGGATCATTACCCCTACCTCACTCTCCTACCTAAAACTCGCATGTCCCTCCATTACCTGCCTTTGCAGATGGGTAGTGCCAATAAGTTTTAACTTTCCTTGAAAATACCGTGCATACCTTACACATTGGTATACTTGGATGTTTCTATTATTGCTTGAATTGTGACCTTAAACTGAGATTCAGAACTTGAACTGGAAAAAAATATCTTTAAGGGTAAGGCCCAGACACTGGTGTTCATGATATTGAAACCTCTAAAAGACTTTACTGTAAAATGCCAAAGTGATAATTGCAGGAATTCTTTTATTTTAACTCAAATTTTATGAATAAAAATGTTGAGTTTTTTATAAACAATGAAAACTGGGAAAAAAAGAAAAATGGTTCTCTTTGGAGCCTTGGGCCAGGTCTCGCATGTCCTGTTCTTAAAGGCTGTTTATTCTACATGAAAATTTCAGCAAACTAAACCACAAAATGTAGTCTCTCCTAATATGCGTATAAGATATGGGGTACGAACAATTGCTTAGATTTTGTATGGATCATTTAACAGAAGCTGTGGGTAAATATGTTTACCGTCTGCAGCTTTCTGAAAGCTGCTCAATGAGTAAATTTGATAGGCTCAGCTAGCAAATATGTAAGTTAGAATGATTTTGAGAAATTACTTCTCCAGAACAATGGGCAATTTCACTACCTCATTTAGAGAACAGTCAGCAGCTTGTGTCCATTATGTAAAACAATCAGAAACTTGGCTTCTCTACCAAATAGGGTATAAAATAACTTACTTAGCAAATGATATTAGCAGATTTCATTTGTTCAGTTTGCAAAATCAGCTACCATGTTTTGTTTAAAGATGTTTTTAAAATATTCTGGTAGAAATAGTATGAATCTCAGAAAATTTCCTGAAGGAAACATGGGACCATATCTGTCAGATCACCATAAAATATTCTTTTTTTTTTTAATAAAGTAATATTTATGATTTATTTCTTTCTTCTCTTTTACATAATAGCCTTTGGGATGCAGCGACTATCAATTTCCCCAGTGATTTTAATTCCTATGGTCTATCCGTGTACATTATGTCAGACATTATATAGGTATTTGAATATCAGTATTACTGCTTTTCTGCTGCTGAAAGCAGAGATGTAGAAATGTAGCATAAATTTTCCTTCTTGCATCCTTTAATCAAATTCTTATCTATGAATGTATTGTTATTCAGCAGCAAGGCAGAGCAGCATTTTAAACAGTCCTAAGTGATAAGACTGAGGCAGATGTGCAGCTTTATCAGTGACAAAGCAGAGATGGGGGACAGGGTGGGGACACAAATGCAGACATCTCTAGGTGAAAATAAACAGAGATTCCATTTGCATGCATAGACCATGTGAATCTGTGCTGGCAGGGCTGGTCTTACAACTACAGATGTCCAACAGCACTGTGATCCCATCCCCACCCTGGTTCAAAAGCGATGACGGAGAACCTTCAGTGGCAAAGACCTGTCTATGGGTAGCAGCAATCTGGGGCTTCTTGGAGCAGTTCTGCACATGGAGTACACAAAGATGTTTATCAGAAGTGCTTTCTGATGTGGCCCTCCAATGAAGCAAAGGCCATAAGGGATTCACTGATCCACTAGGAAACCTCATCCACAGACTGAGCAGAGGCAGCCACAGTCACAGGGAGGATGGATGGAAGGTGACTGCTCAAAAACCATTTATGGTGGGGGTATATAAATAGGTAAGCAGGTCTTTAAACTGCAGAGGAGAGAGGTGGTTTAAGGAAATGTGGGATAGAATAAGTGTGAGTCTTTTCTGAACCAGGCCACGAAGAGGTGCACTCAAATCATCTGAAATGTAAGCTCTGTTGGTCCTCCTGTTCATGGATCAAACTTAGAATTCAACATTTTTTTTAAAGCTTTACCACCCAGGGTTTTATTTGGAAGGTGTTTTGCATGATTAACTGAATTCTTGTTTTCTTGAGGCTAAAATTGCTCTCACAGTAACAAATTTTTTGAATTTGCAAAAGGAGAAAAAAAATCTTTTTTTCTTTGGATGAAAAATATTCCAAAAATATATTTTAATCACATATTATTTTCTGTAGATTGTGTTTTGCCAAGTATGAAGGAATGTGTAGCAATCCTCATAAATCCACATAACTTGGACCTTAAAGGTCAGGTTTTTTTGTTTTGTTTGTGCTTAGAGTCTTCTGGTTTTAAAATAGTTGCTATTATTCTACTGCAGTGATGTAAAAGAGCTAAGCTTTGGATACTAAAATTTCCACTCTTCTCAAAAAAGATAATCTCAGACATCTATGGAGAACCCTAAACTGAGCTTAAATCTTCTTGTACACTTTTCTTTCACCCCTGAATTTCCAATGATTGCAGGGGAGCTGTTTGATTTATGCTAATTATGCGTGCTTTTGTAATTTTTTCACGTGTCCATAAAAGGAGGAAACTCTCTACTGAAGTGCTTTAGGTGATTACAGATAGTGATTTGTGATTTTGCTATCAGCATTCTTTTTCAATAAACAGCATTTCCTTTCTGAGCTACAGCAGCATTGGCCAGACACCTCACTGACTTCTTGCTGTACAGCTCTGCAGAATGAAGATTAACAGTGTGATGAAAAGGTTCCCTGAATAGCATTACCTACAGCTTTCTGTGCTTGTGCATTTAGTGAAGACCTGTCCCCACTTGACAGCAGAGTCTGTATGCAGTCGCCATTACTTCAGTTCTTACACATACTTCATTTCTGTTCACTTGGTCTCTGGTGGGAGTTCTTACAATGGTATTTCTTGTAGCAAGAACTATTTTCTTCATCAACATCTAATATTTTGCTCTGACTCCCTCTGAGACTTCTTCCCTTTTAACCATAGGAATTATCTGCATTGCTACATATTTTGTTTTCCTACAAGTCTCCATTCTTTCAATTTCCATTTCCAAGCTCTATTTATCTGTCTCACAACAGCTGCAAAGATCTTATTAGCTATCATTATTTCAGATTTATTTTTGAGTTTCTCAACTCACCTTTCCAGATTTTTTATGACTATTTAGCCCTGTGCTTTTATTAAGGGAATGGTGTTTTCAACTGCTAAGTGAGGCTATCTGTACTCTTTCTACTTCTGTCAGAAAGTTTCTTTGCAATCTTTTGTGTCCCAGTGTTCTAGCATTAAGGTGAGGAAACAATTTTCTCATTTTCAGGCATTAGGTGAAGTATACTTCACTAATGACTCTTATGAGATTACTGGATGATTGTGAAGTGCTATTATTAGTTACTTAGCTTTCAAAACACATTAGGCTTTTAACATCCATTTAATGAAAAAGAGTTTACTATTAAGATTGCTTGACCTATTACAAGACACTCTTTCCAATGTTTTCATTTTGCAGTACTTCAGGCATTTGGATTCAAATATTCAGTTTGGTACCCCAGACTAAATAACCTAAATCCTCCTCCAAACCCAAAGCCTGCAGAAAAAGCAGTTCATAAGTTCTTAGCACAGAGTTGGAAAGAGTATTGTGTGTTATCCAATATTACAAGCACTACTGTTACTGCTCCTCCTACTACAAGATACAAAAGCTTCTTCTGTGGAGACATGACTTTCCATGTTTTTTCTTTATTTCTCAGGTTTCAAGAACTTGATTTTATAGCCTTAATATGTCATTTTAACACAGTTATTTTGATATGCAAACAAAAATCATGGTCCAAAATTAGCAAAATGCTGTCTCTGCTTTACCAAATACATTAAGATAAAAAAAAAAAAAATCAGTGCATCCCTGACAGTAAATTGCTTTCCAACTGTGTAATGGAGAACAATATAAAACAAATAAAAATGGGCATGCAGTGGGTAACAACATTGTGTGCACACATTATTTTAACAGATATTTCCTATTAATAGGGTTACTTAGCAGTTCTTTCAATGTATTATTTTATACTTCCAACAAATATAAAGTCTTTTTAATTCAGTGATTAATATTTGATAACCACATTAGTTACAGAAAAATCTTATCAGAAAGAAGTTCTTTTATGAAATAGAAGGATTCTAAAGTGGTATCTGTCACACTTAAAAATAGTGTAGCAGATCAACTTCTTTGCAATATATACTACTACTCCAACTAGGTATGAAAGTGTTTATGAGAAAGAATTATTATTTAGGGACATTGAGTTGCAATGATGTAAAGTGATTCGCTGAGGTTTTTCTATCCTCTGGGAAAATATGAAAAACAGATTTTTTGAACATTTATCCATTCTGCTGTTTCGTGGATCCTGGTGGTAGATCCATTCAAATTTTTACTTTTGTTAACACCTGAGGAAGATGAAAGCAATGTAAGCAATAAAGAACATTTGTTAGTTTTATTCAAACATGGTAAAAATAAAAGAGAATTTTCTTGTTGTTTATTTTCTAAAGAAGCTGGTGACAGCATTGACTGATAGTATTTATATGTTCAGCTTCAACTCTTCTGTCCTCCAACTTAAAATGAATGAAATTCAACCAGTCGGTGAAAATGAAGATGATAACAAATGATAAGAGATGCTCTGCAGAAAATGGTTTCAAATACCTACTTGCTAACAGATGTGATTAATGATGATTAAGCATCCAAAATGAAATGTGTGTCTACAGAAAGTGAAAAGCTAAAACTTATTACACCACCCTGGAGGGCCAGCATGAGGATGAGAAAATGAAGCTACACTGTCCCTCGCCTTGCCAAAGCTGGCCACTGTCATTGTTTTAAGAATAGGCTTGAACCATGTTTGACTGCATGAGCTTCTGATCTAGCTGCTAAATGGTATTGTAATGAGTAATAATAGTACAGTTTTAACCGTTGGTGTGAATGTTGCTTGGGAAAAACTTAGGATCAGGAGGAGACATGGTAAATGAAGCCAGTAAAAGAAATCATTTATGTCGGAAATAAACATATAATACAAAATTCATCTTAACTTCCGTGTTTCCATGTAGCATATGACTCATTCTGGCACAGGAATATATGAATAATACATACAATTAATAATGAAGAACTTCAATGATAGAAAAAGGACATGACTGCTTTTTCAATTCACAGAAAGAAATTCTTGTCTCCATGTTTCTCAAGTCCTCGGTGGAGAGAAACAAGTCTCATTCTTCAAGTGACAAAGCTTCTTTTCTCTCTTCATTGTACTTTCAGAACCTTGTTTTTCTACATGTCTCTCCAAGATCTCAGGTACTGATTAAACAAGAAAGGACTGAAACACCAGTTGGCAATTCATCAACCAGTCGTGAAACCATAAATAGGAATTTTGTTCTTTGGACTGATAAATAGATTCTTTGACCTGAAAAAAGTGACTCCACAGCTAAATTTGAAAACCCTGAATTTCCATGTCTGTCCAAAGTACCATTTATAGTTTTAAAAATTAGAAGATCAAAGGTATGGTATATAAAGCATTAATAACTTTCAAAGCTGGACTAACAGGATATAGAAATCAGATTTTTTTTAAATTGGGCCAGGTATGGAAGACTCCCTGCATTTCCTTTCAGGTCCTAATTCAAGGAAAGTTGTCACTGGTATGAATGCTGAGAACTGAGGGGGAAAAAAAAAAAAGAAAGAGTAACTCTCCATTTATATACTTTGTTTTCTGATACACAGTTTTTACATCATGGAAGAATGCCAGCTTCAACATGATTTTTTCCTGTCCTTCCCACCTGTCCACAGATTTCACATATTTTTTTATCATAACACATAGCATATCCTGAGGCCATGTAAGACCTGCTTGAC
Source organism: Chiroxiphia lanceolata (assembly GCF_009829145.1). Lineage (NCBI taxonomy): Eukaryota > Metazoa > Chordata > Aves > Passeriformes > Pipridae > Chiroxiphia > Chiroxiphia lanceolata. The sequence goes on along the minus strand of NC_045671.1, from coordinate 63,435,959 downwards.
AAATATTCTTTGTAAGCTTTAACAGTACTCTCACCCCAGTATTATTTCCTGGCTGTTCAGATGGCTTACAGAATAGAAAATACAACATGAATGGTAAGGATTTTATTCTGAGTAAATCTTGATGATTTACATAAGTAAAGATGGTAATAATAATGACACAACAAAATGACTGATTATGGTCTGTCTTTGCACAGTGACATCAAATCTATGTTATGAAGATACTTTCTGCCTGAACAAGGAATAATTCTTGAGATGTGAGAATTGGATGTTGAGAGAAAAGAGTGCGATACCAACAAGTTCAAACTACCAACACACTGTCAAATGCCATCACCAGCTGCAGTCTTTGGAATGTAGAACTAAAATCTTTTAATTTTCAAATAAGCGTCTCTATTATATTCAGTTGTCCAACGTTTCTCAGACGCTGCTAATTATACCGTAGGTATGATGGAATGGTTAGGGTTATATGTAATCCATGCAATGGTTAAATTCCCTTTGTGGAATGTCGATTTCTAACAGTAAGAAAGAGTATTTAAAAAAATAAATTACATATACTGTACTATATGAGTCAAAGAAGTCATGCACAAGGTTGTAAACAAATGCTAAAAATTGTCTTTGGAACGAACACGTGCTTGTGTATAAATCTGTTTCTACCATTTCATCTTGTCTTTGCTTGTGGGAATGGTGAATGACAGAAGAACCAAAATTCCTGCAGTGGGTCTGCTCTTAAATATTTCTTGTATATTAAACTGATAACCGCACAGGAAGAAGTGCTGTTGGCAAGACAGAAAAAACTAATGACCATGTACCAGAAGTAGATTTGAATGCTGGCAACCTAAACTGGATTTTGTCAAGTATCTCTCAATGTACGATGCTAAGCATCTTCACATAAATGATTTAAGTGCAAATATCAGATCTCCTTTTATAAGTCAAACTGCAAGCAAAACAAAAAAACCCACCAAAATATCACATTTTTTTAGAGCTTTTGAGTGATCACTTTTCTGAGTGACTTTTTTGAGTGATGTATTCCAACCCATAGAATAACTGTGACATTTGCGGTTTCAAAGGAAAATCTCTAATTCATTATAATATCACAGAATTGCAGAATATGCTGAGTTGGAAGGGACACATAAGGATCACTGTGTCTGACTCCTGATCCTGCACAGGACCATTCACAAGAGTCACACCATGTGCCTGAAAGTATCATCCAAATGCTTCTTGAATGCTGTCAGGCTTGGTGCTGTGACCACTTCCCTGGGGACTCTGTTCCAGTGCCCAACCCTCCATTGGGTGAAGAATCTCATTCTAACATCCAACCTAAACCTCCCCTGATACAACATCAGGTCATCCCCTCAGGCTCTGTCACTGGTATAATTTATATTTAAGCCTTATCAAACATTATTAAGAAATGAAAAGTATATTACCCTTCTTTTTAGGGTGCAGAAACGTTAGATAATTTAATTTAAAACATTAGGTTGCTAGTCTTGTGAAATAGGGAATATAGTAATTTATCGTTGAGAGGATAATCACTCCAGCCATGAATCCAAGACAATCTGATATTTCTTCTTATGAAAGTGTGAAATCTGGAGAATGATGAGGTGATGAGAAAATCACAGCATGTATTTGTCAAGATAAATCCCATCTAAAAGGACTGCTTTTCTTCTTTTACAGAATAGTTGATTTAGCTAATAAGAGAAAATTATTTTATAAGGTATATATATATATATTTACTCAAGTGAAAATCTTGTCTAACAGGGAAATGCATGATCTGAATGAAATTGCTGTAAAATGACGGACAACTGGGTGAAAAACTTTAGAGGAAACCATCGATGAATTGCTATCATTCTGAAAGGAAGAAATGGTGACCTTTAATGTGTTAAGTTTGCGTATTTTCTTTATTTCCTTAAAAGATGTAGTAGCCATCTACATCAGAAGTGGAGAAAATTGCAAGGACTTTGAGTGCCATTTGAAGGAAAATGTAATATTAAGTGAAGAATGCTCCAAAAATCCATGGATGACATTTGGTGGAGAAAGTACAAAGTGTTTCTCTAAGATAGAAAAGTGTCACCTCCATTAAGAGGTGGAGGAAAATAGGCAGCAACAGTTAGAGTTCTCTGTAAGTTTCCCATGAATTAAAAGGGTGATGAAAAAAGTGGTCTGTAAGTAAAAAAAGAAAAGGAAGAAAAAAGGTGTTTGATTGCATGTTGTCTAGAAGAAAAAAGCTTTATAAAAGTACAATAACTACCTAACAGACTTCAATTTTGCAAGAGGAATGAACATTTCTAGGAACTGGAAAGAATCCCCTCTCAGCATAGTGCTATAGAATTGTAATCCAAAGTACAGAAACAGCTTTTGGTAGACAGTGTTTTATTTTTTATTGAAGGGTCTTCTGAAAAAATAACATAATTCAAAATATCACTGAAGCAATGTGAAGAGAAAAATACATTCAAATAAAGAGAAAACAAGAAAGGCAAGTTAGAAAATTTCCAAAACAATTGAGTTTTATCTAGCTGTAGCCTGCAGAAGACAGTGGATGGTAACTCATTGTCTTGAGATATTTTCCTCTTTTAAGCCTAATATAATTCAAATTTGGCTGTGGGTACCTCTTCCAAAGATACACCTTTAGAGACATGTGCCCTCACCCTATGCCCATGCATCCATGCCACTTCACATATTGAAATATGTGTACTGCTATTCATACAGCTGCAGTTTTAACATTACTAGGTCAGAAGGTTCCCTTGGGTGCTTCTCAGTCTCAGAGATATTAATTCAAAATCTGTTCATTTATTAGCAACAACTACAGAATGCACCCGGGCAGAAAGCTCAAATCAGCTCTTAATAATATAACCATTCACCAGGAAAATTAGCAATGTGGGTGCTGTTCCTCTGTAAACTCTGCTTACATGAAAGTAGCTATCACTCAATTGGTTGTTCTTTATTGGGTAGTTATTGTTCTTTATTTCTAAGGCTACGTGTTGATTTCTGTTTTTTATTGAGAAGTGAAAAAGTTATTCTCTTAGCGTTTAGTTGTTGTTACATTTTCTTTTTGATTTTTTTTGGTCCCTCTTTGCTCTATTTCTTATTCAAAGTCTGAAGTATACAGAAGTTTGGAGAAGTTAATTTTAACTTTATTTCTTGTAGGAATTTAATGCAGGGCATTGCTTGCAACTTCCTCTGGTCACAGGATACTGCAGCAGATAAGTGTTCAGTGGTAATTAAATTTTCTGTAATACGGTTTGGGAGATTATTTCAATCATATTTTTAGACTTCTGGCAGGATTTCTTTTTTTCTGAAATGTATGAGATTATCCAAAATTCCTGGGAAATATGTATCAAACGTTGTTCAGTAAAATATATGTATACATGAAAAAGAATTTGTAGGGGAAATGTCTGCAAAAAAGAAATAAACTGTAATGTACTCACATATTCTGTATCTGGCAAAAAAAAGATTTTTCTAAATGGTGACTTTTTGTATTGATTCTTTTTTAGCTCTTTTATTGAAGCTTAATAATCACATCCTTCCTAAGTTCGTTTTTGTGAGAAGATAGCTAGGTGATCCACTGACAGATTTGCCAATAAATAAATAAATGTACCTCAACCTTTGCTTATTACTAAAATGTGCAGCAATCTCATGACTTTCTAATCAAATTCTAGGCTGACATTCCTGCCCCAGACACTGCAAAGTTTAGTCCAAATCTTATTATTAGTTTTTATACAACTGACAGATATATTCATTATTAGTTTTTGGATCAGGAAATAGGAGTCTGGTTGTAAAGTAGTGCTGTCACACTCCACTAATTGCAGGGAATTTAGATTTTGTATCAATCCACAATACCAAAGAGGGGAAAAGTTCAAATCTACCCAGAGCAAGCCTGAGACACAAACGAGGTCAGATGTTGGTAACCAAAATGGTAGTTCACTTTTGTTTTGAATTAAAGAGAAGTGAAAAGGGAGGAAAATAGGAAAGTAGCAAAAAGCGAGGGGTGATTACAAAAATCAGAGGCTAGTCACCACACCACCATGTATCCAGCAGATCCTGCAGATCCTGCCTACTTTGATCAGTCAGTGGGGGGAACTTTTTTATGTGTAGGTTAAATGGTGCACGTCACAGTAGTGTTTGAGTGGTCTTGCCCAACCTTGGGGACTACGACAATGGCATGTCTGCCACATAGCCATTGTGGCAACAACATATTTACTTCATGTAGGCACAGGTGTTCACAGGATGTTCCTTAAGACATGCCCCTAAAGGCTGTAGGCTAAGGCCTTGTTGTCCGTGTGACATTCGCCTGGTATGCCTTGAGTGGGTGCACAGGGTCTGTAGGCTGTGGTTAACCGAGTATCTTGTTGATGCGATTGTTTTCTGACCACAAACTTTTATAGTAGCGAAGCAATTTACTCTTTACAGCTTAAGAAATGACAAAACATATTGCTTTATAGCAGTTCAGGTAGGCAATGTCAAAACATCTCGTTTTTTACCACTTCTCTACAACTATTTGCATGAGTTTGGGCATCCAGTTTCACTTAAAAATTTTTCTTGAAAAAGTTCCAAATTCAAAGCCATACTCCTTTGGGAAAAACAGCTTGCTTTGTCATCTTGTGCTATACCAGAGTAAATACATTGCATCCAAAAGCCTTTAGCTGAAGAAAACAGTCTCTTCTCTGGTTGTTTGTCTTCTGAGACTGCAAATGTGTTGATAGGTTAATAGCATTGCTTATAAAGGTGTACTGTTTTGTAACATGTTTTGCATGCCATTGTGACTTTTAAAAGTGAAGATTAATAGAGCTGAATTCTGAATTGCATATGGATAAGACAATTTGGGGTAATTCCTTTTTCTTCTTCCACTTTGAGGGTTTTATTATCCTTTGTTGCACTTAAAAAAGGTTACAGAGGATTAATGATCTTCATACTTGATTTAATGTGCTAAACGTAAATTAAAAAAAATTGTGGGTTTTTTTCATCTTATTGTCCTGATTAAAAGTTTGAAAAAAAGCATAACTGTAGAACTGTTATATCTTTGCTGACATTCCATTAAGTTATTTCACTGTGTTTGGGGACAAAGAAGTATAGGGTGCAGGGAAGAAGGGCAAAATCAACATTTATTATTACCTATATGCTGCCTCGGCTATTTCTGTGCCCTTCGATCAGATTTTATAAATACCATGGACAAAAGTCTGCCAGATCCAATTCCTAGTGTTCTCTGGCTCCTTTGCAGGTTTTTATTTGATGCTCAATATGTGCCTACTTAGCACAAAGGGCTCATGAATATTGTATAAAGGGGAAAAAAATTCAGTTTCTTAGAGAAATACTGTCTCTAAGAAAAATGTGATCTTTATCAGCAGATGTAGGGTTACTATTCTGCAGGTAAGTATTACTTGTTGCTGGTGACATAGTAGGTGACAAGTATTAGTGTGTGGTTTGGAAAGAGCATCATGAGCAAGACTCTTGATTTGCTAATTGAGGAGACCTGCCTTTTTGAATTGTGTCTGGGCCTGACAACAAAAGATAAGCCACAGTTTGGTTTCTTTGGAGGTTGTGCTTCTTTCCCATAAAGCCACCTGACTCAAACTGTTTCTGAAGTACCTTCCTTGCCTTTTGGGCTAAACTGGATGCAAGTAATTGATTTCTCTGTTAGGTGGGAGATCTAATTCCTAATGTTTTTAGTTTACATATACTAAAATAAACATAAAATTCTCATATAATATATTGGTTCATGCAATTTAGTTACACAAAGAAGATTTAAATTATGCGTGGATAACCTTGCCACTTTCTCCCTTCCTCTTCTCCATGCACCAAGCTTGAATTACCAGATCTCAAAAAACTGCAAGTCATAGAAAATCATGTCTCTCAACCTCCAGAGTGTGTTTGTTTTGAATATATTTTAATTTCTTCAAAGCTTTGGAAAACACATTCAGATTTCATAGGCAATTTTTCCTGTGTGTGAAGTGCTTCTGAGTATAAGTAATTGGATACTGCAGTGTATCTTTTCAGGCTCTTACTTTTCCAGTCCAAAAGTATAAACCCTTCATTAAGATTTAAAAATACAAATTAAAAAAAGTGAGGAAAAAAATCATAATCAAACCTTCTTTTTTCGTGAGAGTAACTTCTAATCTTTTCCTTTTTTTTTCTTATCTTTTCCTTTTTTTTTTTTTTTTGCTTTTGTATTTTTGGTCTTTGGGCTTTTTTTGTTGTTGCTGTTGTTTTAAAAAAATTTAAATCACATGAAAATATGCTTCAAGAATAGGACTCTAATGCTATGAGTTTTCATCCTGAAACACATCCACGACATATTATTAACTGTATTAATTATCAGCATCACTAAATAAACAGATGTCAAGGTCTATAGCAGCTGTGAAGTTTCTATACTTCTGTTTCAAAAAGGATTTTAATAAACAATGGTTAAGGGTAAAAAAAGTTTGTCTTTCTACACAGAAACTTCTCCACACAACATTGCATACAGCTAGGTTTGACATCACCAAAGACATGTGAAAATCAACAAATTAACTAAGATCTAATATGAGAACCTATTCTGAGATATCAATGCATTTCAAATGTAATATTTAGAAGTCTTAAAAACAAAGTTTCCAACTTCACCCATCTCCATTCAGCAGAAAAGGAGAAAAGAGAGCAAGTGTGAAAAGGGAGGGTCAAAGTTTAATTTTGCAAATGCTCAGGAATAATGACATATCCCTGGGAATTCTATAAACTCCAAGCATACTAGTCAAACACTGCAAACCAAGTCTTCTTATGAACATATGTTTATGCTGATAGGTATTACTGTGTGCTGAGTAATACCACAGTAACATATCCATCTGACATCCATATTATATGGGTGATATGATATTGGATAAACACTTAGCCAGTTTTCACATCCTGGCTTTCCTGAAATTTATGGGCTGTGTTCTATGTTTAATCCGTGATTCCTTTATACCTTTCAGCATTCCTGAAATCAAGCAGCAAGTACCTTTCCTGAGTCTCCTTAAGAGCAAAGGAAATTACAAAAACCTGCTATGACCCTGCATATGGAGAGAAAAAAATACATGTATATGGGATTTTTGATAAGTTCAGGTCAAGCTTTCTGATTGTATGGCAGCCATTCAGACAGGCCCTTGAAACCTTCCAGAGCTCTTAACTATCCCTGCTAGGACAGACAACGCAAGTAATAGCAAGGCAATCAGATGAAATAGGCTCTGAAACTCATCGAGCAGACGTGGTCAACATGATTCATATTACTTACTGTTGTAAATGCTATGATAGAATTGCAGTGCTTTGCAGATGTGAGACATCCAATCTTTATAATTTACAATTTTTCTCCCTTGTTTGTACTGAATACAGGTCAATTCCTTCACAAGTCAGTAGACAAAGTTTACTTTGTGATCCTAGATTCTGCATTTAAATATGAAGAAGCATAGCTTGGTTTTGTATGGATTTCAGCCATCTTGTTACAGCATGTAATGATAGTTTTTAGAGTCTGATGCTTGTTTGTTTCCACATTCTCCTTACAGTCATATTTTTATATGCTAATGGCACACTCAAATTTAAAAGAAAAAAATATTAAGAGCACACTTTTGGCTGTGCATTGTGTTTTGGCTGAATGGATAAGTAACTGACACTTTTACTGAAGCCAGTGGCTTTTTCTAATGCATAACCTACTGACTCTATAGGTCAGCAATAACTGAAAGTTTTTCTTTTGTGACAGGACCCACAGATATAAGTGATGGAGTTTCTTTTTAAAGTAATTCTACTATAAATATTACACTGATTCAATGTCGTGCATAGCCTTTACAGTAATTTGTACTAAAAATACCCTTTTTATAAATCGTGTCTCCATTTGGCCTAGCACAATAAATGTTAGGTTAGCTGTTTCTAGAAATTTCTGTTTAATCTCCACCACTATATTTTTTGCATTTTAGATTACTTGTGTCCTTTGAAATGGTTTCATTTTTCTGTATCTTTGTACTACTGTTTATCTTAATCTTGAACCAGATGGCTATAAGGACAAAAAGACCTACACAGTAGCTTTTTTAGCTAGTAATTAATAGAATCAGTTGTTCATTTTCTGCTGCAGCTATACATCAAAGAAAAAAAGAATATCGCTGCTGCTTCTTAGAATATTGCCTGACTGGTCTTTGAACTGCAGCCTTCTGCTCTAACTGAGAAGAAATGCAAAACTGAGATTTACATTACAGGTATTTTTCTTTATTTCAGGTAGGGCATATCTGAGCCATTTTTAAGGTCTTCTTATCAACATGAAAAATAGTTTATTTGTTCCTTTGAGAGGTGTAAAAGCAATTGCTGATGTATTTTTAGCTATCAGTATTGCCCATGAGGGACATTATGATCCTTCCAAGGGCCCTTCTTCATCTAATGTAACACCCTTGAGATGTTTTAGCAATTAAAATGAGTGACTGGAGTCTTTCATGGTTCAATTTATACACTATTCAAACATTACTTAGGTAATGCTTTCATTTGGATAAATTTGCGTGAGCATAATGGAAATTCCCAAGTTTTCCTCTGAAAATTTGAGTTCTTCCACAATAATAATCTCTTCATGCACTTTCTATGCATCGATTTGCATAGAGTGGAAGAGTCATGCACCTCTACATGTATCTAGTTACATCACTAATGGGTGAAACTTTAAGCGTCCAGTGGAAAGACCAAGCTAAAAAAAAGAAATTCTGGATAGTAGGACTTTACTTAAATTGTTCAGGTCTTGCAGGTGTTCAAAGATGAGGTTAAATCTCAGGACAATAATCTTCACTGTACTACTAGCTTTGAGCTAGGAGGATGATATTTTTTTTTTGCTGTATTTCAGCACCTTCTGTTCACCACAGCTGATCAAAATTTTTTACTAACAGTGACAACAGGATTTAGTAAGAAAGATAACCCCTATTAGTAGCCCCACACCTGTAATGCACTATTGATTCAATCAGCTTCTGCAATGCAAAGACATTGTATGTGTGCTTAGAGGATAATACATATTGTTTATGTGTTAACTACCCACACTATGAGAATGTATTTCCCTTTGAGGAAGGAATTTGGTAATCCCATCAGTTTACAAATAAATTACTCGAATTTTCAAAAAGAAAAGATTTTTAATTATATCAATAGGCCTGTTCTCATACATGTATCCTTCCTCTGCAGTCCCTTTAGAAAAGGACAGAAAGAATAAATAGGTAGCAATCTCTTTGTTACTTTGGTTCTCCATGAAAGACAATTCTTTTATTCCAGCATATGTGTATTTTGCAGGAAAAATCACTGTATCAAGGCAATACCTAGAACTGAAGATGGTTATTTGACATTGTGCCGCTATAAAGGTGACTCAGATTTTGCAAGTGATTTCCAGCAATGTGAAACCAGGAGGCTAGGTGTCAGGTGTAATACAGATTAGAAATTAAGTGAACCTGTTCCTATTTATCTAAAGAGAGCAGGCAAACTGAAATTATTGCATATTTTGTGTATTAACTATTAATTTTGCATGCATTTTAGAGATATTGGTGAAAAAAAGAATCCTTAGGCTTGCTGAGACTAAACATAATACATTTCCCAGACACCTTCAAAGGGAGTCTGGATGGGTCACAGCAATAAGGATGAAGTGCATCTGTTCTGTACAGGAGAGTAAGAGTGGGTATGCAGTGGAAATATGCTTCTGGTTTCTTCTGTGACTATGCTCTGCTAACAGATTTTTGTTGCTTATGGAGCTTAATGATCACAACCTGCTGGGTACATCTGCTGCACTTCTAGCAATAGGCTGGTTTAAAGACAGCGGATTGTTGTTTTGTGCTTTTATCTTGAGAGCTGGTATTTTTTCTCTCTGGGGTATTTGCCTGTGGTAGCAAGGGTGGATACACAGAGTCAGAGGCTCATGTGTGCACATGTAAGCTGGCAAGCAGAGTTGGATAGGATAATTGCCTTTTAAGTATGATAAGGAACATAAGGACAAAATAATTACAAAGTTAAAATGTATAAACGGGAGTTCTAGCAGTTAGGCAAAGGTAAAGGCAAGAAATCTTTAGAAAAGCTAAATCTTTTTTACACAGAATTTAACTCAAATCACAGAACACCTTCCCTATTTGTGAGGTTTATCCTGGGAAATAAGCACTGCCCAAAAATTTGCATAGAAGAACATCAGTTAAAATTAGCCTGAGCTAGGAAATTATTTTAAACAAGTTTAGGTAGCTTAAACGGTGACAATTTGGGAGTTTCATGCTGAGACAAAGAACCTTAGGTATAAGCATTTTCCTTGTTTGTGAGCTCATTCAGACATAAACACTCTGGTGTCATGACAGAAAACTGGTATTTAAGTACATATTTAAACCCCTTACAAATTTGAGTTATTTTTACCATGGGTTGTTTTTTCCAAAGCCTTTGATTCATGGCTCAGGTCCCACTAAACACTGCAGGTGAGGTCCTCAGCTGGTGTAAATCACTGTAACTCCCTTCATTATATTGAGGCAAAGCATCCAAGTTACTGACCTACAAGGATAAGTGTCCCAAATGTCATTTGCTCAAGCTATTTTTGTCAACTAAAGTGTTTTTCAGACTAAGTTTATTTTTAATTAGTGCATTTATGTGGCTATATTTGTTACTAGTGATCAGCTGATTTACACTAGTGGAAGATCCGGCTTGCTGAAAAAGTGCTTTGCTGTGCTGAACACATGGCAGTAACAGCCTGTAACTATCCCTTTGCAGCCCGGATCACATTTTATTTATGTTGAATTTCCTGTAGTGGCTGTTGTTACAAAAGACCTAAAAGGAACATGGAACATGTGCTTTAATTTTTTTTTATTATTATTACTATTTTATTTTATTTTGCCTGAAGTTCCTGCACTGAAGGACAGAGGGTTTATTTTCAACTTCTGAATATTTTGTTCAACTAGGACATTTACAATTTCTTCATATAGATTGGTTTCTCTGCAATTATTTTTTTTTAATTAATTTTATCTACAGTTGTATAAACATCTGCCAACATTGCAAGGTATGTGGAAGAGGAGGACAAAGAAACACAACAATCAGAAATTCACAGGTGTTAATGTTTAAAAGAGATCTCATTTAGCTGAATTTTTTTCCCCTTGGTGACCTTTTTCTCACTGCCAAACCTTTGTGTTTCATTCTCAATATATTTTACCCAGAATCACAAAATTTGGAAAACAGATTAAAGGTTAGATTTTTTCTTGGTTTCATTATAAAAGTGAGATCATTTCTATCAAATACAAGTGATGAACAGTGAATATAGAAATCTCAAAACATCAAAAAAATAACTCCTCTGCATAAATAATTGAATCCTCCTAAGACAAATTATAAGTAGAGCATTTGGAAAATACTTATCAAACAAAGTTTCTTTTTTAGTGCTTTTTTATGAAGAGAGATAAAACCCCTCAAACTACAGCATGTTATTTTGCATCATTTTATGAAAATTATTGGAAGGAGAGGGAAGTTAAAATTTGATCATTCTTAATGAAAGCCTATTTTAATCCAAAACTTGTTTTTTAAAGACTGAAAAAAAATTATTAAAACTTAAGTCCTATTTTGTCACAAAATTTCGTATAAAAATGATTGAAAATATTCCTGTACTTCTAATGAAAAGTTCTAGAGAACGGCAACAACAATGCAGAATGTGATGACTAAATGAATTACTTTTACTTTCTGTGTATGAAGGCTTCTCTTGCCAGAATCTACCAGTCATAGTGACAGGGAATTATTTTTGCATAATTTTTCCAGCTGTTGTAATCTGCAAAGTATCTAAACTCATCTGAACTACATTAAAATTTTATTGCAAAGGCATTTGAACATAGACTTTTGGACTTTGTTGAATTTGAGACATAGACAACAGAACCAAAAACAAATCTTTTTTTACATGCTGCAATTTAGGCGTGAATTTTGTGGTAAGGTTCTGGCTTCTGAAATATTGGAAATTCTCTGTTAGCCTTCTAAGGAAAGAAAGTCTCCAAAATAATCCTAAAAGTATTATGTTGAAAAGCTGAATGGAGCAATTATTTCAATTTCCTGCATGTTCAGTTCATTTTCTTTTCAAGTTAAAATTATTCACCTTCATCTTTACATTGTGTGAACAATTTCTAATTGTAATATGAAATTTGTCAGCCTGAGGTTGCTGTTTTAGACTCTAGAAGAAACATTGTGATCATTCTATATTTGCATGGGTTGTTTTTTGCTCTAGGACTTGCAAGCAGTTGATTTTTTATTGGTTTAGTTGTTGATGTTGTTTTCTTGTTTCATTCTGTAAATCCATTATCATAAAAATAAGTAATCTTATTAAGGAGACACACCATTATGACCATAAATCTAACCTTTTTTAGTTTAAAACTTTTATCTCTCATTCTCCTTCTATACTTCCTGTAATCAAGAGTCCCTCCTCATCTTTCTTGTAGGCCCCCTTTCAGTAGTGGAAGGTTGCTATGAGGTCTCCCTGGGGCCTTCCTTCTCTTCTCTAAACTGTTCTCATATGGGAAGTGCTTCAGGGCACTGATCAACTTCATGCCCCTCCTCTGGACTTGCTCGAGCAAGTCTTTCTTATGCTGGGGACCCCAGAGCTGGATGCAGCACTCCAGGTGGGGTCTCACCACTGTAGAGTAGAGGGGCAGATTCACCTCCCTCCACCTGCTGGCCACATTGCTTTTGATGCAGCCCAGGACATGGTTGGCATTCTGGGCTGTGAGTGCCCATTGCTGAGTCACATTAATTTTTTCATCCACCAATATCCCCAAGCCCTTCTCCACAGGGCTGCTCTCAATCCACTCATCATCCAGGCTGTATCCATGTCTGGGATTGCCCTGACCTGTGTGCAAGACCTTGCACTTGGCCTTATTGAACTTCATGAGGTTTGCAGAAGTCCACCTCTAAAAGCCTGTCAGTGTCCCTCTGGATGGCATCCCTTCCCTCCAGTGTGACAGCTGCACCACACAGCTTGGTGACATCCTTGAATTTGCCAAGGCAGCCCTCAATCCCACTGTCCATGTCACTGACAAAGATATTAAATAGCACTGGTCTCAATATGGACCCCTGAGGGCCACCACTTGTCATTGGTCTCCACTTTGATATCGATACATTGACTGCAACACTTCGTGGGTGACCATCCAGCCAGTTCCTCATCTGCTGACTCGTCCACCCATCAAAACCATGTCTCTCTGTTTTAGAGACAAGGACGTTGTGAAGGACAGTATAAAATGCTTTGCACAGGTCCAAGCAGGTAACATTGTTCTTCCTCTACCCTCCAATGCGACCCCATTATAGAGATCCACTGAATTTTTCACTAATTTACCGTTAGTGAAGCCATAGTGGCTGTCCAATACTGGCTGACCAATCAACTCTCTGTTTTCTGTGTGCTTTCCAGGTGGATCTGCTTCTCCATCTTGTCAGGCACAGAGATAAGACTGACCAGGCTGTTGTTCCATGGGTCTTCCTTTTTTTTCTCTTTTTAAAAATAGGGTTTATTATTCCCCTTTTCCAAGCATTCGGAACTTCATCAGTCTGCCCAATTTCTTAAATATGATGGATAATGATTTAGTAATTTCAACTGCCAGTTCTCTCACTACCTTCAGAGCAGGGGTCTCCTGAAGGAACTGGCTTCCAGGGGGTGGACAGCTGTACTCATCACTGGGTAAAAAATTGGGTGGATGGCTGGACCCAGAGATTGGTAGTGAATGGGACTGAATCCAGCTGCCATCTAGTCACAAGCGGTTTTCTCCAGGGCTGAGTACTGGGTCTGATCCTGTTTAGTATCTTCATCACTGACCTAGAAAGTAGGATCAATTGTCTCCTCAGCAAGTTCGCAGACGACACCAAGTTGGGTGGGAGTGTTGATCTGCTGGGAGGGTGGGAAGGCTGTGCAGAGATTCTGGACAGGCTGGATTGATAACAGTCATGGGGTTAAAGATGGTTTGAAGAATATCACTAAGTGTGGGGAGAGGGAGATTAATTAACATCTCACAGAAAACTGACACTGACTCACCAGAACTGAAATATATATTTATGAATTATCACATTCTATAAATCTTGTTATCACCATACTGCAATCTTTTACAAGGGCAGGATCTGTCATCTTGTTGGAAGATATGATGGGCCATGGAAAACAGGGAATTGAATTGCTTTCCTAAGGGAACTGAACACTGTCTTCAGTGCAAGTTTGTGAATTCATAGTATTTTTTCCATACATTATTTTATTAATTAAGTAAAAAAAGAGGCAGCAGCATTTAATGTGAAATGTATATTTCTAAGGTGTTTAAATCTTAATGAAGGATACAAAGTGTGAATACTTCTACTTATATTCTATAAGTAACACTGTTTTTATATGAGAAACTACTAAATAAACAAATTTTCTTTCAAAAATGAGGAGTCAATACATCTAATATCCTATTTTCACACCTATAAGCCACCAAAATTTTCACTGGCTTCATCTTACTATTGGGCTTGAATACTTTTCCAAATGCAGTATATTTATTATTTGCTATTTAGTATGCTCATCTCTATTCTCTCTATGATTTGAGGATATGGCTCCAGAAAGCAAAGAACTGTACTCTTGCAAAGCTTTTTGAGTGCAATAAGGCTGGGAAGAAGAATTCCTCTGCTCTGTGCATCCAGACTGCTACAGTAAGTTCAGCCTACTAACATATTTCCTACGCACAAGAGCACACAAATCAAAGAACATGGTCTCCCAACAACCCTTGCAGAAGAATGTTTCCTTATGTGTTGTAGCACTGAAGTTAGGGATTTTGTATTGCTTGAATATGTTGGAAAGACCTTGACTTCTTTTTCTTCCCCTCAGGAAGTTTAAAAAATAAAATATAAACACAGCAATTATCATTGCCTGCATGAGAATGTATTATCATTAAATGAATGACACAGTTGCTGACATTAACTCTTGTTTTCTTTTGTTGAAAGAACTCACTTTGACAACTATAAAACCACTTTCCATTAAATTGCAGATATTTAAAACAATTAAATTACAATGAGTAGATCTATTTAGAAGAGTCTGAAAGAAAGGAAGTGCCTTGAAGGTCCTTTCTGGTTCTGAAATGCCAAAAATGGCATAAGTGCTCCCTTTACAATATGTGATTTATGTTGTGGTGGAAACTTGATGATGCAGTAATATGAAATGACTTCAGAATGAGGGCAGGATGCTTTCCAATCTCTTTTTACCTTTGTTGAAGGTTATGATATTGTTAGAACATCTAGAATAATTATAGACTTTGGGACTCTTAGGTAACAACTAAGAGTTAACTAAATGCACCTGTTATTTAATTTAGTATGTTAATTTCCATATTTTTATACTAAATTCCAGTGATACAGCAGAGAAGGATTCTAATTTTCATGTCATATATTGATATAATTCTACTGTGCATCTGCTGCAAGCTTCAGCTAGAGAGTTACATTCCATCCCTGAACTCTCTTCCTTAGGACCTAAAATTTTTGTCCTTTGATTTTTCTGCTTACGGTGGTATCCATAAGACTCTCAGCTTCTGATTGTAGCGAACTCTTAGTGCACGGAAGCAGTTATTAGCAGAACTAAGTACTGACTTAGAAACTTTATACTTACTTAAAGCGTGAGCTCCACTGGAATTTGCAGGTCTACTGGAATTATGTTTAAATTCATAAATGATTATTTGGCTTCAGAAGATTCTTCTAAGAGAATACTATCTTTTTTTTCTCAGATAATTTTACTTTCATTTAAAGCATAATTATTAAGGGAAAGGATCTTATATTAGCAGCTACAGTTAATTAGAAAAAGAAAAAAAATTTCAACAAAATGCCTTTAAGGAAATTTTAAATAACAGTTTCCATCTTTCAAAAAGGTATTTTCTATTTCTTGATGGAAAATTGAAAATGTTATTTAAATGTTGTTTCAATAAATATGTTATCATCTCTTAGATATATATTCTTAATGTTCTTATTTTCTCTTGGTACTAGCTATTTAAGGATTACTTTTATCTGCACATTCAAAGCCAGAAAATCAGACATTTAGTGGTGATTGCATTGCTGAATGTATCTTTGAATCCTCAAAAGAACAATAAAATTAAGTTAAAGGATTAAATTAAAGTAACTAAATTGAAAATTTCACCTCACACTGCTGGTTCTGACTCACTGATGAGTGAATTAGCAGTACTTCAAGGTGTGTCAAGCCTTAGCTGTTTTAAACTACTTGAAAATGAGCAAAAGTACAAATAAGAGAGAGAAAAAGAGGGAAGGAAATTGAGGAGTGTGAGAGAGAGAATCTCTTTTTGGGAAAAGAAATATATGTTTTAGTTAAAAGTCCGTGATTAGGAGCGCACTAAGATGTTTAACAGAGAGCTTCGACAATTCGATTGTTTTGAGTTGACATACAAGCCCTAGTCATGTTAAGTTTCACAATCTACTATGGAGTGCCCTAATTAACGTTAAATATGGTTATATTAGGGTAACTTTATAATTCAGTGTATTTAATCTTTTTTTTCATCCTCCCTCAGACAAATCATGCACTGCTAGAAGATGTCAGTCAACGTCACTGTTGTGCTATCACCTTTGTGTTCACAGGAATGAAGGTTTAGTTGGCTACATATACATATAGACACACATCTTATCATAAATATAGAGACATATTATGGATTGGAAATTCTTGGAAACTTGGGAGAAATTTCACAGACCCAACAAGATACCAAAGTCTTTTCAGACTCAATATATCCAAACCCTTGGAGATATATCTTCCCTTGCACACATCTGCTCATTGTATTGATATTTAATTTAGGTCAGAGTGTCAAAAATAGGGATAACAAGCAGCAGAAAGGAACAGTGTGGTGAATTAGGAACATGTAGTGAGATCACACCATATATGCACTTACTTAAATGAGAAAATATGGAAAAATCCTTTGTCTCAGCTCCCCAGCTTGGCTGTCTACTGAACTATGGTTACTTTCAGACCCCATAGAAGATATGATGTTAAGAAAAGTTTGGCAGAAAAGAAACCAATAGTGAAACTGATGTTAAGAGCAATTAAAGTATGTATTGAACTGACACACCTTTGGAGAACCTTTCATCTTTTCTGGAGATGACTTATCCTAAATGCTCTTTCAAAGCCTTATAGTGTATTAAGTATGACAGGGAGTAGAAACTCAATTTTTATTCTATTGCCATCATTAAAAAAAAACAAAAAAACAAGCAAAATACCATACTGCTTCACTCAAGGTAAAGTTACTACCCATTCAATCAAACTTGAATAGGAACTGCACATAAATCAACAGTCTTGTAGTCTCTCATGTTCTGTGCAGAAGTGGATTGTGAAGTCTGAATTGTGAGGCATCTACATGTCTTCCTAAAAATGTGGATGAATTACTCAAATATGAAAACCAATTCCTGCACCATGAATTATAGCCAGAAACATAAAACGTAGAAACATGACACTCCAAGGAAGCACTCAGTGACTTCCCATTCTTACAACTCCTTATATAGGTCATTTATGACTATGAAGGTTTTGGAAAAGAAGCACAATATTGAGGACTGGGTTTGATGAAACTGCATCCAGCTAAACAATCTCTCTTGCGCACTTCTTCCTTCAGGTGTGGACATGTATACTGTTCTGTCCCTTTAATTTACAAACCCCAGCCAAACCCAAATACTGACTGTAATAATTGTTGGTCTTACCTCTCCTCTAGTCTTTGGAAGCAAACACTGTTACCTGAAGACAGTGACCAAACATTTCCCATTTGGGCTTGGAAGACATTCCTTGCAGCTACACTGCCTGTACTCACTTCTGCAAGGCAAACCACAACTTTCCAAGCATTAGAATATCCAAAGTCATTATTACATTGATTTATGCCTGCGTAAGTGCTCACATTCCGTGGTTCGTCAGAGTACACTCAATTCTTCTTTACTTCTACAAGTAAAAGACACTTCAGGACACTTTAGACTGCTCAAAGCAATCACTTTCTTCATCTACAATGGGACAGGCAGAAACAGAAAAACGTAAACCCAGCTCCAGTGAGTTAAGAAAGAAAGATACTCCACAATTAGAATTCCTCTGTTGAAATTTAACAATGATGTCATATGGGTTTTTTATAGTCTAAATTGGCCTGCATTTAGATGTTTTCCAAGTTACATTCCAAAATAGCAACCATAAGCATTACATTTTATGCAGAGCCAAAGTTTGGGTTTGCAACACTGATAGGTGTATCTGTCTGTGTCCATATGTACCAGAAAAATCTGTTAATGCATACTAAACTTTTGGAGTAGGTGGGAGTGTTGAATCTAGAGACAAGCTCAAAGTTGTTTCTTTAATTTCTAGGGTTCCACTGCTGTTAGAAGGATGATATTCAGTTTCAGGGACACAGAAAAAAAGAAAAAAGATCCTCTATTTTGGTGAGTACAGCACGCTGAAATGTCACAAGGCAAGGAGCGATTTGTGCCACTTACAAGCTTCCTTGGTGTTTCAGAACATATGGTGTGTCAGATCACACACTGTTCTATGTCTCCTATCATGAGTAAGAGCTGCAGGACAAGTGGAGGAGTTGAAGGTAGCATCAAGTTCGGATTTGTAAGCACTGATACCTTACTTCAGTGAAAATGGTATTAATAGAAAAAAAGTTAGGCCAGTGTTGCAAATAGTGTAGGGACACTAGGCTTTAAAGTGGGGGCTGATCTTAGGCAGCCTGCTAACTTTAGGAAGCCAGTGATACGCTGTGGTACTGATGCGCTCATACATGGCAACTTCACTAGTAGAGGAAGGAGAGCGATACAGAGACAGAAGCCAAACCTTCACATCACAGTTCCATCCACACATGGGACGCTTGCAACTTCTCCAAGACAATCAAGCTGCTAATTTTCCCAAAGTACAAATACATTTATAAATATTGTTCTTCGTGTCTTCAAAACAGTGTGACAAGGTATATTCATACCTTCACTGTAGACAAGCTTCCATGCAACATTCAACATGTTATGGCTCAGGCAGGCAATGTAGTTTATTAACAGATACTTCTGCCTCTATTTCTTATTTCAGTGTGTTTATTGTATGAAAATAGAACGATGACAATGGAAAACCTCACTTTTAAAAATCCAGTCCCCACCAGTACACTACTTTGGACTGCCTAAACAATGTATTATGTGCAATGTTTTTGATCTGACAAAATACCCCTTTTGCACTCTATTTTTAAGTTGTAAGATATGTTATCTGTTTACAAACTCATTCCCCCTATAGCACCTTGAGGTTATTATCAAGTCACATAAGTTATATCTGATGAAGCATATCTATTTAAATGGTTTTTGTTGCAACCTGTCTCTGAGGCAGGGCAAACGTTCATTGTTAAAAGATCCCATGGGGTTGATTAAAGTGAAATGATGGTATGTGACTGATATTACAACTAATTTTATTGGAACAACTGCTTTGAAACTGTAACTGGGGAAAAACTGTAATGGATTGCAAAAGGTGTATATTGCCAGTCTGGATTGTATGATCACCCCAAGAGAAGAAAATGAGAAAGAGAAAAATGGAGAAAGATAAGGGAAGAGACAGAAAAACATCACCACCTGTCGCTATAGCAAAGTGTGGGTGATGGTGGTCCATGGTTGTGATACACAGTCCTGGTCTGTTGGAGGCCTGTGTACACATCAAAAATTGGAGTTTTTATAACCTCAGTTCTTCCAGTAAACACCCCAATAGCTCCTCTGGGAGGAGTTCTAGGCACACAGAGTTTTCTTTCTGGAAGATTCTTAAAGTCTAGTGGCACCGAGAGTGCAGGGTGTGTGTGTCTGCATGTTCTGGTGTTCCTGGACAAAGTTTCTGAAGAGTTTCTGCGTAAACTTTCTGCATTTTGTGGTTGTGCAGTGGTGGCTTGAGATGCTGGAAAAAGACCAGCAAAATAAAACCCACTAGTCTCTGCAGCATCTATAGCTGAATGGTGTCTTCTCCTTTAGTTTGAAAACAGCCTGTTTAATGCAAAATTTAGACACAAGGTCCGAGTGGCTCACTACTCTTTTCAAAAAATTGAATAAGTAATATTGTACAATGTACTTTTATACAGGCACTTTTATGCAGACTCATCAAACCTGTTGAATAAGTGAAATGCAAAAAACCTCCAGCAAATCATGGCAGTAGAAGAAAGAAATAAATGAACACACTGGAAAGTAGGAAAATATAGGTATTCTGAAGCGATAGAAGGAGGAATAATAAGAGAGACAAACACACTAAAATCCTCTTCTGGAAGCAAGCACTATAAAAAAGGCTTTAGAAAAAAGCTCTTGTTGATCTTGTTGATCAAGTTGGAGGGATAGAGATAAGAATGTGTTAAACGAGGAGGAAGATAGATGCGAGGAGTCTGGAAGACAGAGAGAGAAAGGAGAGAAAAGGTTTATGAGAAGATCCTTTTGGTCTGGAGAAAAGGATGAAAGGATTTTAAGCACAGATCTGTGGGGTATATTAATATTACTGCACAATGGATGTTTCTGGGTCCTCTCTCCTTCAACAGGCTGGTGTTTCAGAATAGCAAAAACTGAATACATGTATTCAAATTCCTTTAACTTTATGATGATTAGTCAATTAAGAGCAGACTTTGACTTTAATGTTAGCTAACAGTTTTAAAATATAACTTTCACTTTTACAGTATTTTTACAAATTAAGATTACAGTGCCACAACACAATTCAGGACAGCAGAGAAGTCTCCGCTTTGACCCAGAGCAAACTCAGTTACATGATTGGATCTGGTTTCAGGATGTTATCCTGTGGGAGTTGGAAACCCTCCAAGCAGGGAAATGGCACCACCTCCCTGGGCCCATACCCACTGCCCAGCTGCCCTCAAGGGAAATAAACTTTCGTTATCTCCAGTCCCTCTGGTTCTGCGCAGTTCACTGTCCACCACGACCCAGGGCCTTCTCCCCAGAGCTACTCCTGATCTCATAGGCATGGCTGCCAGAACTGCCAGCCTGGGGTGTAGCTGCCCTCTTCCCCTGCCCCAAGTACATGGGAAACTTGTCCTTTCCTCCCACTGGTCCTGGTCCCTTTGGACAACTGCCCTGCTCTCATATACATTGAACAGTGGCCCCTGACTTGGCATCACTTGTAAACCTGAAGGTGCACTTGGTCACCTTCCCAGGTCACGGATAGAGATGTTAAACAGGACAAACCCCAGAGCAGACCTTGTGAGATCCCAGAGGGCACCAGCCTCCAGGCAGGTATCTACCCCTCTGGGGACCACCCACACACCCCCCAACATCCAGCTTGGTTACAGGGACAATATGGTAGGGTGTTGGAAGCCTTACTGAAGTCAGCCTAAATTATATCTCGTGTCTGCCACATGTTCTTAAATTCAGTCACTTTATAACAGAAAAATGATGGAAATTTTAGTCTGAGTGAATCAACATCTGGTAGGACCCCATCATCCTCTTCCTCAATTGCCAAGATATTGCTTCAAGAGGAACAGTCAGTGAGATAGAAGCAGTGAGGCAGGGATGAATTTTACATCGAGCTGTAGAGGGTGGTTCTTGAGCTCAAGGACATTGAGAAGCCCAGAGCTCTGTCAGGACCCAGAGTCTCTTGTGAGACAATCAGGTGAGGAGGTGGCATTGCCAGGAGCACAAGATATTTAAGCAGCTCTAGGGAGTGAGAGTGACCTGGAGTGCAGCAAACAGGGCAGGCAAACAGGACTTTACCTGTCAGAAGAATGTAGTGTGGCAGTTTGCACAGCAGTTCACTCGGGCAGGACGTGAAGGAGGGTGCAGCCACCCTCCTGGCTCCTGAGGGGAGTGGAGGTTTTCAGTTTATTCTGTCTGTAGGAGCCCAAAACCTGATGGGTTTTACCTGCTGCACTGGAATAGAAACAATGATGATTTCCACACAGTCAAAAGCCATGGCTAGAAGGAGCATAGTGACCAAGACAGAGCATCCTCAGAGTCACACATCTGTTCAGGTCTCTGGCTGCAGGGAATGTTTGAGCATGGAATTAGTACCAGAGGGCAGCAGAGACACTTTTGTGTGGTGTGACCAGATGGATGATCTGCTCAGCCTGGTGGCAGAGCATTATGAGGAAATGGAGAGGCTGAGGAGTATCAGGGACTGTGAGAGAGAAATAGACCAGTGGAGTCACACCCTTCCATCCCTGAGAGAAACACTGCAGTTGGAAACCCAGCAAGAGAGTCTGGAGGACCCTGACCCTCTAGGAGGGGACATAAAAGAAAATGGGGAATGGAAACAGATCCCTGCTTGGGAAAGTTGGAGAATCCCCTCCTCACCTCCCTCATCTTTTCAAGTGCTCTTACAGAATAGGTATGAGGTTCCAGAACCCAAGGATAGTGAAGATGAAGGTCTATCTTAGGGGTTGTTTAGAACAAATCAGTCAAATAGACACATCACAACTGCAGGTGTTAAAAAAGAAAGAATAATTGTAGTGGCAACTCTCTTCTGAGGGAAATCAAGAGCCCTGTATGCCAACTGAACCCATCCCACAGGGGTCTGCTGCCTTCCTGAGGTCTGGAGAAGAGCTGTTACCAGGAGTCTCCCTTAACTATCTCAGCTTTCCGATTATTATCCAGTGCTGGTTGTTCAGGTCATCAGTGACAAGGTTGATGAAATAAGTCCTAGGGCAATCAAAAAGGCTTTCAGGGCACTGGGGCAAATGGTTGAAGGGACAGGAGCACAGGTGGTGTTTTCCTAGATTCTTTTGGTAGCAGGGAAGAAAGCTGAAAGGAACAGAGAACCAGAGGATCAGGCCTAGCCAGAACGGGTGTAGGAAAAGCAGGTTCTGACTGACCAGTCTGATCTTTTATGACCAGTTTACCTGCCTAATGGTTGAGGGAAAGCCTGTGACTGTTGTCTACCTGGACTTCAGAAAAGAATTTGACACCATTTCCCACAGCATTCTCATGGAGAAGCTGGCAGCCCATGGCCTGGACAGGTGCACTCCGTGCTGGGTTAAGAACTGGCTGGAGGGCCGGGCCCTGAGAGCGGTGGTGAATGGTGCTGCATCCAGTTGGAGGTCAGTCACTAGTGGGGTTTGCCAGGGCTTAGCATTGGGTGCAGTCCATATCCCTAGTATCTTTATTGATGATCTGGATGACAGTGTCAAGTCGTCCCTCAGCAAGCTAGGTGGGAGTGTTTGTCTCCTGGAGAGTAGGAAAGCTCTACAGAGGGATCTGGACAGGCTGGATTGGTAGGCTGAGGCCACAGCTATGAAGTTCAGTAAGGTGAAGTACTGAGTCCTGCCTTTGGGTCACAACAACCTAATGGAGTTCTACAGGCTGGGGCAAGAGTGGCTGGAAAGATGAAAGGGAAAGTGTGCTTGACCAATCTGGTAGCCTTCTATGATGACATGGCAGGATGGGTTGACAAGGTAGAAGCAGAGGATGTTGTCTACTTTGACTTCAGCAAGGCTTTTGGCACTGTCTCCCATAATATCTTCATACGTAACCTCCAGAAATGTGAGTTATATGAATAGAGGTTAGGTGGATCAAAAATTGTCTGAATGGTAGACCTCAGAGGTTTGTGTTCTGGAGTAGAATCCATTTGGATGGTAGATGTAGAAGCTCTTGTTGCCCTTGACCGGTCCCATCAGTCTCAACTCCACTTGAGCTTTAAATTTCCTCATACCATTTCTGTATATCTGGGCAGTATTTCTAAGTTCTTCCCTTGAACCCTTACCCTTTCACCACCCATATGCTGCCATTTTGTGTTGTAGCTCTGTCACGAGTTTCCCAGCAGCCTAAATGCTCCTCTGGGATGTCTGTTTTTCTGCCTAAGTATGTATTCCTGTGCATGGACTTCTCCATCTTTGAAGCCTGTTTCTTAGTATTAAGCTAATTGGTGGATGGAATTTCCTCATTTGCATTTATGATGTTGTGGTGTATTGGTTTTCAGTTTATTCTGGATGTAGGAGCCCAACACTCTGGGTATAAGGATTTTATCTTTGCTTTCATTCTACTTTGGAGATGACATGGTTTGATTTAGTGGCTCCAAAGAGTTAACTGTGAGATCTCTTGTCTTTTTCTGCTTTAAGAGCAGATTTTAATATAATCATATATATTGCCAGGGTGTGACCATTGTTATTACAGAGTGTTCATTGTTATCAGGATTGCAAAAGCTGCTTCTGAGATAGAAATCTGTTTCGAACAGATTGAACACGCACAAAAAATGAACTTACCTAAGATGGGACAGGTTCTCATACTCTAAAATTCTAGAAGGTTTAATAAATTACTGTTTGTTTTTTCATTATTAAGCTGCTTTTTATTGTATCTACTCTGTGAATGAGAGGTATAAGCTATGTGAAAAAAGAGTCCTTGCTCCCCCTGAGGGAAACAGAAGTAAGAAATAAGCAAACATTTAAAGACATTTTTTTCCCATTATTTTGCTCAATTATTTTGCTGCTCCTGTTAAGAACAAAATATATTAACTAAAAGGTTCTGAACTAGGAAATAGCAGGGATTAGGTTTGAGAAGAACCCATAGATGAACACTGTTAGTAAGATTCAAAAAATGTGAAAGATAGGAGAGACTCCACAAATAATAGGCTACCTCAGATGGATAAGTGACAGCTCCAAGTTCTTACAATGTTGCAGTAGCTAAAGGGTTAAGATTAGGAGGAATTACAGAGTTTTTGATTCAATTAGTTTGTTTGGGGAATAAGAATTTTTTTCTTCATATCCTTTCTTATTCAAGTCTCTTTTTCTGCTGCTTATTCCCATGATAAATAATAAAAAATACATTGATGCAAAATACTTTGCACTTACAGAGTATGCCTTTAATCTAAACACTCTGCCTTTTTTGTCCCCTCTCATTCTTTCCTTCTGATCTTTTTACCTGGTTAATACATCACACAAAAAGACACTATCGATGTGTCAAGACCACATTTTAAAAAGAAATACTCATTTGTGGAGGTTGCAGTATTCATTCCCTTTTTGAATCACTCCTGTCTAATAGTGCACATCTCTCTTCCATGGATTGCTAAATCCTACAGGATGTCACATCAGTCCTCACCCTGATCAAAAATTACTGTGTGTTTAATTTTGTTTTCGTAGTTGACAGAAGTGCTTTAAATGCTCAAAGATTATGAAATAATTGGAAGTTAATATGTGATAAGGGTGTGTTTTATTGGAGGGTGTTTTCTTTCCTGTTTTTCCTTAAAAATACCTGTGGATTACAGTAGAATTATTGTCTAAGTGTCAGTCCATTATTTTAGAGAGGTTTTGGAATTGCTGTGGTGCCAGTAGATATACCTGTGCAGCACACTGGGAACGGTGGTAAAGGAGGAAACATTCTGGCTCTTCAGTTATGGCTCTCCCTGTCTTACCTCTTGTGGCCATCCTGAAAAGATAACAGGGCAGTTAAGACAACAGTTGTTAGTGGACTAACAACTGTTTTTTTATTTCTGATTTTTTCTTGAGTGAAATTATGAGCTAAACTCATCAAATGATTCATATGGTTTTACTCAAATTAAAACTGATGCGGTTGTGTCAATGTCAGTTTACAAAAATGTTACACTAACTGGAGTTTGATGGAGGAACAGGAATGTGATTCTGTTTTTGTATAGTTTGTTGCTTCACTACTGGCCTCTTTTCTAACAGAAACAAAATTATTTTCTTGACTTTTCACTGGAAATTTTTAGATGTATAATAAAATACAGCTAATAAAATTTTTGCACTTGCAATTTTTTTTCATTGTCCTCATTTCCAGTTATGGCAGGTGGCCACCTATTTGTTCTGTCTGACTTCTAACTTATAACAGCCTGTAAAGAGAATATTTGTAAGACAGGATTTATAACAGATTATTTGTGCATAATGTCCACAGGTAAAACATGAATACATTAACCAGACTAAAATATTCATCAATCAGAATCAAATACAAGAAAAGATGCTTATACCTAGACCCAAATTTTTCTTCTTTGCTTTGTTTTTTTAAGGAAGAGATCAGAAAGCAGCACTCATAGGCATTTGTATCCTCAGGATAATATACTTTCAGTCAGTTCGGAACTTTTAAAATTTAGACTAAAATACAGGGTCATTAAATTTTAGACCTACTTTTCATTATTCCTGTATCTGAAATTTGTTGGTATGTTAATAACAGAAATAATGCAACCTACTGTGTACCTCAGTGAATTCTAAAGACATTAAGATTCATTCTTTTCTCCTATTCCTTGAATATTTTGAGGCGATGAGTACTTTTTGAGAGGTGATTGCCACGTTCAGCACTTCATTTCGGAATTCATTTAGGAATTATATGAATATGTACGCCTATATAATAGGAATTATCTATTGAAACTGCTAAAACTATATGAAATCCTCCAGGCTTTCTAGAGAATAGCAATTCCAGCTTTGCAAACAGTGTGTTTCACTAAAGCATTGCATGTCCTAGAGTATGTCCACATCACTTCATAATAATATTGAGGAGAGCTGGTGGTTGTCTTCTTGGCCACCATGATAATTCTGGGCTGGTTCTTCCAAGTAGCTGTGCCCTTCATTGGATCGTAGTTAGCAGTCAGGATCAGGCCTGCTCGGGGCAAGCAAAGTCAGATCCTAAATAAATTTTTACTGAAAGGAAAAACTGGTTCTAATTTCATTTCTCTTACCTTTGCCTTTCTCCACCCTCTCGGTTTTAGAATATGTTAATTGCAATATCCTTGTTATACTTTCCTGAAATTAGATTGACATCAGACCACATACAGTTGCTGACTGCATAATATATTTATTAGTCATATATTTTTTCTTAACCATAATTCAATTCAGCTAGCTAAAACAGATTTACTACTTCTGAAGCCCAGCTGCTGACTTGGCATTCTTTTTATATTCTGTGGTGCAGAATCTCAGTTTTGTGAGTATTGACCTTCTTTTTCTTTTCTGCATCATCTTCGATTCTCCAGATGAAATATTTCATAGTAAATGGTTATAAAGCCTGAGTGGATTGTGTTTATCTATCTAGTAATGTATCACTGTTCACTGCTGCTGCACTTAGTGTTAGTTGATCACTCGAGACATCAAAGCATTTGCTCCATTTTTGCAAGTGAGATACTACATAGTGTCGTTTGTATTCACCTCAGGTAGATGCTGAGCCTTTGTTCATTTCGTCAGAGGACTATTTATGAGGCTGTAAAAAAGATTAGTTTCTTCAAATAGTCTCCAAATTAAACTTTTAAAACTTTATATTGACACACAAGAATAATTACAGTTATAAACCATTAAACATTTAAAGAAAATTTATAGTATTGGAGGAGAAAATTTACAGTTATAGTTAAATGCAATAAATTTTCTCTGAAAAGCATTTCCACAGAAACATTTCTGAGAATTAAAAAATGTAGTGCTTTATTAACAACATCAAAATGCACAGGTGATGTCTTTAGATAGTATTGAGATAGGAAGATTCACATTTTTATAAAATGTTGTTAATTAACCTTGCAGAAGTGTGACACATACACATATTTAGTCACACACATATATGTTATTTTTTAATTTTTGAGCTTTTATATCAGCAAGTATGGCAGTCTGTATTCACTTGCTATATCAGACTATATATGCTATGTGTTCCTAGAAAGGCAGGTTAATAGCTTGCAATTTTCTCTCAAGAACTGTGATACATGCCTGTAGAGTGGTTAACATCTATGAAGTCATCTTAATCAATCCTTTAGACAGTCCTTAGACAGTTCCTATTTTTCTCTGTTGCTATGCCTTGTGATTTAACCACTTCAGTCCTTCAAATCTTTCCAATCATAGAGCAAAACTCACGGGAGTCTAACTCTGCTCAGCTCTCTTGATACCTAATAAGCCTCCATTTTCTTGAAATATCCTCAAATTAGATTATTTGAGACAAAGTCCAAAGCCTATGGAAGGAAGTAAGTAGATTTCCATTAGTATAGCTGGGCTTTAGTTCAAGCTATTTTTCGCATGCAGCCCCCGACACTCTTGGAAATATTGAAATTTTGTCTTTTCAATAAAGTAGGGATAAAACATGTTTCTTTTCAACAGTTTATGCCCTAGACAAAGCAGAACCATAACAGATTCCTTACCTTTCAATTTGACTGAGTTATTATATAATTCATTATGCACAGCAATCAATCATATTTGCAATTGTTTAGTGTAAAGGAGACAATAAACCATATCACTGAAATAGAATAAATCAGAAATACCCAACTGAACACATAAATTAGACTCTAAACATTTTGGTGATAGACTGTACTTTTCATTATTATAGATTTGCACATCACAATAGGACATGGCCATGAATTTTAGATGATATTACAGCACAAACAATAATGCGTTAAAATGTTACAGTAAATAATCACATAAATAAACATAGTTATTTAATGTGTAGATTTTGTGTCCAACTCCATTGAGTGTTTACATTATAAGAAGGAACACTACCTATCGTAAAAATCTCAAATTTACTTCAACAATTCAGTGCACTTTTTTTCAATCCTTTCTAAACGAAGGTCCTGGGATCATTACAATCTTATTGATAAAAAATACTGATTTGGACAGCAGTTGACAGTCTTTGACCGTGTCAATGATAAATAAATAAATACATAAATCTAAATGGAGAATCAGACTCTTAGTTGTCTTCCCTAGATTTAGATGCACTTTTTTCAAAAGCACTAGAGGCTACACAGCATTCGTGCTAAGACACTTCCCGACTCAGCCAGGACAAGGAATGGAGGCTGGAGCAGTGAGCTCAGGGTAACCCTGGTCTGGTAGCAGCCTCACCACCAGCTGTGTTCCCACTGCAGCCTGGGACATTCCAGGGTGCTGGGGGTTGGTCAGGACATCCTGGGCAAGGCAGAGGTCACATGGGGCTCAGATGTGCGAACATCCCATGGGGGCAAAGCGCTGCTCTGGACTGACACTGACATCAGCCTACGGGGTCAGCAAGGCCTGAAGCTCGTGGCCATGGTGCTGGACAGGGGGGTAAGGGCAACCCACAGGGAAGAAGTCTAGGGAAGACACTACCAACCTTGGGAGAGCACACAATCCTCAGGGACCGTGATCTTGACAAAGGCGGAAGAGGATGACTGGCATGGGATCTCCCAGTGCAGAAGAACAGACAATTTTATTGTGATGGGTTATGGGAACAACACTTGAGGCTGGAGCAGGACCGATCAGCAGTTTGCTCCAGGCCCGCTGTAGGGTTTTTACTTCTGCTGTTGTTGCCATTGGGCATGCTGGATCCAGATGGGCCCAGGCTGGGAGCGTCTCTCCCTCTTTACCACCCAGATGCCTTGGGACAGGCATGACACCACCTGACTGTCAGTACTGGGGCTGCTGGTCTCAGCAGTCTAGGATGGCAGAAGGCTGGTCCTGTGGTATTTTTCAGGCCGGCGGTATGGTTCTCGTGCCCACCATTGTTGCTGCAGGATGTGCCGCATACGGATTGGCCCTGACTGGGAGCGTCTGTCCATCTCAACCACCATAGTGCTGGGGGACAGCTCTGGCAATGCAGGACTGGCAGTGTAGGGATTGTCAACCTCTGAATTGTCATGGGAGGCTGCAAGGAGAGGCAGGATGGTTGGCAGCGAGGCCACCCAGCCCATGGGCAGGAGAGGCCATCGTGGTACCCGCAGTCCTCCTGGAACCAAGCACACCTTCAGGCCCTGCTGTCAAGCCTTGATGCAGCCCTGGAGCACCTGGGTGCTTTGCCTCTTACTTGTGCCCTGGCCAGAACAACCATTGCATTCCCAGTGGGTAGAGATGGTCCTCATGCAGGAGCAGCCCCGGTGGGTGCCCTTGGCAGCACAGGAGAAGCACAGGAGCAGTTCCCAAGGCCTGGGACACAAACAAGTGGCTGGTTGTGAGGATAGAGTGACACAGGCATGAGATGGTTCACATGGGCCCTTGTTCTTAGTCCTTCCTCCCCAAGCCAGTGGGGAAAAAGACATGCTTTGCAGAGCCCCAGATTGCTGCTTTGGCCACTTACCCCTCTTCCTCTGCCTGCTCCCTGCCTCCTGGGTAAAGGCATATTCCAGCATCACAGTGCCTGTACTGTTGATTGTCCAGCTTGCAAGCTCTGTCACTCTCCCATGATGGTGGTCTGACAGAGAAGGAAGGGAAAGTGTTGAACCCTAGCTGCCCCAGCCTAACGGCAGATCCAGGTAGTCCCCGCTCCTCTGCCCACCCCGTTTCCAGCTCCTTCATGAAGCTGAGGACAAGTCACGGGACAGAAGGCATCCAGGCCTGCCAGGGCAGTCCCTAGGCTGGCACTGCACTTGTGTCTGGTGCCTTGGCATTTGGGAGGATAGAAACCAACCTCCTGAAGAGCCGGATGCCCATGTTGAGCATTGCCAGCACAAATAGCTCTTTGTTCTGGCAACATGGACAAATACCAGCATGGAGAGCCTGTTTCTGTATGCAGCTCCGGTGGAACCAGGCATCTTGGCATGCTGGGCACACCATTATTTTGAAGGCCCTTTCATTTTCCAGAGTCTCCAGGCAGATGCTGCAGGTCCTCTTCTGCTCTGGATCAACCTACAGTGGCTGCTGCGGGCAGTGCTCCCAGAAGAAGGATCTGTGGGGAAGATGGAATGAATGGGCAAGGTCCCAGTCCTTTGACACTTGCCCCTGTGATGGAGAGAAGGGCAGAGGAGCCATGAAGGAGCCCTAGTCCCTGTGCAGGTTGAGGCTCTGTCTGTGGCAGGCTGCTGTTTGTCCTTGTGGGTTCCTCACTTAGGTGTTCTCTGCTGACAGGAGGGAGCTGGAAGGCAAGGAGGGGGCTCCAGCAGTGTTTAGCAGCCCGTACCTGTAGAGACCGAAGTACTGTGTGACACATTCACCTTGGGAGGCACAGGGCAAATGGAAGCTGCAGCCACATCCCCTCATCCAGCAGGTGATGGCAGCCCCCATTTTGCTGAAAACAAAGCAGTGTTGGAAAAAGCACAGCAGCCCCCTCAGCAGGAGGCTCTCAGGACTGTGGGGATGCCCCACAGCTCCACACAGGGCAAGGGATATGGGCACTGCTGGCCAACAGCCCCTAGACCCACCTGGCACCCCAAGCTTCACTCCTGGGCTCCAAGAGAAGCTCCCACAAGGCTCTCCTGGAGCAAACCTCCCGGTGTTACCAGCTCCTGCCTGACCTTCTTGGATGCTTCCAGGATTGCGTACTTGATGTCCGAAATGCAAAACCCATTTAAGGCCTCGTTCAGAAAAGTCCCGCTAGCAAGGAACTGCAGAGAAGACCCAGAATTCCTTAGGTCAACAAGGAATGAATGGCCTGTCTTCAGCAGAAAGCTGAAGGGAGCCCCACGAGAACTCATCACGCAGTTAGTGTGGAAACAGAGCCCTTTCCTCACTTTTTTGCACCTGCAAATATTTGGACCCACCTCTACTTGGTAACACAGCATGCACACTGCAGAGAGAGAAAGTGAATGGCACCACATGTGAGCACCTCTGTGGGGCTGGAGAAGTGTCCCTGCAGGATCACCCCCAGAGCCCTGTTCTGTCACTTCTGGGCAGGCTGAAGGGCAGGGCAGGCACAGGTGCCCTCGAAGGTGACCACTGCCCAGCCTGGGCCCTGCTGACCCGTAAGAGGAGAGACACTGCTCCAGGGCAGTTGGGCAGCTCCCGTCTTCCCCTGCCACTGCTTTGGCACCCCCTCTGCCAGCCATGGGGAGCTGTGAGGAGGGGAGACTTCGCCCTTACCTTGCTCCCTTGAGTCAAGGTCCTGCTGCATCATTGTCAATATGGTGCACATCAACATTCAGCACTTGAGGAGTCTCTACCACAGTAGTGCCGGGCTTTTTGCTCCTGACTCTCCTTTGTCAGCCATAAGAGAATAGCAGGATGCATCCCAGCAGAGGGCAGAAGGCAAGCTCCTTCCTCTCCCGTCCTCTCTCTCATCACTTCTCCACCTCACAATGATGCCCAGTAACACCTTATTGCCTTGGCAATGAGGTTATAGTGGCTGCCATGGCACCACCACCACCCACCTCCATGGTGTCCCAGAAACAGGTCTCGGTGATGATGCCACCATGCCTGCTGTGGCATCACCATCACCCATCTCCGTGCACCCCCCAAAACCAACCTTGATGATTTAGGGCTTGCTTCCACCGGATGATGATTTTAACAGTTGCTGATTTAACAGTTCTCAAAAGTTCAGCGGCACCCCCTAAGCCTGAAATAAGCCTTATACTTGGCAGCATTGCCCAGATCCAGGAACAAACCCTATATCCAGATGCACCTCACCCTTGGCAGCATGCCCTAAATGTGGCAGCATGCACCTGACACAGCAACACCCACAAACCTTGAGTTTTCCTCAAAGATTTTATTATTTTGCAGCCCGACATTCAGGAAAGGACATCAGTAGTCTTAATGGAACAATGTCTTCCCAATTATCATTGCCAGGATCCAAGGGGTTTTTTTTAGAGCTCACAGCTAAAATGTGGGACACCCAGGGCTGTCAAAATGTCATGCAATTACCCCATCCCACTCAGACCATTCTGTACCACGCAGGGACATTCTATGCCATGTAGGCTGAGACTATGAGGTTACTCACACACCGCCTAGGAGCTGGGTACACAATTTACTACCTGAACTAAAACCTGGCACAGCCAGAGCCATTCCTTCCTCAGCCACCACTAGATCCTGCCCCACGAGATTACCTTCTGCTCTTTGGGCCACAGGATAGCAGATTCCCCTGGGTAATAGCTGGTGGGAGAAATAAGGTGATTTCACTTCCATAACCCTGAATCTTCTTCTTCTGGAGAGTATGGGACCCACAGGTGGGGAAAGATGGGCAGAGATGTATCCTGGAGCTGAGGGTCCTGAGCCATGAGTTCCCACAAGTTCATTCTGCTTGGCACTCATGAGTAGCTCTATACAGGAGCATGGACACAGCCTGAAGAACTGGAGCTGCTGTTCACACATGGGAACTAATCCATCCCTAAAGGCAAAGTTACCCCTCTTTGGTAATTTAGTGGGCATCAGAGTAAGAGAATTAAAGACCACAATCACCCCAAACACTTTTAAGATCACCAAAGGACTTTGCCCACTGCAGCAAATTGTGCAAAGAAGCAACCGTTCAGCTGTGAACACCAAAGCTCTCCACTCTCTGCTGCTCAAATAAGCCTCCTGGATTCCAAGAAATTGAACTGTGAGTTAAGTCACTTGAACTTGGGATAAGATTAAGATGTGTTATTGCCCGATTATCTCAGGCCTATGGAAAGGTAAAAAAGGCTGGAGGAAAAGTATGTATCACTGCAAGGAGTCCATGGGGAAGGCCAGCTCAGCAACTGTGCCAAAGGTTGGCTCTGGTTGGGTCCAGTACGGGGAGGTCAATAGGCCACTGATTTGAGACTTGAGGCCCACTGACTCAAAAGAAGAGAGAGACTAAGCATGGGATTCATTTAATCAGTAGAATAACTGAACTGTGTAGCCAATGAGCATTGAATCCTTTGTTTGCTAAAATGTATAAATACTGAAAAGTTTTGAACAACCTCGGGACCCCCACCATCGAGAAGTCAGGGTAAGGAGGACCAACAGGATGACATCCAGATCCACAGAGTGGTGACCATCTTTCTACTTAACCTGTCTCTCTCTCACTCTCTTTCTCACCCCCATCCCCTTTTCTATCTCTTTCTATCTCTCTCTATGTAATATTTACTGTTAAATAAAATCTGTACTATTGACTTCAGCATATGGTCTTGTTTGCATCTTAATTCAGGTAGAGGCATCTCTCTCTAATAATCGGGTCTTAACAACCATGTTAATTGCCAGCAAAATGGAGTGAACATAATGCCACAAAGAACTACCAGGCTTTGCATACATGAGACCACAGCTCAAAGAGTGAGCGAAGGATCCAAAAGACCATTTTATCATCTCTTTTTTCCTTCTGTCCTGCTTGCCCTTATCACTTTCACGCATTTTCTATCTTTCCAAATTTGTACAATAATTTCTTAAGTAGAATTAATCCTTTTATTTAAAAAGTGGTGAAAAATATTTTGAGATTACTTTTTTACTCAAATGTGGTAATTTTGTCTGAGCAAGGATATAGGAGAAGGTGACTTGTCTGACACAATTTATTCATCTACGCCACCTGACAGAGCAAATGAATCAGAAATTGCTGCCTGGCAGCATTAATAAGTGTTCAGATTGATCAAAATGTCTGGACAGGTGATATCAAGTCATTCTGGCAACATATTGATAGCTATTGACTTCAGTCAGGACTGCAGGCTTCCTTTGTACTGGGTGTTTACGATTCTGGCTGTACATTGCTCACACAATCAAAGCCAGATAGACCAGATAAATATTGTTAAAATACGGATATTTGATGCAATGGGAATTTGTATCTCACCATCTTAGATTTCCCCGCACAGATAACCAAGAATGCAATATTGTGTGATAGTTTTTACCAGTCATCAGTAAGAAGACTCAGGGAATATGTATTAAGCATGCTGCTGATGTATCCTTTGTAGAGGATGAAGAGGAGAAATGAAAAAAAAAAAAAAAAAAAACAGAGAAAAAACCCCAGTGAACACAGTAAAGGAAAGACCTTCAAATAACTTTAGAAATTTAGGCTTAGGTTCTGAAAAAAAAAGGAGAGATGATGACTGGAAAAGAGAATGTTGGTTTTAACATTGTTAATACTTACTCTTGTAAGGTTTGCATGCACAGGATTTGCTCAGTAATACAATTAGCTAAGGAAAATACAGTGATGGATGACAGACTACTATCATTTCTGTACTGCAAAGCTATTGTGAGGCTGAAAAGCTTTCAAGAGGTATCACGGTTGCATCTGATGCCATGATCTCCAAATAATGATGACAACAATTTGCAAATACATATCGATTAGAGTATTACAAAAATGCAGCTTTGAAATCAGGAAGTAGGGCAGCTCAGTTGTAAATAGGGAATGTCCAGTCTGCTGAGAACTGTGGCTATTCCTACCTGTGAGGGCAGAGACTCTTTCAGGCTGATATAAAGGACAAAATGAGTATCTATTTAAAAAGTACTCCTCTAATTATTCCTCCTCTGTACAGTGAAAAAAAAAACCAAACCTGTTTCAGAGTAAAAACTGAGGTTTCAGTTTCTCTGTGCAACAGATATGTGAAATTGCTGACTGCTTGATTGAGCTAAGCCAGAGGTAACAATTATGGCTTTTATCTTTATGTGGCAGAAGAGCTTCCAGGAAATCTATACCTGATAAGGGTGAGTTCTTTACTTTCATTGGGTTTATACATAGTCATAAGCAAAGTGTAACAAACCTAATTTCTTATTTATCCTAGGGATGGCTATAGACTTTATCACATGAGAAGAAATTGGGGGTTTGTGTCCTTATTTATGCATAACATTAATTTCCCCTTCTCTTAAAAAGAATCAGGTATGGGGAAAGTCCCATGTTATGTTATGTATTGGTTTCTCTAATAATTGTTGGTTGTGTTGAGGATGTAGGCCTAATTTAAGTACTTTTTAATTACATTACTGTTCAGTTTCTAAATTATTTTTCTAATTAAAACCCCAGGCATCCAGGCATATTATATGGCGTATTCTGATCTCTTCTTCCCTTACATAAGTTTACACATAACTTTCCTGCAAGTTAAATGCTAGGTTAGGGAAAGCTGTCAAAGAAAATCAAGAATTTAAAGCATTCTAGGCTGTTCTTGTCTTACTTTTTCAATAATGACTTTTACTGAATGTTACGTGATTAATCATATTCTTCAAAAATTAC
Source organism: Chiroxiphia lanceolata (assembly GCF_009829145.1). NCBI lineage: Eukaryota > Metazoa > Chordata > Aves > Passeriformes > Pipridae > Chiroxiphia > Chiroxiphia lanceolata. The sequence continues at coordinate 63,400,361 of NC_045671.1, read as the reverse complement.
AAATGGTGACATTTTTTCAGCTTTAAGACAGTTTATGTACTAGAACACTGGGACACAGGATAGTGCTGGGACAGTGGCAATGTGTTACTTTCTAACTATCTAACTATCTAAGTAAGAAGATGCTAAGTATTTATTGCTGGACCTCATTCTAAGGCTGGGATGACTCTTACCAAAATCTTATGAAAGTAATATTGAGCCACTAATGCAATATAGCTAGGTGTAGGAAATTGAGTTTTAACCTAGAGTTTAGTTTATAATGACATAACTGATATCATGTATTTGTAAATTGCAAAGTCTAGTATTCTTAGCAGAAACAGGAAAACATGAATGTGGGTAGGTTAAGATCAGAGATAAGGACAGATCAAATAACATAAAGTACTGTTCCTTGTGACTAGAACAGGAAATATCTTGGACCTGACTTTGGCTGAAGCTCTGTAATATCTAAGAATTATTTCCTACAGCTTTTTTATTTACATGCATATTAACATGATAGCAACTACTCCAGTGGCCAAAACTAAAGAACGGCATCAGATCATATTAGGATAATGGTTTTCATCCTAAGAGATGCCCATATTCAAAAATACAACTATTGTGTTCCTGTTTTCCCATCTCATTAAAAGTGAACTGTAGAAGTATGTGTCTGGTGTAAAGGAGTATCGGTAAGTAATCTATATGCACATTATGAAGTACAGTCATTCCTGCAATAAAACTCAGCAGCTGCACCAGTGATCATGCACAGTGGCACAGGATCATAGAAATGGTAGAGGAAAACAACAGCTTTTTTCACTGACTCTCTCATCACCAGATGAAAATCTTAAACTTTGAGAAGAAAGAAAGAATTTACTTCAAAGTCACAATTTGCCCTACTTCTTACCCTGTGTTGGTACATAGCATATCATGGAGGGCCAGTAAAAGCAAATGTTACAATGTCATCAAGTTTCTCACATCAGCATCAAGAGCTTTTGCAGTTGTTTCATAGCAATCATGTAACCAGGAACTGATGGAGTATAGTAGCTTCCTGTGCGTGTTTTGAAGAACCATACTGTTTCTCAGTAACAGCAGAGGGCAATTTTATCCACTTTCTTTGTATCTGCACATTGAGGAAGACAGACACATATAGCTAAAACCTTTCAAAGTCATAACTACCACCAGTTCACATCACTGACATTAAATATGGAAACTGAATTACTTGTTCCAAAACTAGGGTCTTTGCATGTTGGAAATGTAGGGAAAAACTTATTTGTCTTCTTTTGCCTGTACAATTAGGGGATAAATGAAGAAAAAAAAATTGTCGATTTTACCAGATCTGTGCTGGTCTTATATGCATCTAACTGTTCCATGCCTTCCAAAACGTCTGGGGAGGCCAGATGCATTTAGTGTTTCTGGGCAAAGTCAGCTTCTTCCATAGGAACTTCTTTTGACTTATTCAAGTGAAGCTAGTATTAAAAACAAACAAACAAACAAACAAACAAACAAACAAACAACAACAAAAAACAACAACAAAAAACAAAACAAACAAAACCAAACCAAAACAAACAACAAAAAACCCCCCCAAAAACCCAAAACAAAACCAAAAAACCTCCAAAACTCTGGCAGCAATAACCCCAGGGCAAGGGGAGGGCAAGGGAAGAGAAAATGGAAATAATGGCAAATGGGAGAAGAAAGTGCCTGGGCAAACGGGTGAGATAAATAATGAAGGAAGTGATTAGTAAATTTTGTAGAATTTCATAAGTGAATTCTGTTTCAGTCCTCTGTGAAAGGAAACTCTGGATCAGACCTTCTTCAGATGTTCATGACATGCAGTAGCATCTCTCCAGTTTAGCAACACTGCACCAATTCTAGCTCATGATTTTTCTTCAGATCATTGGTCTTCACTCACGCTCAGTTGTTTGGGTCTGAAAGGCCAACTTTGTCCATCAAGCCATTTAGGAGATGCTAGCCAAGAGCAGGCCTCAAACAGAGCCCATTAAGCAGGCTGTGATGTTCATATGCAGTAAATGGAGAATACAAATGGAGAAAATTGTTCACCTCTCCATAAAAGGAAAGAAATGTCTGTGGTTTTATGACAGTGATGTCAATTAAGCATCAACTGACAGTTAAAAGAGCATTTAGTGAGACTTAGTAGGAATGATGATGTTGTAATCTAGTTAAAATTACAGGACACAAATATAATTAGATTTTCACACATAAAAATTGTAACGAATATTTAGACTTTTAATTGGATTTTTAGAAGCCAGCTATAGTGAGTTAATAATTGTGACAACTAATAGAATATCTAACTAAATGTCAGTATTTTTTTAATTGATATTTAATTTTCTGTAGACTGCCTTGGCAAATGTTAATTAAATGCCAGAAAATTCCTTACAATTTTTTAACCTATTAATAATGTTAAATTATGCCTTTATTGCTTACATAATTGTAAGTTAATTACACAGCTACATACTTACTCTCTACCCTTTACATATTGCTCAGGAGAATGAGTTTCTTATGGATCAATAAACTTACCTGCTGATTAGCTCCACAAAATAAAAGTGAAGGCTGATCCTGCGTAATTTGTGGTGTAGCATGTATTAACGTCTGGGCAACTCCTGCTTCCAGCCAAAGGAATTTGAATCTGATGTAGTGTGTATTTTTCTTGATTTCTATGATAGATATGGCAAAAGTTCATTAATTAGGGCTGTAATGTCCAGGACTCAGAAAAACAGTAAGAAGTTAGAATGTGTACATTCTTAATAATCAAAACCTTGCATCTGTTTTTGATGACTAAACATTGCCATTAACTGGCTATTGATTTATAATTTAAGTCATTCAGTAAAAGAGAAGAAAATTCAGGTCAGCATGACCAAATGCTTTGTCTTTTATCAAAATACTTGGAACATATTTATTACTTGGAAAATTAAGGAGTATTTCTGAGAAATTCTGTACCTCAGTACAGAAGGTACTTCCAGTCTTCTGGCAAAACAACTTCTCCATGAGCAGGGTTAGCTACTAATCAAAAATGCCAGCAAGTCCAGGATTCTTTTTCTTCCTTATGGCCAGACATTTTCAGGATTCTTATTGAGATACCTAGAGTCCTGAGAGGCAGCTGTGAACCTCTGGTGCTGTGTATTGCTTAAATATCTTGAGACTTGTCAGGTTACAGCTTATTCATTTTAGGTTGTCTTACGTGAAAGGGAGAGAGCTTACAAATATTGGCTTATATCTGAGTGTTATCTCTCTACATACTGTTTTCTGAAATTAAAAGATATCATACAGAATAAGGAGCTATCAAAGACACAATCTAAGTTTTTTGGAGTAATTTTTTTTAACTTCCCCTGTGTGCACTAGCAGTGGCCAGTCATATCTCAGTGACGTACCTGAACAATTTTAGCACCTGTGGCTTGATCTTTGTGTTCTAGAGCTTCTGTGCGAGAGTAAGCTATGGCTATTTGCAGAAGCACCACAGGGAAAGTTTGAGGAATTCAGGTCAGTGAGGAGGCTGACAAGTCAGATCTGTAACTCTAAACCCGCTGTTTTTCAGAGGAATAATTCCCCATGCTATTGAAACTGCGAACGTAATTGCATTGGTTTTCCATTTTTGGAAAGGAATATTGGTTACTCTATGCTATTGTAAGATTCTGTTATCAAAGCCTGATAGTGAACAATTTGGGTGATGGGACAAGCTTTTCTTCTATGAAGAAAAGATATTCTACACAGAAAGTAGGTGGTGATGTCTTAGCTAGTCAATATTTGTAGAGGTCAGTGTGCAGGGCATGTATACAACTCTCTTGTAAATACCTGAAAATATTGGAAGAAATTTTGTCAGATGAGTGCAAACTTGGTTATCTTGTTTGGTAATTTAGCAAAAGAAGAAGTGTTTGTGATAAAAGAGTAGGATGCCAGAAAAGTCACTTGAATGCAGTTATTTTAATCCGTACACTATCCCTTTTCAATGTGGTTGTTTGCACATCTTGTATTTTTCTTCTTTCATTTCTGACTAAAATAATTTTCTTCCACTGAGTGAGAATTAATAATAATAAATGAATTTTTTTTAATTACATTGCAGTTGATTAGGTGTAGAAGACGTTAGTGGACCAGGATTCTGCTTGTTCTTTTTTTTTTCAAGATGGCACTTTGGAATTCAAGTCTGAGTTCTGGCAGGTAAGAAACACAGTCAAAATTTGGAAAGAAGTTTTCTCTAGGGATATGGATGCAGTTAAAAGTTTATTCTGCAGTCTTCTAGTTGTGTCTTGATTTTCACCGATGTAATTAATTAAGTTTTTTTATATTTGTGATATGATTTTGTGTGTGAGAACATTATCTTACTTTTTAGTTCTTTGACCTTCCAGTCTATCATCTGCATACTTCTTTTAAGATTGCTGTGTTACATATTGACGTGACATGATTTCTCCTTAGATTTTATTCAGTTTAACTCTGAATAATTTTGATTAGTCAGTTTACATATATTTCATACGAATGGTGGTAGACTCTGTTTCTTGGCATTGCAGTTTATTCTCCTGTTTAATGGATTATATTTTTCTAAATATCAACCCATATTCTAGAAATGACATAATCTAAACTCATTTTGGATGAGAATTAAAAGATAGGGTTCTAGATGTTTGTGCATGAGTTTTGTCATTGCGGTATTTAGGTGAAAATATGCAAATAATTTATATTGAGGTGTTCATTATGTCATGATATGCATTTTATATATTAATATCAATTAGGTGTTTCTGTACTTCGTTTTGTTAATCAAGAATGAGTGAGAAAATCAGAGACCTCTTGGTCATGATATACAAGTACAGGAATAAATGCAGGTGCTGACATTCTGAACTTAAGAAAGGTTTTGCACTCCCTATTAGAAACACTTTTAAGAACTTACACAGCAATTGAGATCTTTACAGTAATGCTTCAGGACAAAATTACAAATTACTAATTTGTTTAAAAAAACAAGTGTTTGAAATTTTGGTGTTTTATTAAAATTAATATGTCTTCCAAGAAATTAAATTTTAATAGTTTTATTTTCAGATCAACTCGTTCCAGAGGTGCAAAATCTAATATTTAACCTTTTTTTAACTCTAACCTCCAGATGATTTCTAATAGGAAATTATAATTATTCACTGTTTAGGTAAATTTTACAGCAGATAATTTTGAGGGCAAGGAAACCACAGGCTAAATGTGTAGATAATTTAAGCTTGTATTATTTATCTTCACCTTGTAAGAATTTGAATGTATCTATAGGGTTAATCTTGTTGAATATAAATCAGTTCTGAGTAGTAGAACTATCTTTGACTTTCCTGAAATGCATAAAAATATATTTTGTTTTCACTTGGTGTTCATGGGTTCTTCAGGACATGGCTTATTTTGTTTGGGTATTTTCGATTTCTTTTCCTACTCGTATGGGAAATAGTGGTGAAAGAACTGGTGTATTATTTTGTAGGAAGCTTTTTAAAGACTGTCTCCTTTCGGCTGACATTGTTTCTCCCTAAGTCATCCTCAACATACTTGCAAAAGGCAGAAATCCATGTACATGCACAGAACACCTACGGCTCTACAATACTCATCTTGCAAAGTCCAGAATTGGGAAGACTTTCACCGTAATTCAATTGTCTTCAATGTCAATTTGCAACACCAATGGTTTGGCTCTGCTTTCAAATATTTATATAAATACATATTAAATTACCATGATTTTTTTGTATATACACATTTAGATTTTACGTGTTAATATTATGTCAGGCGCATTGCTCTTCTATGGAACAAACAAGATCACCTTCTTCATTATAATGTACGTGTCTTGACATTTGAAGAAAACATTTTATTTCATATCGTGACAGTATCACTGAGCTTGTCATATGATCCCTGTTACCCTCCAAGCTACTTATCAGCAGATTAAGTGTTAATTTTATGAGTATGTAATGTGGTCTTGAATTTTAGGGAAAAAAATGCAGTAGTTTAGTGTGCAGTGGGTGAGTACAAATCACCATGCTCAGTAGCAGAGGTGTAGGTTTTCTCTGCTGTGGCACTACAAAGCTGTGATGTTAACCTTGCATACATTAAGGACTATCTGCTGCACTACTGAAGAATTTCTTGGAGTCAGCATTACACATAAAAAAGTTCTCCGGCAGGGAAGTGTTTAGTCCTCCACTAATCTGAAGTGACCGAGACAACAAGAGCACCACTTCAGTTAAATGAGTATTTTTGCCCTACGTGGATTTTTCTTTTTTTTTTTTTTTAATGCTAGGTAAATAAGAAAGTCCAGGACCTCATAATTACAGCTTTTGTAAGGTTTCTTATTTACAGTTGTATATCAGATATGCAATTTAGACTGATATAAGAGTTCTGCAGTTTTACTGTAATTCCACAGAAAAGGAAAATTGCTGAAGATAAGACATGAGGGTAAAAGAGCATTTCAGTGACAATTCAGAGTTGACAGTGATATAATATGAGAAGCAGAAATTGAGAATAATGGTCACAATCAGCAATTTTTAACTTAAATGGAAGCAAAGATATTTTAAAGGTTCTGCTGAATAGGTCTATGTAATGCGGGAAATGGAAAAATATATAAAGCAGATGGTTATCAGGCAAAAATAGGTCTAAAAAAAATTTAGCAAAACTATTAAGTAAAATAACCAAATAACTAAAATAACCAAAAAACTATTTTTGTTTCTGTCAGAACAATAGGAAAGAGAGGCCAAAAATTAGAAATTGAGTAAGAGAAGTTGTTGCTGTGATATTTATTTTGTCGGTGTTTTGGAACTCATTACTCCATAGTGGACCAACTGGGGCAAAATTTGGACATAAATATGTCTAATAAGAAAGCCTAAAGATTTCACAAATACCAGAGGAGTGACAGTATTTTTTCTTCTTGCAGACTCATCCAATTTCATCAACTACCCACTGAGATCAATAGAGAAACATCACTTTTTATTTGTGTAATCTGGATTATGACCTGGGTCAAATAAAATATTTAACTCAGTAAAATAGTACTATGCTACTTACATAATAGTCCTGAGTTGCTTTGTAATGACTCATTTAGACTGCAGGAATAAGTGGGTTGCAAAATGTGAAACACATTTTGATCTTGCATAATATATGTAAGAAAATTACCTTACTCACCTTGGTTTTTTTCTCAACCTTAATGAGGATGAGCCAGAGATTTAGAAAATGCATTTTACAAAATGACATTCTCACAACTGTTTATGTAAACAGAGATTTACTGAAGCATTGGCAATATCTGCATCTGCTCCTACCCTTGAAATGAAAGTAATTTCACACTCATTGCCCCCTTTCACAGGTGTGACCTGAACTTGTTCTCTAAATCATCATGAAACCACCTGAATTATAACAACCCAGTGGTCAGGCTTTATTGTGTGTCTGCATGCTTTAAATCAGAATCCACAAGGTATTCTTCCTCCTCTAATTTTCCTCTCTGTCTTGGCTGTGCTATAATTTTCTTTACCTCTCTCTCCCCCCCTCTCTTTTCGCAGGGAGTCCTCTTTGGTGTTCATTTAATCTTTCTCAACAGACAGTTAATATAGTGTTTATCTCCTCGTGTACATTGGGTGTTATGACTGCTGGCTGTCAGAAACTACTGTTGCCTGTAGTGTATACTGCAAAAAAGGTGTAGGAATTTATCAACAAATAAACCCCATTGCATTCCAGTTGGAACTGGCAGAAGTGTTTTTCTGCTCCTGCCCTTGCTGTCCTGAAGTGCCCCTTTTATACTAGAAATTTGGGAGATGGGAAAATCATGTACTATGGGCGGGGTTTGGTGACTTAGGTCATACATCCATCGCACAACATATTTTCCTTCATTTGCATCCTGATGGGTGTGTAAATTAATGTGTTGATGGGGCTTCATGAGGACCTCGGATACTTTCAGTCAGAATTCACTGCAGAAGAAGAGCTAGACTTCGATCTTCCTCCAGGCACTGAGGTAGCAGCAGGGGCTCTCTGACCTTCATCAGAAGGTCTGTGCACACATCCTTATCTTCTTAGTGACCCAGACTTATAACAAGGATTGTTTTTCACAGGGAGTGTGTCTATTGGCTGCTACAGAGGCATGGTGCTCTTCTGTGCCTCACTGAAGCACTGTGATGTATTCTTCTAAGAGAACAATCTTGAACTTTCCGGTCAAGATCTGACTCTGTGATCCATACTGGCTCTCTCTGCCTGGCTTCCTTATGCTAATGCTCTACCTGAATGCAGACATGCAGAACTTGCTTTTGGTATCTCTTCCTCCCACTTCGGACCTACTAGTTTGGTAAAAGTGTTTAATAGGCACAGTAATATGAATGTAGGGGACCCCTGGTTGTCTAGTGGTTAGGATGCAACACTCTCACTGCTGCGGCCCGAGTTCAATTCCTGGTCAGGGAAACTCCCCCGGGCAGATGGAGCTCGTCAGCCCTGTAAGGCCATCCATCTAAGAGAAGGTCACTCTAAACAAACCTACGTCCTGAGGACCTCACTGCCACCATCCAAGCTCGCTCGGCCCTGGTAGATGAACCTTAGGATTAAAGGGTGGGCTCAGCTCAGCACACACTGTGTCTCACCTAAAAAATCCACTGCACAGGCTCGAAGGGTAAAGACCTCTCCCAAATCTTCGTTCGCGAAGACTGGCCATACAATATGAATGTAAAACTTGTCATTTTTGCTGATGAAAAGCAATGATTTTACTAAAGAGTCACTTCTGAATCTAGAAAATATGTGAAACAGACCTTAAAGTAGTGATGCTGAGTCTTCATATGTCTGAATTGCTGCCAAGAGTGAGCAGGTGTTCACAGTAAATTTAGACTATATTCAGAAACTTTTTAACTAGTTTCGGTGTTTAGTAGTGTATTCTAAGTCTGTTCCTGTACTCTCCAGGAGAAAGCAAGTTGAAATAACACATTTCTGTTTTTGGTTTCAAGACTGTGTTCAGATTATACCATTCTAGTAAATCAGTTTCTCTCAGGGTAAGGGCACATAAATCTGTCTGATCTAAACCTTGGCTGGGATTCTGCATTTTTTTTTTACCTTTCTTGAAGCTAGATTGATGCTATTCTGATGCACTCCATAAACCTTTAGAGGTTAAGTTCAAAGGCTTCTTTGAATCTACTTAATTCATTTTAGTGCTTCGTATGTCATTTCTTTGTTTCAACTTTACGTCCTGATACAAAGCATCATGTAATAAATCATGTATGGGCACCACAGTAGTGTTTCACATAGTGCTTAGAATCATTAAAATACCTGATAGGTATCTCCTGTCCTAAAATAATTCAGGAGAATGAATCTCAGATGCCAATTAGTAAGTATGGGTTTTATCCTTGTGAGTTCAGAAAAAATGTATGCTTGCAAACAAATTATAACATAATAGTACTAACCATCTCTAGTTTTACTGGGTTGCATATGTATCTTAAGCTAAATTTTTGTCTTTTCAGAAATAGGATTTAATGAAATGTTAGCCTTGAATACATACTATAATTACAGTAAAGAAAAAATATATTAGACTAAAAATAGTTTCAGTTTATTCAAATTTTCAATACACTGAACAATTGCTACCAAAAGCTAGAAGAAATGTTGCAGCAAATTTTGATAATTCTCTTTTTTGCACCTTCATTAAAAAATGCATTCAGAATTTCTAGATTTATTATTTCCTGTTCTTATAGGGCTGACTGAATGAGTTTACTTCGTTTATTTATTTGTGGAGAGAAAAAAAAAATCCATGCTTTAATAAAGAGATATAAAAGGAAAAATAACATTCTCAGATATCCTAAGGAACCTTCACCACTGTTTATTCTCTAGTTTGGGGGTTTCCACATTTTTGTAACACCAACTTTTAAGTAGTACAAAGTAGTACAGTTGCATTGAAACTAATGGGCCTACATTGAGTAAAATAGCTGTTAATATAGCCTACAGAGCTTGTTTGGTCTGGTTTTGTTCTGTTCTCTAACACGGAGTGTAGCACAGGACAGTGACTTCTGGATCTTCCCCATCTCTCTCAGAGGAGGATTTTGCCTATAAGGACTTTCTACCTGCATGCTTTTCTTGGACTGCTCTCTTGAATCTGGCAGTCAGAAACCTAAAGTCTCTCTCAGAGGTCTTTTGGGAATATCTGTTGTTAACTGCATCACTCCTTCTTTTAGGAATCAGGAAAGTGGGTTTGGTTTTGTTTGTTTGTATTTCTTCTTTATATTGTTTTAATAATACTTTTCCCCTGTATTGTGTTTTGTTGATATCCGTAAAGGTTGCTTGTAGATCTCTGAACTCTTCTTTACATCTAAATTACAAAAGGAACGAGAGGCTCGGGTATTTTGAACAGAAATTCAGAAATCACTACCCTCAAGTGAAATGAATAATATGGCTCATGCAAAAGAATAGGCTTGAGATGAAGTCTGCTCACTGTATCATCTACCAGGACCTACATATGTGAACATGGCCTATATAATATGTGATAAATAGCCTTAGTGGGGACCATAAGTGAAATAAATTAGAGCAATGCTTCTCCCATGCCTTGGCACAAATCAGGACTAATCTGCTGGGGTAAATGGAAAGCTTGCAGATGACAGGCACTGATATTAACAAGCTGTTTTTTCCTTTAATGTCAGAGTGACTGTAACCCTCTCCCAATTTAAAGACATTACTGTAGGAGACAAAGCTTTCTGGGTGGTTACTTTAAAATACCATCCAAAATTTAGATGTTTATCCAATTTCAATGTATTTATCTCTAGCATCAGATTCTGCTTTCTTTCCAACCTAATGTTTTCCTGGAAAGAAAACACTCTACCCATTTCTAGTGGCTGTTTTATGTTTTATACAGATAAGACCTGAAATTAAAAACTGTTTTGTGGTTTCTTTTGATTGTTTTGATTTGATTTGAATTTGGATATTTTTACCATTTGTTTTCTTCGTCTGCCATTAAAACTTCTGCCAAGCAGTCACTAAAGTGCCAAAAACTTTCTGATATGATTCCAACTTCATATTCTAGGAACTGCAAGAGTAACCAGATAAGGAAAACATACACACGCACTGTTTAAACTTTGCTCTGAAGGTCACTGGCTGCTAACAATGACTCTTGTTTCATATAGAATCATAAAGAGAACGTATACTTGAGTGTGACAAAGAATACTTGTGCTTGGATTATTTGTTACTCTCTCCTCCTCTTTTGCATGCTTTAAACACAGACTTTTAAAACCTTCCAGCTTAGACTGGGAGACTACTTCCTGAAGGCAGGGTAGATGGTTCTTGAAAAAAGGTAAAACTCCTCTTTTCACCCTTTACATTGCTTTACAAAAACAGCAGTGTGCCACTTGCTGTACTAGAGAGAATTAGTGCACAAGGTAATTAAGAGGAGACTACTAGAGAGAATTTGATGTTTGCTTTTACTTGTCATAGTTGTCTCTGCTTCCCTCTTACTAGTGTAAGAAGTATTGCATCTTTATTTAATATGTTGTTATGAGATATCTCCCCAAAGAATACTCTGACTGTGGAGGTCTGGCAACTTTTAAATAATCTAGCTCTCTTTTTTTCTCTCCTTTTTAAATGAAGCTTTTTTTTAGATCCATTGGGCGCATCTCTAACTGTTGCTACCACTGTTGCTGCTGCTTACTCGTTACTTTACAGTTCCTCACTTCCATTACAAGGTAATGCTTAGATATTCTTGTGAGTTGTTCAAGAAATTCTTTATTGAAAGCTAAGGGTAACTGGGGTAAATCACTCTTGGAGCGATTTACCCCAGTTACCCTTAGCTTTCAATAAAGGTGAAAAAGGGTAAATCACTCTTGGAGTGATTTACCATTCTTCAGTACCCTTTCCAAATACTGAAGAATAAGGATCAAATATGTTTGCTGCCTCAAAATAAAACAAAGATTAATACATGGAGGCAAATAATCACAAGAAATTGATGTAGGTTTAGCAACAATAGAGGGAAAACCAGTAACTTATAAGTGATGATGATTCCACAGAAATAAATAGATTTAACAGGTTTACATTGTTGAACAGGCTGCAGTAGGAGGAACATTATTAAAGCTGTACAGAGCTTGGTTATAAATCATGAATATTTCACTTTCTTGTATTACCAATGAGATTGACTGTCACTCTAAAAGAGGTCAAAGTATGAGTGGAAAGATGGCATTGTAGTAATAAAAGAACAACAAACAAGCAATGGTGGAATGAATTCAGATACTTTATTTTGGAGGTTAAACAAATCTGTCATAACGGAGGGATTTTCCCTTTATTACACATCAGTGAGTGAAGGAGTAGCTCTGCCCTGAACACTCCTTTCATTTGTTCATTCCAAGGTTCCCTCAATGCCTTAACCTGTTTTTACTAGAAAACACTAAAGGTTGAAAAAATAATGTTATCAATTAGCCATTTTTAATACACTTCCATAGAAAACTCCCATTTTGATCATTCTTTTTAAATTATTTTATTTACTGAACAGCTTTTTTTTTGAGGTTCCTATCAGCTTACTCAGAATTTGGGTTACATCACTACGGAAGTAATGTGTTTTTTAGTGGAGGTTTGCTAAAAAAGTTAAGTTCAAATGCGATTTGCCTTCACACTTGTAGAAAAATCTGTATTATAGAGTTTTCATGGCCCATGTTTTAAGCCCCTGTGTTGCTTAAGATATATATAAGTGGTCATAAGTATTATTCCACTATTAATTTCCAAGAATATATTGTGAATTTCTTCGGTGATTTCACACACAATGTCTGCGATTTTTCACAAAATATTTTAAGTTGTCAAAATAGAGGCTGCAAATGGAAATAGAATTCACTATTCATGACACAACTTCAAGATTGGAATCAGCCTGGGCTGCAGTGACCATGCATGGGGGGAGTTTGAAGTCCTGAAGGATATGGATCAGGTAAGGAGTAACGTTAGGCCCCTGAACTTCAGAAAAGCAGATAGAGCAATGTAATATAGCTGCCATTCTTAGAATGTAAGTACAAATTCTAAATTAAAAAATGTAATTCAACATAACTGTATTTTGTTATGAATATTTTCACTAAGCAAGTGTAAGTATGCCCTAAAAGACTGATTGCCCTGATCTATATTTTAAAGTAAATTATTTCAAAATGACAACATTTTAAAAGTCAAGTAGAGACCATTTTTATAGCAAGGATGCATCATTGCATGGCATAGTTTTGAGTCTGTGTGATTGACATTATGTGACCACTTACACAATTATTTTTAAGAATTTTTCATTATATACTGCATTTTCTAACTCGTTCTGACTTTTGTACTTTTATGGTAGCCTGAGAGTGATAGGCCATCTGTTTGGCGTAGGATGAAGGAATAAAAAATAAGGCTGGTTTCACTTTAATCAGGCTAAACATGAATCACTGACCAGTTCAATGCTGATGTGTCCTATAGATAACCAGCACCAGTTTTATCTATATCAATTTTCCAGTTCATTAACTGTATTTAACCAGAGTAGAGTAGGGGAACAAGGGAGGGTTTTCACGCATCGCTTCACCTATGCTGTTCTGTTGTCAGGTGTTGTTCAAAAGCACTGGGAATTGTCATAAAATGAAAAAAAATTCAGGCATAATGAATGCTGTACTTTCCTTTTACTTGGAGGTTCATCTGATGCTCAGTTTCAATGCAGAATGCTTCAAAACAGGAAGAATCTATTTCACATTATTTTGTGCTATATTTTGAGGAGCTGGAAAAATACTTTTATGAAATCTCATATGAGCTACAGCAAAAGAAGGATACCCTCTATTTCGAAAGAGTAAAGTATCTTTGTGAAAAACTACTTTTAACAAAAAAATTTAACTAACTTTAGGTTCCCTGGGCTCTCATTCTGACTGGAGTTTCTACCACTCACAACAATTCGCTGCTCCTCAGTAGCTGCTGTTATTCAGAGCTTAATTATCCTAGGTAAACTCAGTGTGTTCGAGTTTATTTAGCTCAGTGAAAGAAAAGTTTTGATGTCATTTCCATCACTGTTGAAAAACCTTGGTATGCAAGTTTATGTGAGAAACACTGATGAAATTGTCCATATAATAATATATGCTAGAGAATGTATTCTTGCCAAGGATCTAGTATAGATATCCATGTAGAATTCATTAAGTCATCAGTTTTTGAAAAAGGTCCATAAATTGCTATGTTTGCTGCAAATTTCCTGCATATCTGACTTTATGCACTAATTCCTAGACTGGTAAAAGACAAGGTCACTGTCTCTCTAATCCTAAGCTCACCTGGTTTGTTCACTGAAAAGTTCAATAGTGAATTGTTTATTAAGTATTAATTCCTCTTGAGAGAATAATCTGATATTTTCTTTCCTGCTTTCAAATGGATACATTAGAAGTGATAACTACTCCTATTTTAGGCTATTAAATACAAAAAAACTTGAAAGCAGCCTTAACATTCCTGAAATGGAGCTATTTGCACAGGACAGTGGAATTGCAAAGAAGGGTTTATTGCAATGTTCTTCTTTGAAATTTAGCCATTCATCATCAGTACTCTGAAAGCTTATAACACTCAAAAGAAAAGGCAGTATCTCTACTCCAGTCTGATGCTCTGCTCCAGCAACAGCAGGGCCTTTCAGGTTTTATTTTTCATCTGTAGGTCTAATACAATGCCACTTAAAGATACCATATTTCAGTTTCTGTCATGAAAAGGCACCATAATTTAATCCAAACACTGTCTGAATAAAAGTGGAAATTGAAATTTGGAAACTAAATAATCAAAAGTCTAGAGTGATTTTGCATTCCTAAAGGCACATCTATACCAAAAACTGAGCAACAAGTGGAGAATCACTGCAAAAAACCAGGATCTTTATGCGTTGAGTTAGTTCTCAATCAAATTAAATTTGGCTGTATTTCTTTGGAGACTCCAGTACAAGATCACAAGAGTACTTTTAACTTTTATGTATTGTGTAGGAGAAGTTGCCAGTGTAACGACTGCATTGAACTGAAAAAGCAAGAATGGGTGGCAGAGGTCTAACAGAAAATATTGTGTGATAGAAAAAGGAAACAAATTCAATAAGTGACCAGTGATCTCAAAAACATGGTATCATAGAGATATACTATTGGTATTGAAATAAACCCAAGCTGACAAGCCTTGACACTTGGAAAATATGGTGATAATATAATTATCTATGGCATCAGTGTTTCATTTCCTCAAAATTAATTTTTTATATCCTTGGGAAGTTTTTATTTGTTCCCATTCTTTAAACTATAGGTAAGTGGACATTTTAATAAGATGAGTCATTAAAAGGAGGGTAGGAAAGGAAAGAAAAAAAAATTGAGAGTTATCGAGTTAAATGTATAAGTACAGAGTTTTTCTACTGCCATTTAAGATCAGGATTTAATGAAGATGATCTTGTTAACTAGTTAAAGAAAACCCACAATACTGCAATGTCAGATAAAATAAAAAAGAGGAAGGCAAAAAGTTCAAAGTTTTGGAAGCTGTTCTATATTTCCTGTTATATTAATTGGTTTTTACACCTTCTGTGAACCTCAAGTCACCTTAAAAATCCAGCTTTTCAGAAGTATTATAATAATATTGTATAAGTTCCTATTATGATAGTTCATTGAAATAATTCATTGACCGAAGTAGAAGAATATGACTAGAAGAGTGAGAGTAGGGAATACTCTGGAATTAGTTGTGGGCAGGAAAAAAAATCCCTGTCAGGCTGCTCACAGCAGTGTATATTCATGGTGATAAACTGGTAAATTGTTCCAGAATGGTCAGCATTAATTGTACGACTTCAGTTTGTACCTGACTAGTGAATGACACTGAATCCGTATGTTAATCTCCAGGAAGAAAAGGACAAATAGGAAATTACAGAATCACAGAATTATGGAACAGTTAAGGTTAGAAGCGACCACAGTGAGTCACCTGGTCCTACCTCCCTGCTCAAATAGGGTCGTCACAGAGCACACTGCACAGAAGGGTGTTCTGATGGTTCTTGAATATCTCCAGTGAGGGAGACTCCACAACCTCACTGGGCAATCTGTTCTGATGCTTGGTCACCCCCACAGTAATGAAGTTCTTTCTCATGTTCAGGTGGAACTTCCTGTGCATCAGTTTCTGCCCATTTTCTCTTGCCTTGTTGCTCAGCACCACCAAGGAGAGCCTGGCTCCATCCTCTTGACACCGTCCCTTCAAATGTTTATAGGCATTGATGAGGCCCCCTCTCAGCTGTCTCTTCTCAAGGCTGAACAGGTCCAGCTCCCTCAGCCTGTCCTCTTAAGAGAGACTCTCCAGTCCCTTAATCATCTTTGTCACCCTCTGTTGGATTCCCTCCAGGAGCTCCATCTCTCTCTGGTACTGAGGAGCCTAGAACTGGACATAGCATTGCAGGTGAGGTCTCACCAGGGCTGAGCAGAGGGGCAGGATCACTTCTCTTGACCTGTTGATAATGCTTTTCCTAATGTACCCCATGATACCATTGGCCTGCTTGACTACAGGGACACACTGCTGGCTCATGGGCAGCTTCTTGCCCAGTAGGATGCCCAGGTCCTTCTCCACAGAGCTGCTTTCTAGCAGGTCAGCCCCCAGCCTGCACTGGTACCTGGGGTTATTCTTCCCCGGGACTAATAAAAATGCCTAATTAATCTAAATTTAAAATAAAATCTAATAAAAGGATAGATGTGGGAAAGGAAATTATAGATGACAGTAAAGGAAAACTTTTAAATTTTTGATATCACTGTTTGGCAGCCGTGACCAATCTAGGATCATTTCTTAAATAATAAAGATATAGAAACTAAACCAAAGATTTTTCAGTCATTGGTTAAGTTATCTACTTTTTTACTGCAGGTAACTACTCTGACTTTTGTACATGATCTGCATTTTAACAGTAACAAGCCCAAAATATTGCTACAGTTTATTTCAAATCTACACATAGATATAAAGCCCGTGATAAAGAAATTACATTCCCCTTTGTTTTCCCAGAGCAAGAAGGAATCAATCTGTGTAACAGTTGATCAGTAAAGGGACACAAAGTGATGTAGCTAAGGAAAGGGCAAAACAATCCTATGAAGTGTTGGGAGAGAGATTTTCAGTAAAAATCTAGAAATACTGTATTCCCTTAAAAGGTTGCATAGTCTTCATCTGTAAAATGTAGACAGGTCATCCAAGAAAGACACATATGGAGCAAGGCTACAGCAATGTCCAGGAAAAAGAACAATTTTTTATAGAAAGACTAGATGAGTTTGTTCTTCCCAGCCTAGGAGAGCAAAGGCTGAGGAGAAGTGTAACTGTCTTCCACCAACACATCAGGGAGATCAATGTGCTGGGACTAGAGAAAACTTCCAGTGAGAGTAATGGAATCAAAACACTTTAAATTATTTTAAAATCACACTTGGTAAGTTTAAGAAACAAGTTATAAGAGACAGTGTTCACCACTGCTGGACATTAGACATCGTGACATCTATAAGTGTAGTACCATATGCTAGTAATACAAAATGCTCTCTTGAGCAGTTTGAAATTATATCACCACTGTTAACAAAACTAAATGCAGACCCAAATGTTTTTTCCCTACCTGAGGAACAAAGACAGGTGCCTATGCAATATGGCATATGCTTAGAAAACAAGACACCAGAAATGCAGGAAAATATAGAGTTTTAAAAAAGATAAGATTAAAAGGAATCTCCTTTTCAAATGAGCAATGTAAACCTGAACCATATTTATTTGCTCATAGACATAGCTTAATAATTTAGTTTTCATAATAAATAATGGCTTTTGTGATTTTTATCAAAGTTAACATCTTCAAGTTACAAAGGTTTCCTACACTTGGAAGTTGAATGCTTAAAGACAAGTAAACTTTTCTTATTGAAGAAGTATATACAACTTTTATAATTTTGCTTTTTTTCTACAACATATACACACAAGCTCAAGCTCTTCTGGTTCAGTGTTATCCAGGTTACTCCTATCTAATCCTAAAGCCTAAAGCAAAGAAAACAATAAAAGATATGTCAAAAGAAATAAAACAACCACCAAACCTCAGGAAGCCTTTTTTGTTTGTTTGTTTTAATTTAATTTATAGATTCTTCTTAAGGCTCTTGTTGTAATGTACATAGTTCATAGAAAGGTTCCTGGGACCAGGTGACCATCTCATGACTCCTGGCCTACCCGGAGAAGTAGACTCAGTATGGATACTACTTATCCTAGCTAGTCATCCTTAGACAACAACATTTCTTCCACACAGGATGAAAGAGGAATATAACACAATATACAAGCAGAACACAGTAACAGTTTCAAGAGGGATACTTTTTAAATCTGGCAGTCATTATATGTGCCTGATAGATGAACTGTCACACACACACACACACACACACACAAAAAAAGAAAATAGCTTTTCCTATTTTAGCTGTGCTTCCTATTAAGAACAGAAGAAGCCTTGGGGAATGCATTCCCATGGAGTTGTACGGCAAGCTTCCCTATTTGTAATTTTTAAAATAATTGAATACATTTTAAACATAGTATTAAACCTTTTTGATTATTCATTTAGTGCCTCACTACTCTCAATTTTGTCTTGCTTCTGTCACTCTGCCATATAATTACTCACACAGTTTTACTAAAACCAGGTTATGAAAGACCAGAAAGGGGTCTAAGTAGTAGGGGCTGACACACTGACATAAGAAAAATAAGGAGTTTAAATGATAAAAAAGTGATTTAAGTAACTGAGGAATCAATTGCACAGCAATTAAGGATTAAAGGATATCTTGCTCTTCACATGGGATGCACTGACCAGTAATTAAAGGGAGGAAAAAAATGTTTGCGGCTTCAACTATTCTACTCTTAGTAATGTGCTGACCCCAAAGTCCAGTTCCCAAGGTACAGTAAGATGCAGCCATAAATATAGTCTTCTGCAAGGCTTATACTCTACAAGCATCTCTACATTGCAGACACTGTATACTTGTATGGTCATGCGGTGTCTCACCCCATTGCCTACAACAGCTGTATTAAAACTACCTTTGTGAGGACTCCACTTCCTGACTGCAGGTAGATGTACACAGCACTTTCCCACTACCATCCACAGTATACTGGAGTCTTAAATGAAAGTTCAAAGGCTGCAGAGTGAAGTGTGGACCCTACAAGAATAATACAAAACAGGTAGTTCCTATTCAGTATAAGAGAGTGTTTAACTTAACTGGCATATTGACCCCAACCACCACCTTGCACTTGCTTTTGTCGCTTGTTGGATGCTGAATTTATATGCAAGAAATTCACATGCCTTCTAACTTTTTTGAAATATACTTGCTCATCAAAGTGAGTATTGTTCAAAACATCCTTGGTCTTTTTCTTTTAACATAACAATGATTCATATATTCTCACTTCTACTCAGTTTCGGTCACTGCTGAATAAAACATCTCTAACACTCAAAAAGTATGACCCCAAATTTTAGAACACTTGCTACACATAAAAAATTACTGGATAACTACATCTGAACTGATTGAAAAGAAAAATCAGAAGTGTATTCCCAGATTTGTCCCCATGGTATTAATTTGTTGTCCCAGAGCAAAAGAAGACATTAGGAGAAAAAATTAACTGTACAAACATCCATTCCAAGATCTATCGCCGCACTATGCACTTAAAAAAAAGAAATATAAAATAAGTGGAATATGATTAGGAGAGGGATCCTTTTAGTACTGTATATAGACATCTGTGCTTGCCTAACAAGCAACAAAAATATGGCAGTAGCATCCTATATTGAGTACACAAAGGAAGGACAAAAACTTACCACAGTAAATTTCTTTTAAGCCCTGTTTTCATCACTAAACAATTTTGAACTGTGAGGAAGAGTCAGAGACATCATACTCCAGAATATTTCCTTTCCTTGAAAGCTCTTTCATTTACACATATAGTAGCACCCCATCCCTCCCTTTGCCTGTCACTGGAATTTATTCTTATCATTGGCTTTTCTTGAATGGTCCCCAGTTTGGAAAAGAAAGACTTAACCAACCTTGAACTCTTGAACTCAACTAGGAAGAAATCTTTTTAACTAAATTTTTAGAAACCCTGGGTAACTGCTAGTTTACTCCCCAAATTCAAATATTTTTCCAAGGTAGGTATTCCATTATGGAAATTTCAGCTTTAAACCGTATCTGATTTATTCATGTATGAAAAACATACAAATTTAAATAATTTATTGAAAGGCTCAGGAAAAAAAGCAAGAAGGAAAAAACAGTAAATAAAAACCTCTTTGTAATGAAACTTTGATCCCGAGCTGAAAAACGAACAGTTGCTCCATGAAAAAGAATCACACATAATCACAGAATATGCTGCGTTGGAAGGGACCCACAATGATAATCGAAGTCCAACTCCTGGCCCTGCACAGGACAGCACAAAGAATCTCACTGTGTACCTGAGATGATTGTCCAAATGCTTCTTGAACTCTGTCAGCCTTGGTGCTGTGACCACTTCCCTGGGAAGCCTGTTCAGTACCCAACCACCCTCTGGGTGAAGAACCTTTTTCTAATATCAAACCTAAACCTCCTTGACTCAGCTTCATCCATTACCTCAGGTCTGTCACTGGTCACCACAGAGAAGAGATCAGTGTCTGCCCCTCGTCTTCCCCTCACAAGGAACCTTTAACTGCAATGTCTCACCTCAGTCTCCTCTAGGTTGAACAGATGAAGTGACCTCAGCAGGTCCTCATATGGCTTCCCCTTAAGGCCCTTCATCATCTTCTTAGCCCTCCTTCAGACATTATTTAATAGATTTATATCTTTCTTATATTGCAGTGCTCCAAACCGAACAAAATATTCAAGGTGAGGCTGCCCCAGTGCAGAGCAGAGCAGGACAATCCCCTCCCTTGACCAGCTGGTGATGCTTTGCCTGATGCCCCCCAGGACATGTTTGGCCCTCCTGGCTGCCAGGGCACTGCTGACTCAGATTCAACTTGCTGTTGACAAGATGAGAAGATTTTTCTTCTGCTTAACAGCAGAAAAAATGAAGGAGGGGAAAATGACCCTCATTTAACATACTCAAAGAAACCCTGGTGTTTAAGTACAGCACATACAGATTTGTGACATGCAGATTTGTGACATAAATTTACCATGGCTGAACAAAATGGATTTTTGCACAGCTGTGCACAGTACATCTCTGTCATTCTTGGTGCATTGTCCTCAGCTCACAGGATTATTGTTTATGTAAGGCACCTATCTATTAAAATGTTACTTTAGCAAGAAAAATAATTTCAAGAAGGATTCATATTGCTGGTTCTCATTCACAGGCATATTTCTACCCAAATCTGAGGGATGCAATGCTTAGCCTTTTGCTGCTCAATGCCATATTTACCATTGTCATCACATGCTTGACTTAGTTTTGTATATTGCATCCTTGCATTATGTTCTGCTAAACTGATGTCTGATGAAAAGAAATATTTACATTTTTCTCATGTTATTGTTGGGATCACAAGACTGCTTCTCTTTTCATGGCTTAACTCACTGTCTGACTCAGATTGAGAGTGGGAAGAAGTCTACCAGGGTAGTTGAAGAGGTATTTTCATATTATATACCTTTTGATTATGGCCAACCAAGTTACAAGACAAGAGAGTGCCACGTGTAGAGAACAGAATGGTTGAAGATTTACCTGCCAGATGGGAAAATCACTGGAAATTTGGTTGTGAAAAAAGTTCATTTATACAGTATTAACTTCATCTTTTATGCGTGTAACAAGCAATCTACAATTATTTTTCATACCCCAGGACACCGTTATTGGAAATGGGAAATGGAAGGAGGATCATGCATTGGTATTGACGTGTAGCCATAGAAGGCACATGATGTTTGCTGTCAAGGCTAAAGAGACAACGATTGGTCAAAATTTTTTTCATACAAGACCACCCATCTGGTGCTTTGTATTCAGCACAAAATAAGAAGTATTTCTTTCTGTATTACACACTATATATATCTCTTACACAGCTGAATCAAATTAGCTGGCAACAGCTACTTTCTAGATGACAATTACAACACACTATTTTTATTTCCACTGGTCTTTGCACTTGTCCACTCTGTGCTAGGATTCTTTATAAATAGTGTGTTGAAATAGTAACCATTTTTTACTTCTGTCCCTAACATTTGTGTCTCTACCATTTTCTAAAATTTTCTATGACCT
Organism: Chiroxiphia lanceolata; assembly: GCF_009829145.1. Lineage (NCBI taxonomy): Eukaryota > Metazoa > Chordata > Aves > Passeriformes > Pipridae > Chiroxiphia > Chiroxiphia lanceolata. The sequence continues at coordinate 63,378,329 of NC_045671.1, read as the reverse complement.
ACTTTTAATTTTTAAAGATATTCACCTCCTTTATTCTTTTCTGTGCTTAATCTGAAAAAAAAAAATTTACACAGGCATTATACTAAAAATTTGATGCTGATTAGTCAATTTCACAATTTCAATGCAAAAAAAAATTGTGTTAGGTTCTAAAAAAATAATACCACCTCTGTAGACTCCAGGAGGCTTATTGTCCCTGTCTGACAACTGATGGAACTGTACAAACTACAGAAGGGTCAGATTCTGAATATTGCTTCCTCCAGTGTAAGGCCTTGGAGTAAAATGCGTATTTTGAGGTTAGCATTTTTGTTCCTGTGACTGAAAATATTTTAAGAACATGTCATTTCAGAAAATGGCCCAGTGTTTCAAATGGTAGAAATATCATATGACCGGAGAACATTAATGTGTCAAATGGAAATTGAAGTATTTTCCTATGGGAAAAATTTGGTGATACATTCCTGACTTCCTGCTTTCCTGAGGTAAAATAGTATGATTTAAAAAGAAGTAGTAAGAAGCTGGTCTTGATTTTAGCTTTGGTCTGCTTTTTAAAAGGTTGTTAGCCATAAGAAAATGAATGGTAACAGGAAGAGGAACCTCCAGTCACCTCAGACAGAGATATGCATGGGTTGGATGCCTTCTGGCAGATATTTGGTTCAATCCAGTTTAACATGGGAAGAAGAACTGAACAGCTTCAATATAGTAGCAGTGATTGGTGTTAGGATTGTACTCAAAGTTTGGACCTAGGAAATAATCGGTGACACTTGTACATACTGTCTAGAGGTAGTACAGCATTATTTGATAAAGTCTGGATATTGTAACCTTATTAACATGCAGGCAGCTAAGCTGCACAACCACAAAGGCTGCCTGAGAATAAGAAACACTTGTTTTGCTCAGTGTGGTTTGTAAATCCACCAAAAAAAATTATATGTACAGGAAACACCAAAGTAAGTAAATAAGGTAACATAAGTGGAAATGTAACTTTTTAGCTCTTCTTGTAAAGCAACCCAAACCTCGATGAGTGAAGAAGAACAAAGCACACTTCAGCACAATTCTCTGCCATGTAGTGCTTTGATGTAGTCATGTCAGATACAGAACAAATTCTGTTCAGTTATTTTTTCAAAGCTTTAAAATTTAATTTCTGACTAGATCTGAAAACCTTTAATCATGTACATCTAATCTACAACAGTTTTGTGCAGAAAAAAAACCAAAAAGACACTAACCCACATAGCCCAATTCCTACTGTACAACAGTCTTGGAGGAATGATCCCGATGCTCACCAAGGTCTGAACTTCAGTGGCAAAATGGCAGGCTGAGCTGAGGTACATGGAGCCATGGCTCTCCAGCACAGACTTTTAGCACCATAAGTCTTTGGGTCAGTTCCCTGTCTGTCAGCCAAGACGGTAACGATCACAGTATCTCCAAAGGCTTTTCTATGGCTGCCCTGCTGGCAGCCATGCACTAGTTTCATTGCAGGTTTCTGTGATACACTGATGGAGCAAAACCCAAGTTTACTGAGTTAGTAGAATGTCTTCCATAATTCTCTTTACTAAATTTCCAAAGGAATCAGTGTAGAGAAAGTAGACCAGCATGTTGTGACAATTCATAGAGGTAATCTTGTCACAAGTTTGATTATTTTATTTTGAAAAGCAAAATACCAGTTAAACCAATTCATTTTCCTGCATGTCCATCCATCCCATTTGCCTAAGTTTATTGCTACATCTTTTTAGTTAGCCACAGCTCTTCTTATTTTTGTCTGTCAGCAAATATAATATCAGAGCTTGAGACCTCCAGAAGAAAAATTGTATGCTGTAGAATTATTTAGTTGCTAATAACAGATGTATACCCAGATATACAGAAACACTTCAATCCCAGTATGACCTCTTACAGAGGCTGGTGTGTATAACTACATGACCAGGTGGATGACAATCATATTGTAGCTCTGGCCCAAAAACCATAAAGCCATAGCAGTGTCATTCTGTAATTGCCACTTCATCTAAAAAGTGCACACTACTTTCACACAGACAGAATCAGAGGGGACACATTAAACTGTGATTTGACTCTCTAATTGTACCTGCAGTGTGAAAAATACAAGTATGAATGGCTGTTTAAGTACTGCCTCCTCCCTGTTCTCTCTCTGCACAGCAGAGTTAATTACTATGGTGTTTCTAGGTTAAGCAGCACTGAAATGAAAAAAAAAATCTATAGTGAAAAATTAGTGAAATCTGAGGGTGTCCTAATGCTCGAGAGGGTCTGACTGAGATGGACCTAATTTCTTCATTGTAGTTCGTGTGGTGCAGTGCTTTGAATTTGTGATCAAAACAATTTTGGTAACAGCACAGCATTTTAACTATTGCTGAGCAGCATTTGAACAACAAGGCATACACACTGGCCCTCCAGTGAGCAGTTTGGGAATGGGTTAGGCGATGGGAAGGGGCACAGCCAGGACAGCTGACCCAAACTAACAAAAGGGATATTCCATATTTTATGGAATAATGCTCATCAAGGAGGGGAGGGGGGTTTTAGGGTGGATAGACTATCTGGAGACTGGCTGGGCATCAGTCTACTTGTGACATATGTTTACTTGTTTGGTTGGGATTAGGTTTTTTTGTCTTTTTCCTCTTTCTTTTGCATATTAAAATGTCTTAATCTTGACCCATGAATTTTCTCTGGTTTGCTTTTTATACTCTCTCTGCTGTCTTGCTAAGTGTGGGGAGGGAACAATGAGAACCAGGAGCTAGTTCTTAGCTCCTGGCTAGTGTCAAGCCCCCACACATGATGAGTACAAATCACTTGTGCTAGAACTGGAAAGTTGAAACAAATTTTTGCACAACATTTTTAAACTTTTCTTTTTTTTAGCCTTAGAGGAGAACATGAGAGGGACAATGAGCACTTTATCCTCCCCAAACCCAAAAGCTAACCACAGGAATTTGAAAATAGTGGAGAATTGCTTCTTCCTGAAAAGGAATTCTTTCTTCCCTTTATGATTACCAGTCATAGGTAACAGTAGTTATAAGCAAAACTGCATTAAACTTCAAGTTTTTTGCTTATTCATTATTTCTGAGAGGAGTAGTTGCTGTTTTTATGCTATATGAGGCTGCATAGAAAGTTTAAAAAAATCTTTAGCACTCTCTACAAACCTAGCAGCTCATTCAGACCTTCATTTTCTACAGTGACCATAAATATGGTAATTTTAGCATTTCCCATTTTAGCATGATCCTCTCAGTGGGCTCTCCATTTCTGACTTTTTCCTTCATTTTATAGAGATAAGTAGCAACCTGGAACTGCCTTCCCCAGCCCCATGTGACAAGAATTCATAATATTAATTACCAAAAATTACCAGCTGCAAGTAATTTTAACTAACAAAGCTGCTCTGTGGCTTCCTCGAGACAATATAGTACTCTTTATGTCCCAAGTAAGCACTTAAGCATGTAAATAGGAAGAAGCCCAAAGTATATCAATGTTTAAAAAGTAAAACGTCAGGCTCAGCTAAAGAGTTTTTTAACATTCATATTTTTCTTTTTTTTTTTCTTAAATCATATTTTTCTCGGAGGGATATGTTTTGGGACCTGACTGAGCAACTTTCAAATGATCAGAGCTAAGCATTTTACTGCAGAGTGACAAGAACTACAGATTTATGTAAGACTCTTGTCTAAAATGGGGAAACCCAAGTGACCAGCAAATATGACTGATGAATGATTACAGTCAAAGCCCCAGAAAACTGCCAAACTGAATAATATCAGATAAAGGAATAGTCTACTTCCTTGTTATCAGAACTTACGTGAATTCTTTTCCCAGGACCAGTTGAAAACTATGTGATTTCAGGCTTGTTTCTAACTTTAAGTGTCTCCATTTATCAATGATGATTTTAGATACAACATGTTGGGTTTTTAACAGATATTTTGAGGGTACCTAAATTCAACTGTCATGTAGGTCCAATAGTGCCACATGCTGTAGAAACATAAAAATGATAGATTACATAATAACAGTCTCCTCTCAGTGTTTACAAAGTGCTCTGAGACCCTAGGAGACATTAAGACAAGTCAAAACCAAAGGTCTTTTCTTGCAGATAAAAGCACTAAAATCCAGGTGAAGAGAGGAAAAGGCCAGTGAATTGCTTAGTGCAGAACAAAGGAGACAAGGAGTTTTCTGAGGAATCTGATCCACCATAAAGGCACGTTGCTAGTGCAGGAGTGTGTGTGCATAGAACCCACTGGAGGAGCCAGATACTGTTAGGACTGAACACAGTTACTCAAAGTGAAACCAAGAGCCATCTGTTCAAACTATGGCTGAAACACACTAGCAACCCTGTAGATTAATGAGAGGAAGAAAGCAAGATAATGATAATTAGATGAGAGCTGGAGCTGAGAATTTGCATCAGGTAGATACAGCTCTAGTTGGGCTTTGGCCCTTCTAATTTTCTCCCTGCATAACATCATAACCTCATAACATGTTTGTCGTCATTCTAAGTTTCCCACTCCCAGGGATCATAAACTCTTTTTTTTGTTGTTCCAGTCAAAGCTCTCTGTTCAAACAGACTGGTCTCCCCCACAGGGACTTGTCTTTTGACACATGGGAATACCTGCTCCTGCAGCTTGCACATGTGTAAAAATTCCTTCTTGAAAAATGTCATAGAATCATAGATTATGCTGAGTCAGAAGGGACGCACAATGATCATCTAGTTCAACTCCTGGCCCTAGACAGGATACCGCAAGAACCACACCATGTGTCTGAAAATATTGTCCAAATGCTTCTTGAACTCGGACAGGCTTGGTGCTGTGACTCTTTCTCTGGTGAACCTGTTCCAGTGCTCACCCACCCCTTGGGTGAAAAATCTTTTCCTGATATCCAACCTAAACCTCCCTAACTCAGCTTCATACCATTTCCTTGAGTTGTCTCACTGGTCACGAGAGTGAAGAGATTGGTAGTTGCCCTTCCACTTCCCCTCATGAGGATGTTGAAGACCACAATGAAGTCTCACCTCTCCCTGTCAAGCCTTCCTGCATTCCATTGCCCTTTGGGACTGCCTCCAAAAGGACTCTTTCAACCAGGCTCCTAAACAGGCCAAAGTCTGTCCTCTGGAAGTTCAAGGCAGCCATTCAGCTGCCACTCCTCCTTACGTTTACAAGAACCTAAAACTTGTATTATTTCATGACTTCCTATGCCCCAGGCAGTTTCTGACCATCACATCACCTACCAGTCCTTCTCTGTTCACAAAAAACAGGTCCAGAAGGTGCTTCTCTAGCTGGCTGCTTTATCAATTGTGTCAGGAAATTATCTTCCAGGAACCTTCTAGATTGCTTCCTCTCTACTGTGTTTGATTTCCAGCAGACATCTGGGAAGATGATGTCCCTCACAGGAACAAGGACTAGCGGACATGAGGCTTCTCCCATCTGCTTATAAAACATTTCATCTGCCTTTTCACCTTGGTTGAGTCATCTATAACAGACTTCTGCCATGCTATTTTTGTTAATGATTTTTTGCTGGTTCTTATCCATAAATACTCAACCCCTTCCCTACCTTCATCAAGCCCTAAATAGTCAAAGCACTCACTTCACTTGTCCATTCTGACGAGTTTACAGCCATCCACTTTAGCACTAGAGTTATATGAGTTATTCCACCATATTTCCATGACTGTAATAACATCATAATTTTCCAGCTTCTCAATGGCTTCCAGCACCTGCTGTTCCTGTTGGTGTAGATACACTTCATGTGGTTATTGACTCTGACACCTTTTTGGGGAGTGAAACCTTAATTTCTAAGTTAATATTCTTAGGTATTTCTGTGATTATTTGCACATTGACAAGCCTCGTGTCTTTGTTGCCATGTGGACCTCTATCCCCTACCCCCTGAGGTGGCTAGGGTGCTGCTTCCATTAGGACAGGGACATTTCAAGTGTGCTCTGGTGTACTCAGAACATCATGGGGCAGGCTGAAGGACCTCAGTAGCATACTATTCCTCAAACACTCGCATGCCAGGCTCATCTCTAGCAAGTCTGGTTTTATCCCTTTCCCCCTTCAGATCTACTTGAAAGTTCTTTCAGTGAGTCTTGCTAACTCTTGTGCAAAGATCCTTTCCCCTTTAGGAGAGTTGTATACCCCATCTGCTGATAACAGGTTTGTTGTCATGTAGACTGACCCATGATCAAAAACCCACAAATACTGCAGCTGGCACAAGTTTCAGAGCCAATGTTGATTAGCTGGGTCTTCCTATTTCTCCCAGTATTCCCTGCAATTGGAAGGATACAGGAAAAAATCATTTGTGTTCTTGATTTTTTTAACCAATAAACATCTAGACAAGAACACCTGCAAAGCTGACAGAACAAGTTTGATATGAACATGCACAATCCTTCGTTCTTTAAAAGAAAAGTATTATTATGAATAATAGATTATTATTTTGATTATTTATGAATTTATCCCAGATAAAATTGCATTAATTTCTTAAATTTTATTTTTTTAAAACAAAAGCATAAAGCTACTCTCACTTTGGTATTCTTGAAAAGGAGTCCTTGTATAATGTGATAAAATAATATGGGTAGTCCAGGAGGTAGAAATAAAGAATCCAGAAACAAACAGAAAAGAAACAAATGCCAAACCTATTCTCTCAGAAAGTAGACTAGTTTTTACTTAACTGTTTCTGAAGTGTTCACTTTTGGGCACAGATGGAATATGGAAAATACCATTAGAAAGGTGAATTTTTTTAAGTGACTTGGAAATAACAAGTGACAACGGAAATTATTTTACATAGCAGCTGCTTTCTTTGGCATTTTTGATCTTGAAAATATTTCCTTGATTTATAAATAAAAAGACCTAAAATGACTTGAGACTTTCAAACTTATCTAAGAAAGATACACTGTGCAGTACCTACCACACTCATAGAAAAAGGTCATTCCATTAAGAGATGCTTATTTCCTTCGCAAAATATGATTCATAGCAGTAAAAATGCAATAGAATTACAAAATGTCATGATAGAAATGCTAGTGATTTATCACTACATAGTTTCCATTATTGTCCCTTTGATGCACTTTGGTAAGTGGTTGAGAGCATTGGCTAAGTACTGGACTAGAAAAGGAGAAACATAGGGCAAGTCGTGTATGATCTTGGACCACTTCTCATTAATTGCTTTTCCTTCGATTGCATGAATTAATGGTGTGCATGTTCTCTGCAGATGTTGTAAACAGATGCTGTAGTGGTAGAGTCAGTTAATACATCTGCTACAAGATGAGACTGTTGGAAAAAGGAAATTAGGCAAAGTTTCTGGTTGATTCCTGGCAGAAAACCCCCAAAAGTTTCAGAAATTAGAGTAATAATTATACATTAATATAATTATAACATAACATAATATAATAATATAATTAAAATAAAATATAAATAAGATAATATAAATATTATTAATATAATATTAATTATATATTAATTCTCTTAGAGTATTTATTATTACAGTGACACAGCTACTATAATAGGTGTCTCAGTATTGAGGATATGCAGTATTCTCCTAAAGAAGCAAAATGATATTAAATACGACAGTTTTGCTTCTGTTTGTCATACTCTGAGTAACTGTTGGGTAACTTGAGAACATTTCGCTGATGTGATGGAGGTAGTTAGTGTTGATAAATGGTTTTTCAGAAGGTTTTATTGCCTTCTTTTATTAGACAAGACTAATTTTTTCCTGGACATTCACAAGGAGTAGATCATTAGCAGAATAGGGGACACATAATTCATATGATCCTCTATGAGTCAAGTTCTTAGCTCATGGTAGTGGGCTGATTTTTCCTTCTGGAGTGTCTGGCCCTACCTCTTAAGTGATAAAGTTATTTTCTTCTAGATTACAGTGAATGTGTTCAGTAGACCTCTTACATCAATCACTGTTGCAGAATAAGAGCTATAGATGGTGAGGCATATGGTGAGAAACATATGCAGAGCTCCATCAGAGGTGTTTAAACTTTTGTTGTAATCTAATCTAACAAGGTACTACACAAAATCTTTGCAATAAAGAAATATCTAAACCACAATACCAAGCACTTCTTGGAGTCTGGATATAACATGTTTATATTCAAATAATTAGCAATTTTTGAAAGACAGGGGCAAATTATTATGAAACAACCATAAACAGACTGACCGCATCTTAGTCATGTTCCAGAGTGTTTATTGCTTCTTAAAGTTTGGTTCCAGTCATGCATCTGCTGAGATTTACATACATGTATATGCTGATGCAAGTACCTGCATTCTGGTATTTGAAAAAAGTTTATCCCACTTGCCCTGCTTTTTGAACCAAGTTGATGGATTTAAAGATACCATTTAAGCCCAAGGACCTCTCTGTCTTCAGCAATATTAGTCAAGCCATACTGGAGTGTAGTAACTGGATATCTTTGCTTAGTACATTGATTCAGACTTGCTGGATCTCAGACAAAGATAATACAGTAAAAGTAATTGCCCTGGAACTGCACAGAAACCCTGGCATGCAGAACAGTGTGTTTCCCTCAGTGCATCCATAGAGTAGTAACAGACCTGGGATGGTCTTCAGAGAGAGTGACTGGGTGTGTTTGATCCATGGTTTTTGGGGCAGCCCTTGTGCTTTCTGCTGAGAGTGATGGAGAGAATCCAAGAAAGAGAAGGTGCAGTGAGAAAATTGCTAGAATTGCAAGTGTTGGAGGCAAGAGAAGCCTGCAGAATGATACAGGAGTAGTTTAGTCAAGTGGTAGAGTTGCCCAGGTGGGAGGAGATGTCTGAGGATGCAGACAGCAGCAGAGATGCCTGTTGTATAGCTGTTTCTGACAAGCCCTTCTTAGACAAGTCCTTCTAGGCTGCTGTTACAAAATATTCATTTAATCCCTTAAGCAGTCTTTGGGGGGTCTCCTGCTGGAGATGCAGGCATGTAGACCTCAGAGCTCTGCCTGCAAGCAGTCCCTGCAAGGGAGGGGCTATGCTTACCCCTCTGAGGCAACTCATGCTTCAACAGGCACGACGTCAGTGAGAAAATACTGTAGGAGACTGGTATTTTCTGACCATGGGGAGGCAACAATAGTCTTTATCTTTTGTTCAGTCTATCATGACATGAATCTTCATCATCCTGCTCAATGCAGAGAAGTATTTTCCCTCCTTACCTAAATAGCAGAAATCACTGCAGGTGGTAAGTAACAGGTGGTGCCTCTGGTATCATCCCTTTGCTTCTGCCTCAGGGTTCCATAAGTGAACTCATTTCAGAAACCCCAAAGAGTCTGTAAGGTTTTTGTGTGTTGCCATATGCCAGCTAAAACCAGTGGGCATTAGTTTCTGAATTTGTCAGCCTCAAAAGAGATGCAGCTGCACTGGTTATCTGTTATTTTGGCCATAAAGCAGCATTTCCTTTTTCTACTCAGTGGTCTGATATAACGCTGCAATAATGGCAAAGTCATTAATGAATTGGAGCAAAGTTATGTGTTGGTCTCCACTGTTAGCCCAGATTTACTCAATGATTTAGTTTTGCTAATCCTGTCTCTGAGCTATCTGTTTTGCCTAGTTTGATTTCTTCCCTTTTTTTAAATACCTTCTATTAAGCTTTTAAATAACTATTATCATCTGGGAAAAAATTTACATTGCTTCCTCTTTCTGAAGCCAAGCCTGATTTTTCAGTTTTACTTTGTCTACACACAATTGTGACAGTATTAAAAGCCTGTTTTCTTCCTTGGAACTTGTGCTTGTTACTTTACCAAATGAAGGAGGAATACTTTTAGCATCCTTTTTGCTGCCTACATATAGTAAATGAAGTAGCTGCATTTGGTACTTCATGAGCAAAGAGGAAGACAAAATATTTATTTCTTTGTTTGATTAGTGACCTTGCTATGCAAACAGACATGAAAACCTTACAATAATATATATAACGTACCTTCTAAAAGAAAAGGAAAAGACTCAGGAAATGCTAAATAATTATTGTGTCTTTCACAGATATTTCTACCTGTAGAATACTGCATCAGAGGAGTCTGTTTCACTTTGTGCCTAGAATTTTTTTAAATTACATAATTAATTATCAATACAGATAAGTAGTATATTACTCTATAACTGATCTGTCTCATTAGCAGGCTTTCTGGTTGCAGTTGTAGGTTTAAAGCTGATTAATATAGTTTTTAAGTCTCCTTTATGAAGTCCAAACCACAAAAGTTTAACTAAGTCTTCTAATACCTATCACCTAATTTTGAAGCAATGTATACAGCACAAAAGCCATGGTTATCCTGAGTATAGTTTTCTATCTCACATAAGAGCCCTTTTTTGATACTATTGCATTTAATACAATGTTCTTAAGAGTTTCAAAATTGTGATCAGCAGGGGACTGAGATACTATAGCATAAGAAAGCTGTGTGAGGTGATATCGAAGCAAGTATGCATTTTCTAGAGTCATTAATTTGTATTCCTTCATTTCACTAATTTATCCTAATTTTACTTTTTTAAAGGAATAGTTTGATTTTGAAGGAAAGAACTGTCTCCATAACAGGAAATGAAATTGGGAAAAATTATTTGTTAGAGAAACAGTCCATAGAGCCCAGCACTTAAGAATTTTAGGACTAAAATAGCTGTATCTTTTGGACTAAGCAGAAGGGGCAGCTCAGGCTAAGTTTGGGTGCTGAATCATCCTTTTGCCTCACACAATGCAGCAGGACTGGTAGTAAAAAGTAAATACTGAGTTCTGACTCCCCTCAGATGCCAACACGAAATTCAGCCTCAAAGTTTGTTCCTGCCTTCTCACACATTCAGTTCTTCCCCAAGAAGGCTATTACAAAGAAATTTCCAACTGTTCAGCCTTGAAGGGAGAGCCATGACCACAAGATAGTGTAGAGGAGGGCATATGCCAGATAAAATCTAAGGTGTCTCTGTTACGTGTAGTCCATGCACAAGCATAAAAAATTTGAAACAATGTCGATCAGGTAATTTTTCTTTTGAAACACCTCCTAAAGATGGCAGAATCAAGGTCCTGAACACAGGACTCAAGGTGTGATCTCATCACTGCCAAATGCAGAGGGACGGTCACACGTAGGATTTCCTACCCACCATGCTTTGCAACCACAGGTAGGACTGACTTGCATAGTAAATACATCCTCACTTGCTTCCTATCTTGCCTATCCTGTTTTATAGGTGTTTGTGCTGTCAGACTTGATTCCCTTTGAGAAATTTCTAGTATCAGGGTATCTGAATGGTCAGGATGATACCAGTCTTCAGACTCCACAGGAGTACGTGGGTGCTTGCTTGAAAGATCTGTGCTTGGGTATAGATGTAATGCATTCTTAACTGATCCACATGCATTTGGGCTTCTTGGACCCTGTAATGAGTTTCCACAAGCAGCATTGTACAGAATGCATGAATACAGAAATATTATTTATTGGCTAGTTCACATAGTATGTAGCAGACAAAAGGAACATGCTAGCAGACCTGTGCTACAGCTTGCTTACCACCCCTCTGAAGATAGATAAGTGAAAATACTAAGATTAGGTTACATATGGAGATAAAATCCTAAAGAAGCTCCATAGGAGCATTTTTGCTTTGTAATTGTTCATTCTGCAAGGCCAAATACTGTAAATATATACATTTCTAGACATTAGACCTGCTTATATTATATGCTGCATTGGCAATGTTTAGATACTTTATTAGCAATAAATCTAATCATAATAATTCACAGAATTAGTGTCGTACTTCTCACACCTTACCAAGAGCCTACTCTCCACTACTCTGCTACAAGATCTCAGTGACACTTGACGAACAGTTCATAGCGTGCCAAAAATCTGTGGACCCCTTCTACTTATCAGTCCTCAGTACAACTGATGACCAGGTAACCAAGCCACCCGGGTAGATGGGTTTTGTTTGGCTCTTCCAAATCCTTTAAATGTGTAGAAACTCCTTCTTCCTCACCTCAGGCTACCCTATTCTTTTGCTTGGGTGCCCTCTCCTCAGTCCAGATGTAGATGGTTCTGACTTGCAGATGTCAAAGTGGATTTAGACAATGATGCTGTCAGGTATTGCTATGTTGAAAGCCATTCTGAGGAAATGTATTATTTTTCAAGTGATGAGGAAAAAATCAGGAAGAAATAATTCATAAGCATACAAAAGTGGACGTGCTTTCCATGAATGTTTTAAATGTACAGCACTGTGATCATGTCAAGTGACTGAAGAATACTCATGCTTTATTTTTCCCTGCATTCCTTCTGAAACAAACAAGACTAGTAGAGATGTGACTTCCATTAACTCTTGGACAGTGTTCTTAACAGTCTATGCCAGTCGGAGCTACTATGAAGAAATTAATTTTAAATGCAAAGGCTCAAATGACCTTAAGACACTTCCAATAAATATAAGAGAATTCCTTCACTTCCAGTATATTTGAAGCTATTTTTCTGCATATTTAGAGTTCATCATAAACCATTGTGGGATTTTTTTTAGTGTGAGATGATGTAAACAGCTGTAATTTTCTCTTGTTTTATGTCAATGACTTTATTGTCAAAGTAGTCCAATCTGATACATATTATACGTTCCCATTTACTTTGAAGGATATGAGGATCAGTGAGGATAAGAGTAAGATATTTATGAAGTGTTTGAGTTTCCAAAAAGTAGCATATAATAACAGTTGATATTTAAAAAATAATAAAGCAGCATCATTAATGTAATTCATAAAGTTAACAGAACCTATACCTTATGTCATTCTTCTTGTTTTCACAGAACCTTTAGTAAATATTGAAAGTTGTATAAGCTGAGAGATGCTGAGAATTCATTCCTTCTCTCTGGAGTGTACAATGACAGTGACAACACTGCAGAGCGTGCACATCAGCCTGCTTATGTGCCTTGATCCTGCTCCAACCCCTGTTAAAGCACCACTGCAAGAGAGAGTGAGAGCAGGAATAAAAGGTTATTGAATAATATAAAACTATGACCATAAATAGAGATTTCAAAAGCAATCACAAACATCTAACATAAGTTTAAATAATTTATTTGGTGTCTTCTCATAGGAGTTTTATCAGTGCCATAATGCTGAGCCTAGGTCTTAAATAAATTCACAATTCCAACTACAAATTCTTCTCATCTGAGTTTTTAAACCATGTAAGCTAGAAATTCAACACACATTTCAGATTCAGGTACAGAGCTAGTTTTTCCTTAAGAACCTGTTTTGGCAATAAAACTTAGGTAAAGTTTTACTTCATTCAGTTTTTCTTTGCACATTTTCTGAAGCTGCCATAATTGTAGATTGCATCTCCAATACAAAGGAAAACTTTTTGGAGAAAACACTCAGATTAAGACTGAAGGGTATGTAGGTAAAAATAAGCAATAGGGAAAGACTGAAGGTGAGTGGTAAAATGAGTCAATAAACTCATTACTGCTTTACTGTTTCACCTTTGAGCAGAAGTTATACTAAATTACATTTATCTTCAGATCTTGTGAAAAAATGCAACTGTTTTAGTTTCTGAGGTAATCAGAGTAAGATTAATGTGCCTGAATACTCTTTTGAAGATAGAAGTCACTGTCCTAGAACTTGTCTAACATTCTGGTTAAAATGACTGATATTTCACATTGGTATATAAAGAGTCAAAACCATTAAAATAAATGTATATCAGAAAAAAAGACACTAGAAAAACCAGAATCATTGAATTCCTGCCCCTGGAACACATATTATGTGAAAGAAGTTACCATTTTTACATTGACTATTTTAACTGGTGGTAGCTGTAGTTGATGTGTTCAAACCAAAGCCTTAAAAATGATCTTAAGAATTTTGCAGAAAGTAATGCAATAACAGCTGTTGGATTTCTTTGGACAAGCTTTGGCTCATTCAAAAAGAAACTGTATAACTTGAGCTTTGTCATTAACTTCAGAGAGGTTCTTTGATAACGTCTGAGAAGAACTTTGAACAGGTTCTTTGAACCTGTATGGTAGAAAAGACATGTATTAATTATGTCCCGAGTACACTGTCATTGCACTATTATTGTCATCACAAAAACTGATTAGTCAAGATATTGAAAGAGTTTGCCTTGAACCTAGTACTCCATCTGATCATTCAGCTCTGTCAATGGCAAAAACCTGCAGGCCCAGCGACTGGTAAAACCCCACAAGATCAAAGATATTATGGATCCAGGTCTTCATCATGGCTGGGCTTTGCGAACAAAGATTTGGGAAGGGCTCTACCCACGTTTGTTGCAAGTACATTGGTGGCTAAAAAGGCCAATATGAGACAGGCATGTCCGGTTGCAAAAGGCACAGCAGAAAGACTCCTTAGGTGGTAAATTCTGCGAGGCACGATTCTTTCTGCATTGTCTTTTCTCCTCAAGGATGATCCTGAGGAGTGTTTCTCAAAGGCATCAGCAGCGTTATAGATGGTGTGTCTTCAGGCCTCCCGATTGGAGGCCAGAGTAGACCAGTTATGATGATCAATATGGCCAAGGCTGAGATGTTGTTTCAGGGAGTCCTTGTATCTTCTCTTTGGGGCTCCTCTCTTGCAGCAGCCAGTGGCAAGTTCACCATAAAGCAAGATCTTAGGGAGGCCGTGGTTGGTCCTTCATCCTGGAGACGTGCCCTGCCCAGCACAGCTGTGTTCTCATCAACATGGCCTCAATACTTGTGACTGCTGCTTGTTCTAGAACAGATGTATTGGTCACATAATCTGACCAGTGGATGTTTAGGATTGTGTGGAGACAGCGTTGATGGAAGCGTTCTAGGAGACGCAGGTGGTGGCGGTAGATGACCCATGATTCAGGTAGTGAACTAAAAATAAATTTCTTTTCCCAAAGATCAAAATTACAAGAGTTGAACTTTTTATTAAGATGAACAGTATTAATAATTATGGTGTACAATGTTAGTAAGCTAATAAATGTCTCAAAACAAACAAATCCAACAAACCTCTCAAAAAAACCATGTGAAGTCCTGAAGCAAAGCACTGAAAAATTGTCCTACAATTTCTCCAGTAGTAGGACTGAGATAAAAAAAAAGCAAAGACAACGTAATAGGTGACACTTCTGTAGAATTCTTGGAAACATATTCAAACTAAGCAATTGTTTTACCAACATAGAATTAAAAATATATACATATACATTGCAGAAATGGACATTGACCTGTCAGAAACAGAAAAATATATGTTATGAAGCCTCATCATGAATAATATTTTCTTCACCCACAAGGAAAGATACTTAAACCACATAAAGCTATTACAGAAAAAAAAAAGGGGGGAGAAAGGGAATTTGGGGAAAAAATATATTTATTAGATGGCTTTACTAACCCACTAGGGTGCCTTGGCAATAGTGATGATGACTCATGAAATGATTGCTCATTTCTTGTCATGCATTGTCTCTCAGGATGAGTTGCTCAGAGTCAAAAAGATCCGTGAGACTTTCAGGTCTTGACTACGGGAATGACATGATCAGTGTCACAATCACATATCCTGATCTAGACAAACGAAGCTAAGGTGGGTTGGATAAGCAAGGTCTGACTGATGTGTTTTGTACATTCAACTATCCCTCTCCCCCTCTTAGCTCCATTCGCTGCTTCACTGCTTTACATTTCAGTTCTATTCTCTGCTTCTTAGCAGCTTGTAAGTGACTGGTTTTTCTTGATAGATCAACAGCAAATGTGATCTCAAAAGAATTGTTCAACAGAGATGATAGCTAAGTTTCAAAGTTAAAGGAAAACTTATCATAACTACTGCCCTTTCAAAAAGCCTAAAAAACCCAAAAAGTCTCTCCAGTTCAGAAACTCTTTGCCATTCTTTTCCATGGAGCTTTCTATGCAGAGCGTGTACTCTCTTTAAAGAGACAGATTACTCTATGACTTCTTTCCATTGGGTGTTTACTTATTTCTTGGGCCAAATCATCGCAGCTGAGAAATGCTTGTAAGTCATCCGAACTCTCTATATAACCATGGTTAGTTTTCTTTACACAGTTGATATACTAGGTGAAGCCTGAGAATACTGTTCATTAGTCATTAGAAGGTTTATTTTCAAATAGCTGAAGTTTAGGTAAGACTATACAGAAGTGTCATTTATAGGATTTGTGCATCTCTGTCCCACAGAGTTTTGCAAATCTCCCCTTAAAAAAAAGTGTCAAAACAAACTAGACACCTTCTGATGGGGAGCACAGATATTTCACACACCTTGTTTCTTGGACTTTGAATTAGTGGGAATTGGTTTTATTGGCAAATTTCTTTGGGGGAAACTTGACTTCATACTTCCCCAGCTAATACACACAATTTAAAAATACTCTGTCAGACTTCATAAATGGTTGTCCTGAGTTTGGGTTGAGTTTGGCTCTTAAGATGCCTGAATTCACTCACAGAAGGATTTGAAAATTTGATTATATGCAGTAGATGAAGTTTTTAAAGTAGAATTATTATTATGTGTCATGTTGGTCCACTAGGAGCTTACACGGGCAGAAATTGAAAATATTTATACAGCTTTATTACAACTTATGACAAGTTATTATTGTCAACACTAAATGAGATATTTCAGGTGATTTAGTGTTTAGATATATCTAGTATAAGCTTCTTATATTCACAGTGAAAGTGACAATATAATTAAACTCTTTCTATATTCCTCTTTGACTCAAACTTTGAGGTGTTAGTGGGTATATGACATTTTCTCCTTGCCAGACTGTAAATTTAATTTTTACTTTTCAACCCAGTGTTTTACTTCTTTCCTGAGGCTAAATTGAAAGAGCATTGGTGACAACTCAGTTCTCCCTGTGAATGTTCTATCCTCACAGCAGCTGAAATATCAGAAAGTTTGATGTCTGCAGCAGAAAACAAATAACTTCACCCAAAGTAAAAGAAGCTGTGTCAGTAGGTAAGGAATGGATTCATGCACCACACTGCTACAGTATTGGTAGCAACAGTACATAGGCTCATTAGAGCTCCAGGTCTAATGCTTTTCCTGTGCCTCTTCTTTTTGTCTTGTTTTAGATGCACTTGCACAGGAAACCCTCTGCAGGTTTTCTGCCTGGTTAAGGGTGAGCAGAGGTTGTTGGGCATTGCCCCTTGACTTGACATCCAGGGACTTCTTAAGGAGCTCAGGGTTGGGAGTGGGCTTCTGGCTCTCAGTTTGCTCTTTTGCAACCATACTGGGATGTTCGTTGTAGCAGAAAAGCAATTATTTTGTTGGTATTTCCCTAAATGGAGGATGAGGAGCATGGGCATCCATCCTTTTTCCAGGAAGAGTAGCAGCAGAAGGGCCAGCTGTGGGCAAAGTCCATGGGCAAGCATTAAGACTGAACTTGTACACTATCATTTAAAAAATACACATTTTACTTTGAGACTTAAAGCTGTGTTGGACCATAGAAAGTGCACAGGTTTGTAGAAGAGTGTTTGACTGAAAAAGATATTGGCCTCAGAACCTATAGAATGTTTCCTATAACTTGACAGACTGAAGGTAGTGCAAACAAAATAAAATAAACCCCCACTTTCCTTAGAATTTTAACAACATAATTTTTCATTTGTGCATCCTAGTAGAAAGAAAAATCAAGTTCCAGTTCTTAATTTTGGATTGGTTTATTTTCCCCATTTTTCTGCTACTTTTCTTTACGTACCTCTGTGAGACGAAAGGGGGAAAAAAAGAAAAAAATATGTTTTCAATAAGTACCTCTGCTGTTTATTTATTTTACTATTTAGAAAAAAAATTGTTATCTCAACTGACTAAGAAACAGATACTGAGAAAGGACTTCTTATTTAAGTGGGACAAATAACATTTGAAAACAGTGAACTATGACAGTATAAACAATGTATTATAAATTCCTGACAGGAGTTAAATATACGAGAAGTGTAATATGAGAAAGAGAACTGTGACAACTGCAGAGGGCTTGGAAGCTTCTTTCTTCATCATACAAGCACTGATAGGCAAGAAAGTAGTTGATACCTGTTTTGCTAGTGTAAATGTATCCTCTGTCACAACAGCTTCGTTATGTAGTGAATGTAGGTAAGTATTAATTTGTGATTTATGAAATAAACAGGGTAAGATAGAAAAAATACTAAGTCTTGTACAAAGTCTCTTTTCATGTAGGAATACAAAACCATAGCTGCCTATCTGAAGTCATGTTAGGATTATGACAACATTGATAACTTTCTAATTTTACAGATTGCTGAAATTTATGTGAAGTAGTAATTTTTTCTTAGATCCAGTCTCAATCAGAATACTCTCCAAAAAACTGAAAGATAGGATTCATGATGTTCTTCCCTTCAGAAAAAATGACTTAAGACAAAATAGAAAAAAAGAAGTTTTAGATTTACATTTTTTACATTCTGAACAAGCTATGTGCACCAGAGTTGTACACTTCCTTTCCATAGCTGTCTATAATACCTTTCAAAGTTTAACATGAAAATTGTGATTAAGAGAGGTTAAGGGAGTTTCAAGGATGCATGAATAAAGTTCACAGAACAGATGCAAAGGTCAAGTGTTCCTTCTTTCATCCTGGACTTGATAATACTGCTTATTAGGTACTGCTGGCTTTGCTGATCCAAGCTTAAGTCTTCTCTGATGCTAGAATCACTGCAAGAGAAAAGAAAATGCTTAACATAGATTCATAAGAGGGCTGAGATCTCTGCGCTCTCATTCTCGCTGATGGCTGCATGTGATCAGACATAGCTTAGAAAAGAAATTATCACTGCTGTGAATTAGGTATATTCAGAATATATTATCCCTCTTTGGACCCATTTTTAGCAACTAAACAGCCCAGAAAAAGTCCTTCTTTGACAGATTAAAGATACATTATCTGATGTCTTAACGTGTCATCAGTAGAGCTGTACAACGAAGTGATGATGTCAAGCATATTTTTTTGCAGACTACTACTTTTGTGCTGAAATGCGTATATGCAGCAAGCTTCTAAGCAGTAAACTTTTAAAAGTTATTGTAGGCATTATACACCATGAATTTGGCTTGTCTGATGAGCAAATCACATGCATTCAACAGGCTCCTAAACCCTGTTACAGACTAACAAATCCGCTTAAAAGTACTTTGGAATATAATGGGCTATGATCAATTATTCATTACTGGACATCTCCAACTATTATTTGGTACAATGTAAGTGTCTTACAGTATGTGAGGTAGTTCACAGATATAAGCAGATTGATGTGTCTGTTAAAGACAGCTACATCAGCAGAAATGAAGTAAATTCAGTTTTCGTTACAGACAGCCTCAAACTGTGACACGAGAGGGCAAGAAGGGAAGGGAGATAATGCTCTGATGGCCAAATTCCCTCCCTCTTTGGTTTGCTTTCAGCACTTAAGAGACTCATAACTCTAGCCTCGTAGAAGACCCTCTTTCTCTTCCCATCCAAAAATCAATTATGTGTTAATGTTAATAGGTATGAGGGTTTGTTTTTTTCTTGTCTGGACTGGTAACTGGCTACTTTCTGAATAAATTTTCTTCAGCATCTACTAGTCATTAGTGTTAGGAATCGAATCTACATTTTGCATGAATCTAATATGATTGTATATACTTTTATGTTTTGCACAAAACCCTTTCCAAAAATCCTTACCTAATAAATAAATTTATTACATATCTGGAATCATTGCTGTTGATTTATGTGTCTGAATTTTGTTACAGATTTTACTATGTCATCACTTACTCTGGTTATATATGATAACATTTTGGGAACAGATAAACATACAGATACGTAAACCCATGAACCTCAGAAAAATCCATAAACCCTGAAGAAAACAATATAAGTCCAATACTAGCAGTACATCAATAACACATATTTAGGATAGGAAGATGCAGTTATTTATTCAAAGCAAATGCTTGCGTCTAAAATAAACTTCATCGTGAGATTTCTCTCTAGTGAATTGTACCCATTCTTTTGAGCTGAAAAAAATACACTGCTAACTCAATAAAATCTTCTATGGAGCTCAGCTGAATGTAACCCATTCTAATGCAATTATCCATGTTTCATTTAGAAGAGGGATTGTCCTGATGGCTCAGAGTAATTCTCCTTTAATAAGTGACAGCATTTACATGTCATTGTCATGTAAAAGATTTCGTCAGAGTATTTCGTGAGAAAAAAAAACCAACAACAACCATATCGAAGAATTCAGACTCAATCCTTTCTTTGTGCTATCTCAACAGAGGAAATGATACAGTAAGTTAAAATATTATACTAGATGCATTTGTTTTAACTTGGATACTATTCTTTCCTTATGTATATACAAAATGATAAAGATCCTAAGTTAGGATATAGATTTCAAGAGTTTTTACTGACAAGCCTATAGGAACTTTTATTCAGTACCAGCAGATTATTATATATTTTGTTACCATTTGATACACAGTTTTGTGTAGAATAAAAAAGTTACTGTTGGCAATTCCCTTTGTGGGAAACCCTAAATGCCTGTGCACACAATTTTCTTTCTTGATATCTGTGCACAGTGCTGACAGCACGGATGTGCAGTAGATATCTTCAATTCCTTGCCCAGAAAGGGCAAACACTTTCAATTTCTGGAAGGTCAAAAGGAATTCAAGAGACATGTCAAAAAAATTCTAAATCTGTGCAGGTAGCTGGAGTTGAGCGCAAGGTCTAAAGATATTCAAATTCCTTCTCTGAGGCCAGAGAGTTCCTATGTGCTTGAGTATCTTTTTTTTTTTTTTTTTTCATGGCTAGACTTCGCAAACGAAGATTTGGGAAGGACTCTACACACGTTTGTTGCAAGCACGTTGGTGGCTAAAAAGGCCAATATGAGATAGACACGTCCGATTGCAAAAGGCACAGCAGAAAGACTCCTTAGGTGGTAAATTCTGCAAGGCACGATTCTTTCTGCATTGTCTTTTCTCCTCAAGAATGATCCTGTGTGCTTTCTCAAAAGCATCAGCAGCGTTATAGATGGTGTGTCTCCAGGCCTCCCAGTTGGAGGCCAGAGTAGACCAGTTATGATGATCAATATAGCCAAGGCTGAGATGTTGTTTCAGGGAGTCCTTGTATCTTCTCTTTGGGGCTCCTCTCTTGCAGCAGCCAGTGGCAAGTTCACCATAAAGCAAGATCTCAGGGAGGCGGTGGTTGATCCTTCATCCTGGAGACGTGCCCTGCCCAGCACAGCTGTGTTCTCAGCAGCATGGCCTCAATACTAGTGACTGCCGCTTGTTCTAGAACAGATGTATTGGTCACATAATCTGACCAGTGGATGTTTAGGATTGTGTGGAGGCAGCGTTGATGGAAGCGTTCTAGGAGACTACAAGCCATCTAACAGTAACTGCTGGTTCTCAGGACCAAATAAGCTGAAAGATGTCTTTCTAAGGATCAGCATGATGCAGGGGGAGTTGCTGGTGGTGACAGTGGTGGAGCAGCTGATGTCAGTTCTCAGTGTTATTCTGTGGAGTATCCAGGACCTGCAGAGCACCGTAGTGGAGCTTCAAGGGTGCTGGGAATGGTATAAATATAGGATGCTTATCACACCCAAGTATTGCTTACAGCTCTTAATCTGTTGCAGGTACATCTGTTAGAACAGAAGAAGTAGAGAACTTTATTTGTGGAAGAGCAGTGTAAAGACTTTTCTCCAATGGAAATATCAGAAATATAGTTTTCTCATGTGCCTTGGTATGTTTTGGGGGATGGGAAATATTTGCTGTGTATTTTATGAAAAACTAAGTTTTCACTCCAAATAATTTGCTGTCATTTTGTAATTTGGAAATAATCCAAGTGCTATACTATTACGACTTGTTTTGTTATGGTTTCCTCAACAGACCAAAAGAAACAAATACTAGTTATACTTCTGCCTAATATTGCCCAAAATCAGGAGTAACA